>NC_081380.1:37711011-38055373 GCF_030684315.1 Stegostoma tigrinum
GGTTAGAAAAAGCAGGTTAAAAGTGAAAGCTAAAAAAACACGAACAAACATTTTAGTAGACTTCAGAGTCAAGGGTGGGGGGGGTGGGGGGAAGGGCAGTGGAAGAATACAATGACAGAGGGGATGTTAGATTAAAAATGGATCTGCATCCCCCTGACCTCTTCCACTCCTACACTGATCTGTCTTTATTAGAAAGGAAGAACAGGTTTCTTCAAATCAGCTCCAAAATGTTCATCTCGGATACAAAATTGCTTTTTTTAAAAAAAAAGTACCCATACATTCAAACAGAATATTGTCTCTATTCTCTGTCTCTTCATGTATCTATCTAAATGCTCTTTGTGTATCTTAAACATTTGAGGATGGGAGTTGAAAGTATCATAATCTAATGAAAAAGGAAAGTGCAGGAAATACGCAGAAGGTCAGGGTGCAAGGGTGGAGAAAGATGGATCAGTGTCAAAACTCCTAACAGAAAGGATCATCAACCCACAAAATTAATTTCTTTTTCCATAGACGATGCTAGACCTACTGAAGGATTTCCAGCATTTATTTCAGAATTGCTGCATCCCTGCCATTTTTCTTTTATACTAAATCAAGTATATAATTGTCATGGAAGAAATTACAGCAAAATACTCCAGATGCTGGAAATCTGAAATAAAAACAAGAAATACTGGAAACACTCAGCAGGTCTGACAGCTTCTGTGCAGAAGATAAGCAATTAATTATTATTCAAAGCCGTTCGTCAGAACTGGGCTGGAAAAGGGTAGGTTGAATAGACTAGCATTGTTTGAAAATAAAACCAAGTTGCAATTCGCATGTCAGTGTAGAATGAGCTATTGATCAGTCACAACCTTACCCAAAATGCAGTATGCGACACGCCAGGTGGCATCTTACAAACCACACACTGCTAATGTTAGTGAAGCACAACTGCACTTTGCAACAGTACAAAGAAAGAAAAATCTTTCCTTCTGCTCCAAGTATTTAATACATTCTTCATTAATCATACTGGCAGCTATACGCTGCAGTCAAAATGTAGGTAAGAATGTTGAAACAACAAAATAGCTCCCGTTAGACCAGAGAAGACTGAGCCTAAGAATGTGGTGAAAGAGCATGTGAGGGAAAAGGAAGAAATTTAAAAAGAATGGAAATGTCAGAATAGACACACTATAATTTTTGCTGTTTGCTTGCATTCGCTGACACTACAGCCAGTTCAGATTCACATGTGCAATTAGTATTTGCGAATTTTTCATCAGATTCCAAAGCATTTTTTTCTAGCTTCTGAGCTTGGATAACATTGCTGTGCCTGCTCATTGCTAGTCTATGGATTGCACGATTTCAGGTAAAATTCAAAATCACCATTAATGTATGAGCGCTTCTTGGGAAATTCCAGAAACCTGAACTCTAAAATTGCACAATAAATATGTTGAGGCTTAATGCTCCAATCAGACAAGCAGCTGCCTTGGCCGCATGCCTAACTGTCAAGTCTAAAGAACATAACTTAAAATCGTTAGAAAAGTGACATGTGCATTTGTTTCCAAAATGGTTCTTCTCAGCCTTATTTGGAACTGTCAACTTCTTGGCACTCCAGTTCAGTTTTTTTTTTACAGTGCACTGCTGTGGTTTAAAAAAACACATGGCCCTGCAACTTAGGTTCCAGCAATGCACCAAGTAGAATAAATTCTGTGCTTTAATAACAGGAATACCGACTAAGAAGTTTAGTGACTGTTTAAAGTTTTAGATTAATATTGCTGTTACTTATAAATGTCAATTATTCACAGCTGCTCCTTATGGTCACCTCTCAAAAGGTGGCGTGGCACTTTACATCAGCTCCCTGTAATCGCTTACTGTACGTACTTGATTAGCACCACATTCAGAAGCAATGTATACCATCTACAAGATGTACAGCAGAAATTCTCCAAGCTTTGTTAGAAAGCATCTTACAAATGTATGAACATATGCCACCTAGCAGGACATGGGCAGCATGGGAACACCACAGGCAGCCAATTACTCTCCAATTCATATACCATCCTAACTTAGAAATATATTGCCATTCCTTCAATGTCACTGGGTCAAAACCATGGAACTCTAACCCTTATGGCATTGTGGTTCTCTTTATACCAAATGGACTGCAGTGGCTCATGATGGCAGCTGACCACCACCTTCTCAAGGGTCACTAAGAAAGGGCAATAAATGTTGGCCTAACTAGTGATACACACATCTCATCAATGAATGTTTAAAAATCCAGGACTGATGAGTTGCACGCTGGACCATTAAAGGAATTAGATACAGAGTTGGCAATAATCTTCCATTCTAGTAAAGTTCCAGAGGATTGGAAAACTGCCAATGTATTATATTTATTGAAAAAGGGAAAGAGACAACAAGTAATTCTAACTCAGTTAACATCAGTTATTGGGCAAAAAAAGTCTATTTTAAAGGATGTAATGGCAGAAATACATAATATAGTCAAACATGGCTTCACAAAGAGGAAATCATGCATGACAAATTTATTAGAATTTTTAAGGAGATAACAGACAGGATAGACAAAAGGAGAACCAGTAGATGTAATATTTGGATTTCAAAAAGGTGTTTGATAGGGTACCAGATATAAGGCTACATAATGATATAACAGCTAACGGTTTTGGGGTAGTATATGAACATTGCTAGAGGACTGGCTCACCAATAGGAGACAGGGAGTTGGGATAAGGGAGGCATTTTCAGGATGGCAACCTGAAATGATTGGAGTGCCACAGGGATCAATGATGGCGTCACAATTATCTACAATAGACATTCGTACCTTGGACAAGTTTGCAGATGACTCAAAAACATGCCTGAAGGCAAGTGAGGAGGATGACAAAGTCTGCACAGGGGCAAAGACAGGTTAGGCAAGTGGGCAAAAACCTGGCAAATGGAATATACAGTGGGAATGCAAGAGGTTTTGCACTTTGGTAAGAACAGAGCAGCTGAGTATTATTTAAATGAAAGGCTGCAGAAGGTTGAGGCACAGAGAATTTGGGGGATCCCCATGCATAAATCACAAAAAGCTAACATACGAAGTTTAGCAGATCATTGGGAAGGCAAGTGGAATTTTGGTCTTTATTACAAAGAGAACGGAGTATAAAAATAGGGAGGTCTTGCTAAAACTATACAAGGCACTAGTCAGACCACATTGAAAACTGTGAACTATTTTCAACCCCTTACCGAAAGAAAGATACACTGACATGGGAGGCGATCCAGAGGAGATTCACTAGATTGATCCTAGGGGTGTAGGAATTTTTTTAGAAGGAGAGATTGAGCAAATACTCACTGAAGTTTAGAAAACTGAGAGACAAACTCATTTGAAACATAAAGGATTCTTAGAGGGCTTGACGAGGTACATGCAAAGAGGTTGTTTACACTTGTGTGGGAATCTAGGATCAGAGGGCATATCTCAGAATAAGAGTTCACCCATTTAAGAGAGAGAGATAGGAAATAGACAGGACATTAAGTTCATATCAGCTTATGATTGGATGAAGTTCTAAGATAGTAAGTTGTCCGATTTCAACCAGGAAGGGAACTTGGGGTGGAGGGGAAAGAGAGAAGGTCAGTTGCACGAGTACAAATGCTGAGGAGGCTGAGGATGATGGGTTTAAGTTTTAATAACCATCAGCTACACAAAATTGGTGTTATTTCAAGACGGGATGAGATAAGTAACCTGACAATACAGAGCCACTCGATAATCAAGAGAGACCCATGGAGAGGATGTTCATGCACATAAAATAAAACTGAACTCCCTGTCTTCAGGTAATGTTGCAAACGGACAATAAAGATGAGAAGAGAGGCCAAAAATATTTTGGGTATCTGAAATCAATGGCATAAATGTGGGAAAAGGAATCAAGGATGCAATGACAATCAAACTGAGCTGACAACAAAGAGCTATTCGAGGTAATTCAGTGTTTTAACTTGAGTGAAAATCTAATGCAAAAAGATTCAATTTGGAGTTATGGAAAAGATGGATACAACTTGAAAGGTGGCAACATTCCAAGGACTAGATAGGAAAGTAATGGGAGTCTTGAAATGAACAGCATTTGCAGGAACTGAGGGCAGAAGATGTGTGTTGAATGAGTGACGTTATGGCTAGTTCTGAAAGGAGACAGTAGCTGAGCAAAGGGGATCACTTAGGGAGAAATAACTATTTGGATATAGAACTGGCTTGAAAGTAGGAGACAGAGGGTGGTGGCGGAGGATTGCTTTTCAGACTAGAGCCCTGTGACCAGCAGTGTGTCACAAGGATCAGTGATGGCTCCACTGCTTTTTGTCACTAATAAAAATTCTTTGGATATGAGCATAGGAGGTATGGTTAGTAAGTTTGCAGGTGACACCAAAATTAGTGATGTAGTAGACAGCGAATGTGGTCACCTAAGAGGACAATGGGACCTTGATCAGATGGGCCGATCAGCCAAAGAATGGCAGATGTAGTGTAATTTAGATAAACTTGAGGTCTATATTTAGGAAAGACAAATCAGAGCAGGGACTTATATACTTAATGGTAAGGTCCTGGGGAGTGTTGCTGAACAGAGAGACCTTGGAGTGTAGGTTCATAGTTCCTTGAAAACGGAATCACAGGAAGACAGGACAGTGAAGGCGGCATTTGGTGTGTTTGCCCTCATTGGCCAGGCATTCAGTATAGGAGATGGGAAGTCATGTTGCAACTGTACGGGCCACTTCTGGAATACTGCATTCAGTTCTGGTCTCCATGCTTCAAGAAGAAGGATGTTGTGAAACTTGAAAAGTTTCAGAAAAGATCTACAAGGATGTTGCCAGGGTTGGAGAGTTTGAGCTATAGGGTGGGGCTAAATAGGCTGGGGCTATTTTCCCTGAAGCATCAGAAGCTGAGGTGTGACCTTAGAGGAGTTTATAAAATCATGATGGGCATGGACAGGGTGAATAGCCAAGGTCTTTTCCTCAGGGTAGGAGAGTCCAAAGCTAGAAGGCATAGGTTTAAGGTGGGAGGGGAAAAATTTAAAAGGGCCCCAGGGGAAACTTTTTCCACTGAGGGTGGTGCATGTATGGAATGAGCTACCAGAGGAAGTGGTGGAAGCTGGTACAATTAAAAAATTTAAAAGGCATCTGGATGGGTATATGAATAGGGAGGGTTTAGAGGGATATGGGCCAAATTTGGGAGATGCAATGGCCTTGTGGTATTATAACTGCATTGTTAATCCAGAGGCCCAGGTGACGTTTTGGGGACCTGGGTTTGAGTCCCACCACAGCGGATGATGGAATTTGAAATCAATACATATCTGGAATTAAGAGTTTAATCATGACCGTGAATCCACTGCTGATTGTCAGAAAAACCCACCTGGTTCACTAATGTTACATCCTTACCTGGTCTGGCCTACATGTGACTCCAGACCCACCAGCAATGTGGTTGGCACTTAACTGCTTTCTGGGTAATTCAGGATGGACAACAAATACTGCCTAGGCAGTGGCGCCTGCATCCCATGAATGAATAAAGAAAAGAAAACAGGAATCAGGAATGACTTTACTAAACATGTCAGTTCAAATGCTTCCCTTTCATCTCCTTTCCAACAACCCTAAGTTCTCCAGGCATTCTGCATTTTTCAAATTCTGTTCTCCTACACATTCTGTACTTCCTTTAGCCTTCCATTAACAATGATGTCTTCAGTCCTCCAAAACCTAATCTCTGGAATTCCCTCCTGAAGCAGCCTTGCTTCAACTTCTCCTTCTATGTTCACGTAAAGCCTTAAAGCACCTTTTGCTTCAACTGTCTACTTGTGGTTTTCTTAAGGATTTTCCCTTTGGCTCTGTGTCAATGCTTATTGGAATACTTTAATGTGTTAAATTCGTTTTGGAAATACTAGTTACTGTAGTTGGGAGTGACCAAAATCATGAAGTGACGAAGCCATGAAAGATGAGAACTACTACACTGGGTTTTCTAATGGAAAGAGCCTCTGTGTAAATAGAGGAAAATAATTTGACCTAGCATACCTGCTTCAGGAATATTGTTGGCAGTAAAGACATCAAATGCCCTGACTCCAGATAAAATTTTGTAAACTGAAAGCAAGAAATGCTCACTTAGCAAGCTGTTATAAATCAGAACCATCTCTTCTATATTGGTCTCACAGTGGTGCATTTTCAACAAGCAGAAAATTGATTATCCCCATTACACTGAATCAAAGAGCATTCAACTAAACAAGATAATGCCAACCATAGTTTCTCATAAGCAAATTCTACATGGTCAACCTCCCCAGAAATGTATATATTCAGAAGGCTTTTCAGCCCACTTAGCTTGCTGTATGACTTGGTCAGCATGTTAAACTTTGTTTCAAATTACAATTCTTTGCCATTGCTCCAGTTATAAAAAAAGGAACTGATTTTTCAAATATTCATTTTCTTTTCAAATACATCTAATTACTTTGCACTGTTGATCATTAAAGCAGTGTGAAGAGGCTTTTCCTGGACTTACATTTGGCCTAATTTTCAGTTCCAAGATTTTGACCTTTGTCATCGAGTCCTCCACATCCAAAACTCTGTTCTTTGCCTGGTTCAAAATCTTTTCAAATTGTGACTGCAGCTCTAAATAACGTTTGCAAAATTATCAATGTTTTTAGAATTCAAATATTAAACACTTGAAACCAGCACTATCACTTATGGTCAGCTATTATTTATTAAGAACTGAATGCTCACCTCATTGATAGGACTTCTGTGATGCAGTAACAGTATCTCTACCTCTGAATCAGAGGGTCTAGGTTCAAGTCTCACATGCTCCAGAGGTGGGTGATAGCATCTCTGAACAGACTGATTAGAAAACATCCCCTCTCTGATGTGGTGTAAGGCAGTGATTTTCATCCAGATTGCCATGAGAAGTGTACTGTGACGAGGTGAGAAAAGTGCCGCAAAATACTCAGAAGCAATGTTGCTTTACCAGAGTGTCGAGGCATGCTTCCCATCTCTCTCTGGAATGTCTGTGTCTGAAACTGAGGCAGTATCTACTGACACCAGGCACCCCCATCACCTGCGCATGCCTCTAGAGTCACGCATGTATAGACTTCTGAAAAAAACTCTACGTGCTGTGGAATTGTTTGTCTCTTTGAAGTGGGCCCTAATACTGAAAAGGTTGGGAATCACTGTTGTAAGGCAAGGTGAAAGGTTAGAAAGCAGGGAAAGAATGAAACAAAAATCAGAATCACAACACTGACAAAATCTTGAGATATTTCCTTCAAATTTTAAATGGAAAATTTAGAATCTTGCCACTCAGTACAGAATGTCTTATTTCTACTTATTTGTATTTCAATAAAGCTCCAATTTGCCTTACTTGTATGCTACTTCAACTTTTGTCTCTTTCCCTGAGGAATTAGATGATACAATCTACCAAGAGGCAAGTCAGAACGTTACCTTGAAGCTGCAGCTCATCCGAATGCTTGTTCTAGGCATTGTCCAACTGCTTCTTTACAACAATGTCCACCAACCTCCATGTTCATCATCTTCCTTGACCCTTTGTCCACACACACTGGCATCAGCAAACTACCAGCCACACCACATAATCGTGCCTAAAGTTGGACCAACACACATGTGTCAGCCCTTTAACACCTGACTTTGGAATTCAGGGACACCTGACTTTGGAATTCAGGGACACACATGACCTGTATTGGCACAGGATGCATTGTATGTTGCCTTATCACTGCACAGGGTCTTTGTACTCAGTTAGTGGCTGCCCCACATGGCCCGTTTCTATCTCCTTCCCAAAATCCACAAACCTGCCTGACCTGGTCGACCCATCGTCTCAGCCTGTTCCTGCCCCACCGAACTCATCTCCACCTATCTGGACTTCATTTTCTCCCCTTTGGTCCAGGAACTCCCCACCTACGTCCGTGACACCACCCACGCTCTCCACCTCCTCCGGGACTTGCAATTCCCTGGCCCCCAACACCTCATTTTCACCATGGACGTCCAGTCCCTATACACCTGTATTTCTCATGCAGATGGCCTCAAGGACTTCCGCTTCTTCCTGTCCCGCAGGCCGGACCAATCCCCCTCCACCGACACCCTCATCCGCCTAGCCAAACTCGTCCTCACCCTCAACAACTTCTCTTTCGATTCCTCCCACTTCCTACAGACAAAGGGGGTGGCCATGGGCACCCGCATGGGCCCCAGCTATGCCTGCCTCTTTGTAGGTTACGTGGAACAGTCCCTCTTCCGCACCTACACAGGCCCCAAACCCCACCTCTTCCTCCATTACATTGATGACTGTATCGGCACCGCCTCTTGCTCCCCAGAGGAGCTTGAACAGTTCATCCACTTCACCAACACCTTCCACCCCAACCTTCAGTTCACCTGGACCATCTCCAACACATCCCTCACCTTCTTGGACCTCTCAGTCTCCATCTCAGGTAACCAGTTAGAAAATGATGTCCATTTCAAGCCCACTGACTCCCACAGCTACCTAGAATACACCTCCTCCCACCCACACTCCTGCAAAAATTCCATCCCCTATTCCCAAACCCAATATTCCGCCTCCGCCACATCTGCTCCCACGATGAGGCATTCCACTCCCGCACATCCCAGAAGTCCACGTTCTTCAAGGACCGCAACTTTATCACTGCAGTGGTTGAGAACGCCCTTGACCGCGTCTCCCGCAACATATCCCTACAACCTGTCCCTCCACAACCGCCCCCAGAGGATCCCCCTCGTTCTCACATACCACCCTACCAACCTCCGGATACAATGTATCATCCTCCGACAGTTCCACCATCTACAATCCGACCCCACCACCCAAGACATTTTTCCATCCCCATACTTGTCTGCTTTCCGGAGAGACCACTCTCTCCGCCACTCCTTGTCCACTCCACACTCCCCTCCAACCCCACCACACCCGACACCTTCCCCTGCAACCGCAGGAAGTGCTACACTTGCCCCCACACCTCCTCCCTCACCTCTATCCCAGGCCCCAAGATGACCTTCCATATCAAGCAGATGTTCACCTGCACATCTGCCAATGTGGTATATTGTATCCGTTGCAGCCGGTGTGGCTTCCTCTATGTTGGGGAAACCAAACGGAGGCTTGGGGACCGCTTTGCAGAAAACGTCCGCTCGGTTCGCAACAAACAACTGCACCTCCCAGTCGCAAACCATTTCAACTCCCCCCTCCCATTCTTTAGATGACATGTCCATCATGGGCCTCTTGCAGTGCCACAATGATGCCGCCCGAAGGTTGCAGGAACAGCAACTCATATTCCGCTTGGGAACCCTGCAGCCCAATGGTATCGATGTGGACTTCACAAGCTTCAAAATCTCCCCTTCCCCCACCGCATCCCAAAACCAGCCCAGTTCGTCCCCTCCCCCCACCACATCCCAAAACCAGCCCAGCCTGTCTCTGCCTCCCTAACCTGTTCTTCCTCTCACCCATCCCTTCCTCCCACCTCAAGCTGCACCTCCATTTCCTACCTACCACCTCATCCCGCTTCCTTGACTTGTCCATCTTCCCTGGACTGACCTATCCCCTCCCTACCTCCTCACCTATACTCTCCTCTCTACCCATCTTCTTTTCTCTCCATCTTCGGTCCGCCTCCCCCTCTCTCCCTATTTATTCCAGTTCCCTCTCCCCATCCCCTTCTCTGATGAAGGGTCTAGGCCTGAAACATCAGCTTTTGTGCTCCTGAGATGCTGCTTGGCCTGCTGTGTTCATCCAGCTCCACACTTTGTTAACTTAGCATCTGCAACTTGTATGGCTTTTTAGCACAATATGAGACACAGACAGCTTGACACGGGTGGGAGCACTGAACAGTCTAGAAGTTCGATATATCAATGAATGGCACAGTGCCAAGTCAACATGACACCTTCAGCATGCGCCAATTTACACAGCAAACACACTGCACGTCAGATAGTCAAAAGGGAACAGACCTTCATTGGGAAGAGGTCTACAGTCAGTTTACGAGATACTGCTACCATCAGTCGAGGGGCTTGTCCAATTCCAGTCCAGGAGTCTGGCCATGTCACTCAGGCACTTGGTCTTAGTACAGGCCCAGGAACTTGGGTCCTTGTAAGTCTGTTGGGGAGTTGGAGAGACATCAATCTGTTGGTAGTTTGTAAGGGAGGAGGGGCAAAGGGAGGGATTGAGTGTGTTGAAAGTGAATGGGAAGCACGATCTGTGGTGATGCAGCAGCAGAAGGGATGTTAAACTGCCTCCAGTGAGTGATGTGAAGCCCAGAGGAACCGCAAAGGTTCAAAATTTGGGAGACATTGTGGACAAGAGCAATGGGTATACACAATAGCAAGTTTTACTCCCTCAGCCTTAGGTGAGAGGCATTTGTGATGACAGAACTGGAGTCTGTGGTGGTCAGTAAAAAGATCTCGTGATCTTCCCTTCTGGAACGCAGAAGCTTATTGATCTTCTTCCTGCACTGCTGGTGGTCCCTGTTCACCTGGGATACAGCACTGACTAGGACTGCAATTTGGGTCCAGGCTGGCTAGGTCTCATGACATGGCCTCCAGTCCTCTCTACCATCCTGTCCACCAGCACATCTAAGTCCCCACCTGCTAAGCATGGAGAAAGCTTTTCTTTACTCTGGAGCCTGTCTTCAATGATAACAATGACAGTACGAGGATCAATTGCTTGCCCAGTTTGAAGTGACACGCAGCTGGGCTTTAAATATGTTTGTAACGAGTGTGAAATCTGCAAGGTCCCAGCGAGTGCCTCAACCTCACCGACTGCACAATTCCCTCTGAAAGGCACCTCACAGCCCAGTTACGCAATTAGCAGAATGAAGGATGGGAGCTTGTGTAAGAAAGTTGGGACTTAGACATAGTTAGCCAGGTGCCATGAAAGCTGATTCATCTAAACACCAATTGCAAATAGCAAAGTTGAGCTCTATTGGTGCAATTTTCAAAAGGAACAAATTTTCATTGTCCCTATCCTCCTAAAAAGCGTACACGTGTGGTGACATGGTTCCACATGTTTCAGGAGCCCTCAGTCATTCTGCGTGACTACTGAAAGCTGTTTAACAGTAGGGACCTTTGTTCTGCTTAACCCAGAAACCATCACCGCATCAGTTACATCTTCTCCCCCAGAACCCCTCCAACAACACAAACTGTAATTTCCAACTTCTTGTTTGTATCAGAAAAACAATGAACCAAACGTTAGCTCTACTGTCACCATTTTTAAAAAAAAGACCCGCTACCGAAAGTTTACAAATGCAACAGATAAATTTCATTTCAATCTTTAAGACTCATTTTGCAAATCTATCAGCTAAGCATAAAATGAATCACACGGGGTAAGTTTCAAAGGCTAGATGCTCCAATTTTGAATCTACGTTTTCAAAAATGAGTTAAATTCTCATTCAAAAAACTTTTAAAAGGCTTATTTAGGCAGCTATTTTATAATTAAATTGACAAACACCAACATAAGTTTCTTTCTTTTGTCATTTGGAATGTCGACTTTCAAGTTCTAATGGAGCTTTTAAACATCACGTAGCAAATTCAACTGGTGTCTGCCACACTCAGAAAAAACAGGCACAAAACTCAATCCAAACAAACCCAATTTTAATGTACAAAGTTTTGATTAGGGATGTGCTCAAATACCAACCATCCAACGAAAATCCCACAGATAGTTCTTAGAGAATGGTAAACAAATGCCAGTAATCAGTAGACACTGAGACTTGGTGAAATAAAGTAAGATTTATCTGCTCAGAGAATCCTTTCCAACCAGCAGGGTCATTTTGTATCTTAAGTATCAACTCAACTTGGTCAATCTCCTTTTCTGGGTAAAAAACAAATAGCAGAACTGCCATCATAATTAGAAGCACAGCCCTACGTTGTAAGACTACAAAGGAGTTCATATCTTGGCCTCTCTGACATGCTAAATTCCCTATGTTAAAATTAAAACACTGAATTAAAATGCCCAACTATATTTACCAGACTTGCAAAATTCTCTGTTCTAAATCAATCCAAATTAAAGTATGGAAACTGAACAGGCTCAAGTATTTTTCAAAAAGATTACTTTCCATCAGGTTCATTTGTTCTTGTTCTCCATGGACTACATTACGACCGAGTATTATAAAATATTGCTATGATCGAAGAACTCGTCTATACACTGAAAAGGCATCAGTTATACTTTAATTTAAAATTGCACTGAATTGAATTTGGCATTGATATCAGAACATCAGTTTAACATAGAGAGTCAAAGCTTGAACACTGACCTTCACTGGATATTCGCAGTTTTCATCAACTCTTGTCCCATTTGTTAATCGGTCAAATCACAATAGCAATGACAAATTCCCAATAAATGATTTTTTTTTTAAAAAAATCAAGAGAGCAAAATAAATTCGCTAAAAAATTAGCAGTAATCTAAGAATTGTAGCAAAAAGTAGCAAGCTTTGAAAAAAGTTCCTGCTTTGATCACAGACGGAGCATTAAAGTCAACCTTTTAAGTCTCAAAATATCTCCAAGATGGGGGTCAACTTTTACAGTGGATATAAAAACTTGGGTATGGGTGGCTGCCATTTTTAAATACATCTGCTTGCAATGCAAAGTGGACAAGTCATGCACACATTCACAAGACAAAAGTTGTATCACTTGCTTGACCTTTCCCTGTGTTACAAAGATATCAGGAAGTAAAATATACAATGAGAGAAGAAAAATTGAGGCTGCCTGCCATTGCAAGTGTAACATGCTGCAGCTAAAAAAAGTGATTGCCTTCTACACAAACTACATGCAAAAACATGGTATTGTAAAGGCTGGGAAATACGGGGTCAACTTATATGCCGGAGTTTACTATACATTTGGCTTCGAACATTTCAAATTAAATTGGTGGTGGGGTGAGGTCAGCTTTTGACAACATTAATTCTTAAAACTTCAGCTACAATATACCAAAATGTAATTATCAAAGACCTTGCAAAAAGAATATTATTATTTAATGTTAGCTGTTATAAAGGACCAATTTTACCAACTATCATTGCAACTTCATCTGAAAATGCTTTAAAGGAAAATAAAAAATATTAAAGTACCTAAACTGTTATACTTGCACACACTCCTGTTGGTCAGCTAAATATGAACAAGGAAGTGTTCCCAATAAATTCAGAATCTTGCAATTTGGCCAGCCTTGAACTAACTGCCTTTGACTTTAACATCCCCAAAAAGCAGAAGTAAGCATTCACAAAGCTTTGCATATGAGCAATTCTTCTTTAGAAGAATGATTTTATGCCACATGTTTCTGCAATCTCTAAGTGACAGATGTAACTGCAGTTTCTGGGAGACTTTTTTAAAAAATCAAAGCAAAATCTGAACTAAGCAAGCAGAAGTTTAGATTTCCTTCCAGTCAAATTGAACAAACAAAAATTCAAGTGAGAAGAGATTGAGGTTTATTTTCATCTTTAATCTAGTTATAATCCAGGCATTGTGGATGAATAACACTATTTAATGAGCATAAATCCAAACTCCAAAAATTAATATTCACAGGTTTCAGCATGTGCTTGACTTTACACTCTTTTAAGCACAAAGGAATTCTGACACAATTACTACATACATCTTTCGAACTGGTATTTTGCACTGCATTACAGACGACTTTATGAAAAGCTTGCTTCCAAGGATTGCTAACACTGTACAAAAGTTACAACACAGGAAAAAGTTGGCCCTTCCTCATGTTCAGCTTACCTATATTTATATCCTCCTTGCATTTCATTTTTACCTAAACATTACAAGTCTCCAACGACAACTGTGTTGGTGCTGCTTCCTGTTCTCAACTTGAACTGGAAAATATAGTTGACTTTGCTTCTAACTTGATCAACTTTCATATGGCCCATTTCATGCTCTTCGAATTCATTCCTCGACATCATCTAGGGATAAGCTATCCGGTAAGTCACCATGAGACCAGCTACCTTGACCACACTTGCTACCATCCTCCCAGTTTCTTCTTCTCCAGCACATCTGTTTGAATGATGCAAGCTGCCAAAGTCGGCACTTCCAATGGACAGAGATAGCAAGAATTGCAGATGCTGGAGTCAGAGACAACAGAGTATGTAGCTGAAGGAATACAGCAGGTCAGGCAGCAGAGAAGCAGGAAAGTTGACGTTTTGGATCGGGACCCTTCTTTAGAAATGGGAAACGGGAAGGGAGCTCCGAAATAAATAGGAGGGATGGGGCTGGGGAAGGGAGGTGGGATGGTGATAGGTGTGTGCAGATAGGGAATGGTGGGCATCGGTCAGTGGGATGGGTGGAGCAGATAGGTGGGACAGAAGATGGACAGGTTGTGTCAGGTCGAGGCGGGGAGGAAAAGAAGGGTTGGACATAGAGAATGAGGCCAGGGGTGAAGCGATTTTAAAATTGGTGAATTCCACGTTTAGGCCATCAGGCTGTAAGCTCCTGAGATGTAATATGAGGTGTTGCTCCTCCAATTTGCAGATGGTGTCACTGTGATACTGGAGGAGGCCTAGAATGGACATGTCACCAGGGACTAGGAGGGGGAGTTAAAATGGTTGGCGACTGGAAGGTGTTGCTGTTTGTCACAAACAGAGCACAGATGGTCTACAAAACAGTCCGGAGTCCATGGTGTTCTCACCAATGTAGAGGAGGCAAAGGGGAATGATGCTGTCTATCTGACAAGCCTCAATGTTGTCCAGGTTTTGCTACATTTGGACCCGGACTTCATCAGTACCTCAGACGCCACAAATGTGCAAGACATTGCGTAATCAGCAGAGGACATCCCCTTCTCCAACTCTCCAAGTTAGTGATAAAGCAACTGCTCCAACATTTTGCAATAAAACTTTCACTTTATTTGTCCAGGCCTCCATCTTGCTACAGAACTCTCCTAATCCCCTCTTCTCACCCTAAGTCTTTCCTCTGCTGAAATCTATTACATTTCCAACTTTTCTGTGACCTTTCATTGGAGCTGAGATTTGAAATTCTATTACATTTTCCCTCTCTGTCGATACTGTCAGACCTGTAAAGTAGTTCTAGCACTTTTGGATTTTGCTACGTGTTAGAAGGATTTGGTCTGAGGAAGGGTCACCGGACCCAAAACATTAACTTCGTTTTCTCCTTCACAGATGCTGCCAAACCTGCTGAGCTTTTCCAGCAGGTTTGTTTTTGTTCCTGTGTTCAGTCTGACTAACTTGTATAGTCTCTAAACTGATGTAATAATATCAAGTAAATGACTACCATGTTCCCCCAAAGTAGTGTCATGTATGAACTACAATATACAATGCAAGAAAGATAACTAGGACAGTCATAAAGTTCAAGTAAAGATAAAGATTTCTTTGCTGTAGGATGCACGATACTAGGAACTAATTGAAACAGGAGTTTACCATTCAGCCCCTCAAGCCTGTTCCCTTACTTAGTTAGGCCTTCATTGATATGTAACTTAGATCCATTTACCAGCCTCTAGTACATACGCCTTGACAACTTTACTCATAAAATTCTGTCAAATTCTATCTTGAAAATTTTAATTAAGTAATTTTAATTACTTATTGGCCTTCAGAAAGAAAATATTCATATTTTTGCTACCATTTGACTGAAGAACTTTCTTCCTGATTTCAGTTCTGAATGTTTGATATTTTAAGAATGTGCCCTCTTATTCTGAAGTTGTGCATAAGCAGCAACAAATTCACTCACACAATCATCTGAAAATACTAGTAAAATATAATCATTCAATGATTTTGCATTCCGGGTGAATAAGGTGGGTGAACAGAATCAGAAACTGTATGTTTCAGGCATCCGAGACCAGGCGCTAAATTCTCAGATACACAGTATCTTTTTCGCGCTTCCTCAAAAAAATGCATCAAACTCCAACTCCAAGAACAAGCTACTGCTGCAGAGATGAATTCCCTCATATCAGCCACCTGAACAGCTTGATCTCTACTTTTTAACTTTAGAACTTTTATCTATGTCCATGAAACCTGGCCGATTTCAAACCAGAGAGTGAAAATAGTAATTCTGTTGTCCAGATTAATATTACTTTGTAAGAAAGTCATCAAAGTCCACATAGTGCTGCCATATACTGATGTTTGAAATATTATCCAGAGGACCAGCATTTAGTCACAACACATTCAGCAACATCCCAATTACAGCAGCTAGAAAAGGTTTTACACTTCTCTACATGTAGTTCAGATGAAGGCAAAGCAAACAAGACAATGTTGCTGGTCTTAACTATACTAATGGCAAATGACCAAGCACAATATGAAATTTGATATGATTTTTATAGTTCATTAGGGAATATCATTACAACAAGCATCAAGAGCAAAATGCTGTTAAATTATGTACCTGGAGTCTACAGGTCAGAGAAGCTTAGCTATTTCTGAAGTACTTTTTTCAGAAATACTGCTGCTTGATTTTCAGTTTTAGATGACAGAACTTTGTCTGGAGGACTTGAGTGTTTTTGAAGGCATTTTAAGTGCCAGAAAAAGTCAGTCATTTTCAGGGCAACATGGAAGAAACTAACTCCAAGTACACCTTCATGCTAGCTTGATTATATCAGATTGAAAATGAGGAGCTCAATGGGTGATTGTCGAACTCTACCCACGACTCTCCTGTAAGATATTGCCACATTCCAAATATGAGAGTCACTGGCTTTATTGATGTGGACCCGAAATCAAGTCACTTAGTCTGCAATACACAGTGAGAAGACTAAAAGGAAGATCCAGAATATACGTCAAAACTTTTTTCTACACTGATAAGTAAATGTACAAATTTCAAAAACACAAAATTCCAATGGACAAATTGTCAACATTCTGGAATTTGCCCAAAAGGCTCATTAGTTTATAGTCTATCAAAAGCACATACAGCAGATTTGTTGTTATTACAAATTCCTTCAGCATTGTCAGTTATCCTGCCACTTCCCTGTATACGCATCATCCAATGAACTGGTATAAAACATGAACTTTAAAATGTCAAGTTATTTATACATGCAGCAAACAGAATTAAGTGCATCTCTGAAAAATGTAATTGAGCGGAGATAAAAGGGGCATTTGTTTTTTTCCATTATTCAAAATCTGTAAACCAAAATGTCTACAAATACATAAATATTTGAATAGTTCTCTCTCACGTTACACAATTTCAATTCTGACTTTGTAAAAGGAAAAAAAAACGATTAATTTTTTGACTTCATCTTGTTACAACATTGCATAGACCAATTAACAAAGCACTTTCCAGGGAAAGAAAAATATAAAAAAGGTGGCCCAAGTCCCAGGACAAAAAAGCAGGCATTAGGGTGGGTGATCAAAAGCTCAGGTAGTCAAAAAGGCAGCTTTTAAGGAACACCTTATAAAAATGATAAGGAGAATATTAATGATGGGAAGATAAGAATCCAGAATCTAGACAGCTGAAGACACAACCGTGAACAATAAGGCAAACTGAAAGCAAACAAATAAAATTGCGTAAACAAATATCTGCCAATAAATCAAAGCAACATGAAAATATTAACCAAGGAAAACCAAAATATAGCACTATCCTGATGGAGCAATAAGCTTTAGTGAAACTTGAAGCAGGATTCTACCACAACGACTAGACAGAAAATTTCATGCTCATTTGTGTTAATTTAGCTAATTTTAGTCTGCCACAATCACAATTGTGTAATGGGTTTGTGGGGAGGAAAAATATGATAGCTGTAATCTTTTGATCCTGACAGAAAACATATGACAATATCATCTGAAATTTACATTGTACTTAGCAACAATCCCAATACAGTCAGAAGGCCTGTCAATTCATAATGCCCAGGCCTGTACATGTGAGATAATAGTAGACTGTTACTGACCATGAAATCAATCGGGGTGGTTCAGTGGTTTGCACAGTTCTGCCTCACAATGTGCCTGGGACACTTGGGTGATGTCTGTGTGGAGTTTGCACATTCTCCCCACGTCTGCGAGGGTTTCCACCAGGTGCTCTGGTTTCCTCCCACAGTCCAAAAGATATGGGGTGGGGGAAACAGGGAGTAATTGCATGCAATTCTCAACTACATTTGTATCTTGGCTTCTTATTGTGGGATTGTGTTCCCTCGCCCCATCACCTGGTAAAGTGTGAATCTCTCACCCCCATCCCGAGAGAGGGAGGGGTTTTCTTAGCCTTTTTTTCCCTCTGGGTGGGGAAATAAGTTCAGTCATACTCTTGCCTTCTTTGTAAGGGGCAATTCAACTTGATGTTTTCTCCTCTCTGCCCAGAATTAAGTGACCATGCAGTGTTCTTATAGCTGGGATGCTGTTACCCACCCACTGAAGGGGTGGAAGTAAACAGAACTAAAGGTTGCATACTCATCCCTTCTCTCTCTTTCTCCACAACAGAGAAATGCAGTTTGTAGGTTTGCAGCCAAGAAGTTGCAGATTTTGGGAGCTCTTGTGCTGCTCACAATTCATACTTCTCTTGTCCCTCTACCGAGCAGAAGAGGTGGCATCCTTGCCTGCTGTTGGACTAGGTATTGGTGTACTTTGAACCCCACCCTGTCGCCCCCTTCACCCCCCACTCATTGCTTGTTGCTCTCTCATTACAAAAGGGGCACAACAACAGTAAGGCTGCCATTTATCCTGGTTTAGCAAACACGTCCTCTTCGCAGGAACCCAAAAACAAAACCACAAAGCTTGGAGGTGTCAGAACCTTGGGCATTGGGTGATTGGGGGGGGGGGGGGGGGGGGGTGGCATCATTTACATCCCATGGTATGTTTAAAGTTGCCAGGGTTGGACGGTATGAGCTATAGGGAATGGCTGAATAGGTTGTGGGTATTTCCCTGGAGTGTCGGACACAAGGGGTAACCTTCTAGAGGTTTATCAAATCATGAGGAGCATGGTTAGGGTGAATAGTCAAGGTCTTTTCCTCAGGGTAGGGACCCAAACCTAGAGAACATAGGTTTAAGGTCAGAAGGGAAATATTTAAAAGGGACCTATGGGGCAACTTTTTCACATTGAGGATGATGTGTGTATGGAATGGAGCTGCCAGGTACAATTACACCATTAAAAGGGCATCTGGATGGGTATCTCAACTGGAATTGTTTAGAGCAGTATGGGCAAAATATTGGCAAATGGGACAAGATTGATTTAGGATATCTAGTCGGCATGGATGAGTTAGACCTAACAGTCTGTTTCTGTGCTGTTCATCTCTATGAGTCTATGAGCAGCTTTGGTGGATTGGCCATGATAAATTTCCCACAGTGACAAAGGATGTTCAGGGTATGTAGATTAGTCCTGGGCAATGCAGGATTAAAGGAATGGGGTGGGTGTGGGTGGGATGCTCTTTGGACAGTTGGTGTGGACTCAAGGGGCCAAATGGGCTGCTTCTAAACAGTAGGGATTCTATGATTCACTAACAGGACTCAATACCAATCGGCATTCAAGTGGGAGCAGGGAGAAAAAGATAATCTACAAATGAAATGGGGAAAAACAAACAAAAAAGGGGATTAAATTACTTTTGTAATTCTCTTTACACAGAAATATTGTACTATAACAGGTAGTTTTTAGTATTTTAGTACAATCTCATTAAATGATAATTGAGATTTGTGCTTTTGGAGAAGATGTGCTTCTTGGTAGCGAATACAGTGAACGGTGTGCTGAAAACATACAGTATGCAATTTGTTAGTCTCTCAGGAAGGCCTATCATATACACATCAAAATAACATCTATTCACATGGAGCAAGGCAGTTGACAGGAATGTTTGTAAAAAGCAGTTTAATGACAGTAGGACTTGCCTGCTTCTAATGGCAGAGATACAAAATGGGGCTTAAATAGCATGATTAATGATTAAGGACAATAGCATTTAATGTAAAAGAAGTAGGTCATCACATCACTAAATTGATTTTTCTGCCAGTAAGATAATAACCATCTGTTTTCCAATTTGCAAGTCATTGAAATCTGCTGGCAAAAATCTTCGCAGTAAGTGGAAACTACACTTATGTTCCTCTGTATTGGAAATTTTATGCAATCTCAGTACATCAGCTAACTTGTAATAGGGATTTGACAAACAAAGCTACTGTGAACTCTATGTTGAACATACTTTACATACTTGGGATGTGCAATTTATAACCAGTTCAGACTGCAGGAAGATGCTGGCTAAAAGAATGATGCAAACATTTTCTGAACAGGAAATGCCAGACAAAGTCTCCAAGGGACAACTTTCCCACAACCTTTACCCCTTCTGCTGACAAGTCAATTTTCTACCCTGTTACCACCTTGCCTTCCTAATGAATTACAAAGAAAAATCAGATTTGTGTCTTACACAGGCAGAAACTAAATAAGAATTTATTCCAGACTACAAGTATGATTGGCAAGACATTGGCACCAGATTTGAGAAACTTCTGACATTTTAAAGGTATTTCCAATGTGTTAATGAAATTCACCAAGATGCCGTATGTTTAAGCTAATTTTACAAAATTTAAGCCTTTCCAGCCAAACAGGGCTAGCTAGGTATCAACTGAAGTAAAGTAAAATAGATTAAATTAGACTTTTAAAAAATTTGAAAACATTCAAGGAACCTTAACCAGTTTAACCCCTTGGAGGGGTGCCATTTATTTTGAGGGAAATGGCCTTGACCACATGAATATCAATCATTGGCCATCTGTAACCTAGAGGCCTTCCAAACAAAACAGCATTTCATATTCATGGTTGATTTAATATCCTTTCTACGCTAATAAAGAGGATAATTAGGCTGGCAAAAAAAAATCTAGGCATATAGATACTACTGTGCCAGATCAATGCCAAGATAGAATTATTCTAAAAACCCAAAAGGAATCTTTCTGTTTAAATTTTTCCTTAGAAATGGCCTTAAACAGGCATTTCAGTAGCCTATGATGAACTTCTAACATTGTACTTCCACAATAACAGCCAAGAGAAAAATATTTATAACAGTGTACACATTTAACATCACATTCATCTAAGAGGTTCAACTGTTGGCCAATCATCGCAAACTGGTGAGCCATTTCAGCAATGTAACAGGTCCTCTAATCCACGTGATACAAAGAACCAAGACAACAGAAATAGGTTAACAAACATTTAACTAAATATACGACAGGAGGCCTAAGTTCAAGTCCCACCTGCTCCACAGCTGTGTAAGAGCACCTCCGAGAAAGTTAATTGGAAAATATCTACAATAGGGGCAATGCACAAGACAGTACTGTAACAAGGGGGTTTTCAGCTTCAACACTGTCGTTGCAGAGAACGCTCACGTCCGTGTTTGCGCTCCTCCAATTTTTTTTTAATTTGAAAAGTCAGGCTAGTTGCCGGAGTTCCATCACCTTTGTAGTATCCAGTACCTTCAAACATTTCTGATATCATGTCAACTGAATCAAATTATGTCAAGACTAGCATCGACGACAGTAAGGACATCAGAAGGTGGCAGAGATGAACTTATGGCTGAAGGTAGTTGCAAATGCTTCAGTTTCATCTTTTACGCTGAGGTGCTGGGGTTCCCATCAGCGAGGATGGAGCCATTTTTAAAGCCACTTCCTGAGCTTAGTTTAATTACTCAGTACCATCCTAGACGTAGCAGGCCTGCAGAATTTTGATCAGATCAGCTAGTTGTGAAATGGCTTACCCATGTCTATGGCATGATGCTTCTGCTAATTAGCACACTTGTACTCCTGGGTTATAGGTGCATGAGGTTGACACAGCAATTTTGGACATACCTGGCACTACTTCTGGCATGTCTTCCTTTGATAGCTCTTTCCAAACCAAAGATATTGCAGGAGATGCACAAGAGCACCATCTCCTATCAAAACCACTCCAAAATGCACACTATTCCAGCTCAAAACTATAACCATTGCCGCAAGTCAAAGTCCTGGAACCTCCTTTGTAACAGCATTTTGGATGTCCCTAGACCCCAAGGACAGCAGTTGTTCAAGAAGACAACTTACAACAACTTTATCAAAAAGTGCCTACAGATAGGCATAAATGTTGACCTAGGCACAATCACCTATATCCCATGAATGAATGCAGTTTGAAAAGCTCTCTGAGTCCTGTTAAATTCAAGTTGCTCCCTTGATTTGAATTAAATGGTAGCATGAGGGAGATAATGGGAACTGCAGATGCTGGAGAATCCGAGATAACAAAGTGTGGAGCTGGATGAACACAGCAGGCTGCTTGGCCTGCTATGTTCATCCAGCTCCACGCTTTGTTATCTCTGTAGCATGAGGGATATGTCTTGTTAGGAAGGTGCAGGTACCAGGTGGCCTGCAGTACCTTACAGCTGTCCTTTGTTGAACTACTACACCTTTTCAGTCTACTCAAGTGCACAATGATACCAATACACCACACTTTGAAGACTGTTTTCATCTCTGCAAGGACTGTTTAGTGGTGACTCCTAGTAAAACCATCATGGAGAGATGTATCTAGATTGATGAGAATAACTTCAAATAGATTTTACCTCACCATTCTCTAACCACCTGCTGCAGCCCAGTCTGGTAGGAATGCTCATCAGGAGTCTCCTAGCTCAATTGAGAATGGTGTTACCTGCACTGATGTTCCCACCCAGAGTACATTCTTGTCTTGCTACAGTCCGTGCTTCTTCCTCGTTTGTTTAACAAGAAGGAGCTCTGAATAATCAACTGAGGAAGGACGGTAGGAAACATCGCTTTTCATTGATGTTTTTACCTATTGCTACCGACCTTCATGGGATCTAGTATCAACATTCAGCTCTCCCAATTTTTGTATCAATGCCCAAAAGTCAGTGAAGATTTTGCAGGATCAACCAAGCAGGGTGTACTTTTGTTATTTCTGACATGTAGGTTTTTTGCCGTACGGTCCATTTCTGAAAAAAATACTAACTTTTCTGGAGTGGTTTGACACAACTCAGTTGCTTTTCTGAGAATATTGAGTCACATGTGTTACAGAAGTGGTAAGGTGCAGGAGGAGGCTGTTCAACCCATTATAATTGCACTGATTTGTTAAGTCAGCATAATTACCAAGTGGCATTTTCCTGCTTTCTCCCATACTTTTAGAAGTTATTTTTATCCAAACAGTCATCCAATGCCCTCTTGAATGTAGGGTCACACCAGGCAAGGGCAGTAGATTTTCCTCCCTGTTGGGTTTTGTTGATGATTCAATAGTTTCATATCATTAGGCTTATTAATTATCCAGCTACCATAGTAGGATCTGTACTCATGTTTCTGGAGCATTAGGCAGTTCTCTGAATTGCTGAAATAAAACAAATAACTGCAGTTGCTCAAGGCCTGAATCAAAAACAGAAACTGCTGAATAAACTCAGCAGGTCCAGGAGCATCTATGGAGAGAACGCAGAATTAACATTTCAAGTTCAGTGACTTCTTCAGAGATCTCAACCGCCCGAAGAACGGTCACTTAATTTGAGTTATGTAATATTTGCAGTAATTTAAAGTTAAGACAAGTTTCTAAAGATGTAAAATTATGAAGCAGAATCCATGTTAAGCAGAGAATATTTAAAAATCAATAAAACTTTCTCAGCAACTGTTTGCTTGAGAATCTGAAGAGATTGTGTTTGTCTCTTCGTATGTTAATATTCTAAGTTCAGCCAAACCATCAGGAAGAAATACAGACCAGAAACTGGAAACATTCCCACCAAAATGAATAGAAACCCAGACCAACCAGCCCTTCTGGGAAGCTCTCAAGCATTCCCAAACAGAAATCTGTGCCAGCTGCATAAGGGAAAGGAGGCAAACGGATCTGAACATGTGACAATATGTAGGACAATATATAGCAAATAATTTCATATGTCAGCTACCAAACTAAAATAAAGAGGTCTTGTGCATCAGTTTTATTATCAGCACCATAGAGTTATAATAGGATTCATTTATTGAGTGTTTGAAAAAGTGACTGTAAATCAGAGTTAACAAAGTGTGAAGCTGGATGAACACAGCAGGCCAAGCAGCATCTCAGGAGCACAAAAGCTGACGTTTCGGGCCTAGACCCTTCCGAAACGTCAGCTTTTGTGCTCCTGAGATGCTGCTTGGCCTGCTGTGTTCATCCAGCTCCACACTTGGTTATCTTGGAATCTTCAGAATCTGCAGTTCCCATTATCACTGTAAATCAGAGTGTTGTGGTGTAGAGGTAGCGCCCCCATCTCCAAGCCAGAAGGTCAAGGTTCAAGTGCCACCTGCTAGAGAAATATATCATAGTATGTTCAGACATATTAAAAATAAAGTAACTGGAACGTTAACTTAATACCATTAAATCAGTTTCATAAAACATTGTGGAGAGAAAACTGTAGAAGAAAAATCAGTTCTTTAGCTCAGGCAACAGAGTGTCGAATTTTACAGGAACTGGTAGACCTATACTAATATGCTCTCGATGGATGAATCTCAAGCTGGAATTTTTTTAGCAGAAACAATATAAAACGTACACATTTCCCTAAACCTTAAAATGTAAGAAACAAGCCACAAAGAGCCAAATTATAATTACAACAATTCAAACGAGCAGGATTGGGAAGGCTGATAAAATGTTCAGCTGAACATTTATGTTTCAAACAGCAATTTCAAAGGACAAAGAGTGACACAGATAGGCAAGGGTTAGGATGCAAATTCCACACAAAAAGAGATTTGATCAGCTGAAAGCACAGTTGTCAAAGGTGGGAATAATGCATTTGTTTGGGGGAGGGGTTGGGGTGAGGTGCCTGTGGAAAGCTGAGATTGAAATGTAAAATCTACCAGAGTCAGAGCAAAAAGGTTCAACACAACTGCGGAGCAAGAAGAGTTACAAAATACCAGGAACAGAGGCTTTATGATAACATTATCAAAGATTTTAAAATTTGGGACAGTGAGTACAGGTTGCTGACATGGACTGAAAGGAGCATACATGCTAAAGAGGCTTCAACTAGGAGGATTACAGCGTTTTTAGAGGGTATTAAAGCAGAAGACATTATAAATATTAAAGCACCACTCCCTTGATACTTCAGTGTAGTATTAGCCTGGATTACATGCTCAATTCTCTGGAAGGGAACTGGAATAATCAATTTCTGGTTCAGGGATGAGAATGTTACCATTGAGCAAAGGTTGACACCCAAAGACAAAAATCACTTAAATAATCAAAATTATGACAACTAGCAAAAATCAGAGACAACAACTGTAGCAGACTTGTACACTGCCTCTCAGACTAAAAACATTATTATATAAGTAGCGATGTGAGAATGTAGTCAAAAAAAGGTACTGGCATAATCTAAGTAATAGGCTGAGTAGGTTATAACTGCACACTAAAAGAATTAAAGAACGTGTATTTTAGCTCGACTTCCCAATGCAGAGGACCGCATTTCTCAGAATCTAAGGCAAAGTAAATTCCATTACACAGGGCACTAAGCCCACAAATGCAAGTCACTGCCACAAAGTATACACACTATGAAAAGGCAAGCTGATGCAAATAAGTTATTTGGTACTTTGGAACATCATTTCTCAAAGGCAGGGTCAACCTTTCACCAAATTGTGCAGACCCAGGTGGGGGCAAAGGTATTGGCAAGTGACAGCTGGATAAGTTTCATCAAGACTTCCAACAATACTGTTTTGAGCTTTTTAAACAGAAATTGAGTAAAACAGCCAGAGAAGCCACAAAATTTAGAAACACATTGTAGATGTTCCAGTAAATCTAACGCAACAAGCTTATTTACAGAAATAGTAGGAACTGCTGATGTTGGAGAATCTGAGATATCAAGGTGTAGAGCTGGATGAATGCAGCAGGCCAAGCAGTATCAGAGGATCAGGAAAGCTGACATTTCGGGTCTGGATCTTCTTCAGAAATGGGGGAGGAAAAGGGGATTCTGAAACAGAGAGAGAGAGAGAGAGCGCGAGAGAGAGCGCGAGAGAGAGCGCGAGAGAGAGCGCGAGAGAGAGCGCGAGAGAGAGCGCGAGAGAGAGCGCGAGAGAGAGCGCGAGAGAGAGCGCGAGAGAGAGCGCGAGAGCGAGAGCGAGAGCGAGAGCGAAGGGGAGGTGGATGGAAGATGGATAAACACCAGAGGGTTGCAGTGGGAGCCTCTTCTAAGGATGCCTAGCTTGAAGTAGTTACCCTCCTCCCTCCAGAAAGATCTCATTGGATCTCTCTCTCCCATTGAAACCCTCTCGTCCTTTTTCCATCCTCCATCCACCTCTCCCTCTCTCTATTTATTTCAGAATCCCCTTCCCCTCCCCCATTTCTGAAGAAGAGTCCAGAACCGAAACATCAGCTTTCCTGTTCCGCTGATGCTGCTTGGCCTGCTGTACACCTTGTTATTTAAGCTAACTTGCAAACCTGTTTTCTTTTAAATTACAATAATTTCAATGCTGACTATTATTAATGGGCTACCATTGTAAAACAGGACAACAGAACAGACTCAAAATGGTTTGCCACCATTGTTTCAAATTATGGAAAGACTGAGCTCTCAGTCCATCTACACAATACAGCAATACAGCTTTTGCATACCTGTCCTCTACACATGTTCCCAAAACTCAAGTCATGAGAAATTCACAGTCAAACGGTTGAAGTTTCAAACAGAACTCCAGAAAGTCCATGTATGGACAAACTCTAAACATGGTGCAACTTTCTTCAGAATTCTGAACTGTCATTTTGACATGCACAATGGGCAAAAAAAGGTGTACTAAATATTCATATATGAGACATTAGCTCAATGAATAAATGCTAAACGGCAAAGAACAATTACAAGCAGACACCACAGAATAATTTTCAGTTTGTGTAATTTTCAGGTTACAACTGGGTAGAGTGATGTCCCTGAAATTAGTATAACTTTGTGTCCAACATTAATGCTATTCCAGCCTCTGTAATGTAAAATCAGAAATGGCAACTCTAGCAAAAATTTTAGGTATTTCGTGTATCGCTTGCTAAACTGTAAGAAATCAGGAAGTTTCTCTGTTTTAATCCATAACTAAAAGATAATCTTCATTGTGTTGTACAAAGAGCACTGTTTCTTGTTTAAAAGGTATTTTATCCGCTTTTCCTTCACCAAGAGGAGGAGAATTCCCTAGAATTTCAACAAAATGATCAAATTAATTGGCCACTTCACCATCACCAACTTACCCGTGCACTGTGCAACCTCCCAGTGCTAAAGACCTTAACCTCTGTTTGCACCTTCCTAACAAATCACATAATAACTGGAAGTAACAGGGGTACATTGGTCACATGGCAATAAAATCTGTTGTCCCACAATGCCAAATCTTAATAACTAAACCAACCCCATTCGGAAGGATCTAGGAGCCTTCTTGCTCCTCTGATGTTGCTTGGCCTGTGTTCATCCAGCTTCACAGCTTGTTATCTCCCATTCAGAACTTTCTGTTACTGTGACGGAAAACGATTACATTGTATGCATTCAATGGTGAACTACGTTTACCAATGCTATAAAGGATGGGCAGGGAAGGTGGATTGAATGTGTCATTATGCAAATTCATTGCCAACTTTAATATCTCCACATGCTGAAGCATAAATTGGGAAATTATTTACATTAAAAAAGCTCATTTACGCAATCAGTTCACATTTTAGAAATTTCCTGGCAATTTCTACTCAAAAATTTGACTTGCCAGACTGAAACTAAAACAGGTATCTAGTATAAGAAGCATTTTCACGTAATCTATCCCACATAAATACAGCAATACATAGTTTCAATTGTTGTTTTTCAGGCACAGTGCGTGTTTCAAAATAAACCTGAAAAGCAAAACCCAACCAAAAACTACATCAAAAGTGCACTGCAGTCAAATTTCTATAAAGCACGTTTGCAACCAGAAACATTCATCTTTGGCAGTCTCTTCAAAATTCCAGTCACAGAAAGATACAAAACAGGAGCAGGAGTAGGCCGTTTGGCCTTTTCAGCCTTTTCTGCCACTCAGAACAATCATGGCTGATCATCCAAGTCAGTACCCTGTTGCCACTTTCTCTCCACACCTTTTGACCCCTTTACCCCCAAGAACTATATCTATCGTCTTCTCAAAAACATTCATTGTTTTGGCCTAAACTACTTTCTGTGGCAAAGAATTCCACAGGCTCACTGCTCTCTGCTGAAGAAATTTCTCCATATCTTAGGTCTGGTCATCGGGAACGTTCTTCCTGCATTTACCTGGCCTAGTCCAATTATGAAGTTATAGGTTTCTATAAAGAATCCCCCTCATCCTTCTAAAGTCCAGGGAATACAGTCCTAGCCAATCAGGTCTGTCTCCATACATCAGTCCTGGTAAACCTTTGCTGCATTCCTCCGCAGCCAATAACATCCTTCCTTCGATAAGGCAACCAAAACAGCACATAATATTCCAGGTGTGCACTCACCACGGCCCTGTACAATTGTAGCAAGCTATCCCTGCTCCCATACTTGAAATGTCTAGCTACAAAGGCCAACATACCAATTGTCTTCTTCACCACCTGCTATATCAGAATGCTTATAATCAGGGGCTTGGTGTACTAGGACACCCAAATTTCACTGCAGCTCTCCCTTTCTCAATCTATCATTGGTTAGACAATTTGCCTTCCTGTTTTTACTACAAAAGGTGGGTAAAAACATTCATCCACACTAAATTTCAGCTGTAATTCATGTGCCCACTCACTCAATTTGTCCAAATCACTCTGAAGCATTTCTGCATGCTTCTCATAGTTTACCCTTCCACCTAGCTTTGCGTCATCTGCAAACTTGGAGACATTGCATTCAATTCCATTATCTGGGTCATTACAGGTTTACAACACATTTATTGTGAATAGCTGGGATCTAAAGACTTATCCTCGTGGTAGACTACTAGTGATTGCCTGCCAAACCCGACTTATTCCTGCTTTTTGTTTCCCATCTACCAATCAGTTCCCTATCCATGTCAGTCCACAATCCCAAGCACTTTAACTTTACATGCTAATTTCTTATGTGGGCCTTCTGAAAGTTCAAGCAAACCACATACACTAACTTCCTTTATTAACTCTACTAATTATATCCTCTAAAAATTCCAGATTTTCCCTTTGTAAATCTATGCGGATTCTGTTCAATTCGGTCTCTGTTTTCCCAAGTGCTCAGCTATTAAATATCTTTTATAATCAACTGTAGCATATTCTACACTACTGATGTCAGGCTAATAGGTCTACAATTCCCCATTATCTCTCCACTTTCTTTAAATAGTGGGGTTTTACATTAGCTGCCCTTCAAACCATTCAAACTCTTCCAGTCAATAGAATCTTGAAAGATAACCAATAATACATCCACTATTTCTAGGGTCACTTCCTTAATTACTCTGGGATTTAAATTAATCAGACACTGGCGATTTATCAGCCTTTGATCTCTTCAATTTCCCCAACACCATTTTCCTATTGACACTGATTTCCTTCAGTTCCTCCTTCTCACTAGACCCTGTGTCCCCCAACATTTTGAGATACTATTTGCGTCATCCTTTATGAAGGCAGAACTGAAATACATACTTAATTGTTCTGCCATCTCTTTTCTCTCCATTATAACATGCCCTGTTCATAACCGTAAGAGACCTACATTTGTTTTAAATAATCTTTTTTTTCTTCGCATACCCATAGAAGCTTTTGCCATCAGTTTACTCTCATACTCTATTTTCCCTCCCTTAATCAATCCCCTAGTCTTCCTTTCCAAAAATCTAAACTGCTCCCAATTATAAGGCCTACTCCTTTTTATGCCAATTTACATGCCCATTCCTTGGATTGAATACGATCCCTAATTTCACCTGTTAGACAGAGTCAGGCGATCTTTCCTGTTTTGTTTTTATTTCTAAATCAATCGTAGGGGGAATTGATAGACTTTTCTGTTGCTGTAACTGAGACTCCAGGATGGTAAGTTGCCTCCCAGGCACTAGGGTCAAGGTTGTCTTGGAATCGTTACAGGACATTCCTGAGTCAGTAGTCATAGTATACTTTGGTACTAACAACAAAGGTAGAAAAAGGGATGGAGATCCTGAAAGCAGAAAATAGGGAGTTTGGAAGCATGTTTTAAAAGTACAACCTCAGAAGGTAGTAGTCTAAAAATTGCATCCTTAGCCAGATACTAGTTAGAGTAGAAACAACAGGATATATCAGATGAATTTATGACTGAATAGATGGTGTGAAACGTGACCAGGGATGGGAACTGAATATCTAGAAGGTATCCAGTTTTAGGAAGGACAGAGAAGATAGAGGTAGGGTTGCATTGCTGCTCAAAACAGGACGCTAACAGAATAGTTAGGAAGGGTTAGCTCCGGTGAAGTGGAATTTAGAATGGTGGGAAGGCTATAAACAGGAAAATATATTGTATTACTGTAACCTTCCCGCATTTAATCCTCCTCCAGGTAGCAGAACCAAGCCTGGTGCATTGAATTTGCTGCTACCACTATCCTCAGACACCATTTGCCCCCAACAGTATCCAAAGTGGTATATCTGTTTTGCGGGGGACTGGACACAGGGATTCATGCACTGCCTGACTAGTCCTCTTTCTCTGCCAATTGGTCAGCCATTCCCTACTTGCCTATGCAGTCTTAGCCTGCTGAATAAGCACCTCTCTCTACGTGCTATCCATGATATTCTCAGCCTCACCAATGCTCCACACTGCCCGTAGCTGCCTCTCCAGTTCAAACTCAGGTTTCCAAGAGCTGTAGCTGGAGAGACTTCATGCGCACGTTCTGGTCCCTGGCATTGGAACTGTGTCCAACTTCCAATATGGAGCAGGAGGACCACACTACAGCCTTCAACACTTGTATAAGCTGAACTGTTAAATTGCACTAAAAATCAAATAATATTAAATACTCTAGGGCACTATTCCCTTACAACTATAGACCCAAAATAAACACCTTACAAACAATAAGCAGTAAAAATTGTATCAACACTCACCCAATCAGCTGCTTTCTCTTGCCCCATGTCACTTTTTTGACACTCTTCCCAGACTACGTCACTACGATGCTGACTGTGGGGCACTCTTTCCAGACTCATCCCCTAATGGAGCATTAATATTGGGGGGTAGCAGAAAGTGGTAAAATTAGGTCAGAATTCAGTCCTTCCCATTTTTTATTTAAACTCCTGTACCTTTAACATTCAAGTCCACAAGGATTGAAACAGCTTGAAAGGAGACCTTCAACCCTCACAAGTTAAACTACACTGCAATATCTACATCACTTTACCAAAGTACTCTTTCAAACACTGAAAACATCAAACACCATCTAACTGCTGCAATTCAAAGTATAAAATAACTAAATACAATCATCCTCTGAAAACAAACTCATTTTAAAACCTTTACTTCCAAAAACAAAGACGCTTAAATTTGATCGTGTTAGCATAGTTGGCAAAGTTCAAACAGAAGCTGCTTAAAACAAAACTCAGAATTATTTTCAAAAGCAAGTACTGAAACCATTCTGCAATTCACTTGATGAATTCAGTACTCCTAATGCACTGAACTTCAGATAAAACTGATTTGTCCTGAGCTACGAATTACAGGGTGGCTTTTTTTTCCTCATTTCAAAATGAGTTTGGTTGGGTCAAAGAGAGGGTGTATAATTGTGTGCAATCTAGGATTGGTAATATAACTTATCAGCATCTGAGAAATGTGCATTTTAAATACCTGCTTACCAGAAGAACTGAGTATTTAAACACTGTTGCATGCTACAGGGAAATTATCTTTTTATATAGAAATTTCTGGTGCTAAGAATTTGCCATAGCAAATACAATCAGGTCCATTGCCATCTGTTTCAGAGATGTGTCATAACATCGCTGAATAGGACGATTAGAAAATATCTATAATCAGCTCCAAGGACTCGTGTAGCAAGTGATAATGTCCCTATCTTTTGAGTGGAAGGCCTGGGTTCAAGTCCCACCTGCTCCTATGATGTGTAGTGATGACGCTGAACAAATTGGTTAGAAAGTATCACAATTAAGCTTTATCACTGCTGAATCAACTTTCATGGGGAGTTGTACTGAGGTTTTGCATTTGAAAATGGTCTAAAATGAATCACTTCCAATGCTCTGAAATTCAGCCGTGAAGTAAAATTTTTCAGCATCAACAGCAGCATATCTTAAATAAATCTTTGTAAACATAAAAATTACAGATTTCAATTGAAACAAAGGCAAAAAGTGCTGGAGAAACTCAAATCTGACAGTTTGAATCTGATATGATCTTTCTTCGGAGGATTCTGAAAAAGTCAGTTATGACTTGAAACATGAACTGTTTTTCACTCTGCAATTGCCGTCAGTCCTGAGTTTCTCCAGCATCCTGTGTTTCCTTCAGATTTCCCACATCCACACAGGATTTTGCTTTTATTCACATTTTTTAGCAGATTAACTAAACAACTTTCCCTAAAATCTGCACCACCGCAGTAAAAGCGCACTCAATTGACTCAAACACAGAAAAGAAATATGTAATATGAACATCTGACTTGCTGCAACAAGGGCAGGTAGGGGAGATCAGAAACCTTTTGGGGTGGATCTGGAGATCAGAAGACTCAGGTAGGGTGGAGGCATTTGTGAACGAGGTATTAATGAATCAGGTACATGTTAGACAGTAGTAGACACTTAGCCACTGATCCTGTGACAGTATACTTGAAGTTTCAAATAGTGATTTTTCTTTATTAAAAAAGCATGCAAATTCATTATAAATTGCAAACCCAGCTCCATGGAGCAGATTATCTGCCTTGTTCCCTCTCACTGCCTGTATCACACACTTATATTGAAATCTGAAGTGGATAAATTGAAAGATTTGGAATTTTAACACTTTAAACACAAATCCCACATTTTGGGGACACTGGGGTTACAATTATGTACTAAAATGATGAAATGAAGACATGAAGTCAACAGTTGTCTGGCTGAGAAATGATTAAACAACAGAGTTGATGGGCATCATCACCTCCCAATGCTTTAAATCAGCATGCTACAAATAAAATAACAATGTGTGAAGCTGGATCAACACAGCAGGCCAAGCAGCATCTCAGGAGCACAAAAGCTGACGTTTCGGGCCTAGACCCTTCATCAGAGATGGGGATGGGGATGCTCTTCCCATCTCCCTCTCTGAAGAAGGGTCTAGGCCCAAAACGTCAGCTTTTGTGCTCCTGAGATGCTGCTTGGCCTGCTGTGTTCATCCAGCTTCACACTTGGTTATCTTGGATTCTCCAGCATCTGCAGTTCCCATTATCACCAATGCTACAAATAAGGGTAGGTTATTCTCGTAAGGCAATTTGAAGGAAGTGAATTACAACAAAAGAAAATAATTGCATGCTACATGGTGGATTGCATTTCCTTATTTGAATGAGCTTGTAACATCTTCCCAACCTAAGAATTTTGACCTACTAAAGTACTAATTTACATGCAAGAAGCATTCAGTAAAAAATTCAAATCAGCAACTTGGGGATAAGCTAGTTATTCAGAGTGCAAGGCATAACAGGAATTTAATTTCTGAGCTATGCATGCCTCATGCACAAAATATTAAGAGCATGCTAAGCAATTAAAATGATCACATTTCATTCAAAATCTGAAAAAACGCAAATACAGTGATCTCTAAATTTGAATTTGGAGAAGAGTTCATTTTAAGCTACTTCCACAACCCATACAGCAATTTATTATTAAAATTTATCTGACGAAGAAATCTGGTCAAAAGTCGTAAAAACGCATTCTGGGCAACTTTTGCTGATACCATACCTGTCCCTCTGAACGTTTCAAAATAAAAATGTTTCAATGATTTGTTTAAATTAACATTTTCCAAGTTCAACAATTCAAATCATCTGGACTCCAACCAAGAATAACTGATGCATTTCTTAAGGTATAAGAAAATACCAATATTTAGTGCATTGACACAGATAGAAGTACATTTATTGAATTATATGACAGTTTATATACTAACAAATGCATTAGGTTCAAATCTCAAGTAAAATCAGAATATATCAATGTGATATGGCGCATCATTTTGAACCAAGCTGTAGAAATATCATCAGGGGGAGATGGGGATGAATGAGGTTGCTGCATTCTCACATCTTATTGTGTCCCTACATACCTGTGCTAAATCTTTCAAAGAGTTATACAAGTAGTTGCTTTGCCCATGCCTCTGCAGTTTTTTTCCCCCAAATTGAACAAAACTGGCAAAATTCCAAAAGCATCCTTCTCTTACTTGCAGTTTTTCTTTCCTCAGTCATGCAATTTGGTACATCAAGGGCATACACTGGAAAACTAAGGAGGCGCCTAATAACTTGCAATTTTTTTTGTACTCATAAATCCAAATCAAAATTTGAATAAGGGAAAGTTACAGATTTTTCTAAAAAAAAATTTCATGGGGAAATACAGCCTTTTACCTTGCTGGCTATAAGATCAGGTTATGTAACCATCCATCCAGAGTCCTACCGCTACTTATTAGTCAGCTACCCTATAATGTGACAAATCTACAGGCCACTGAAAGATAGCACGCAGGTGCAGCAAACAATTAGAAAGGCAAATGGTACGTTAGCATGCAAATCAACACGGATTTGAGTACAGAATAAATAAGTCTTGCCAGTGTTGTAGAGAGTCATAGTGAGATCTCATCTCAAGTATAGTTTTGGTATCCTCATCTAAGAAAGGATATACTTAGAACAGTGCAACAAAGATTCATTTGATTAATCCCTGGGATGGCACAATTGTTTAAAAGGAGAGATCAAGGATGTTGGGTCAGGTCTCTCCAGAGTTTCAAAGTGGTGATCTCATTGAAAACTTAAAAGCTATGATAGAGGGAATATAGACATGATGGTCTCCTTGGCTGGTAAGGCTAGAACAAGGGGCAAATCTGTCTTAAATAGGCTCCATTTATCCTCATTTGAATAGAAATTCCTTCTCTGCCTACTCCAGAATACTTTGGAAGCTCAAAGACTGAGCATGGTCAAGGCAGAAACAGGAAGGTTTTAGACTTCCTGACATTAAAGCAATAGAGGTTGTTGGCATTGTTCAGCATTTTGAGGAGGCATTCAGCCATGATTTAGAATGGTGGGGCAGGTTTAATGGACTAAACACCTATTTCTGTTCCTATTTTTCTGTGGGAAGATAAAATAAAATGCAACTCATTTTAGAAAGGACATGAAAAAAATGTAGATAAAATACAATTTCATGGACTTTTCTGCCAAGATGACAGAGTTATAATTTGACATCGAGGTCAAAAACCCAAATCTGATCATCAACTCTGATAAAATGGGTCTTCCAGACCAGTCAATTCACTGTTTTCTCTTACACCACCACCCCCATATCCCCTCCATCAAATAAAAACAAAATCTGTCCTTCCTAAGATGATGTCCAGGTAATACCGCACAGTTCCACTGACGATATTCTTCTGACATGGAGAAAACATCTTCAAATTGGAGAACCTAAAAAAAACTCATTCAAAAATCAGGCTACAGGCTAGCCAACTGACTGAAATGGTTACTGATAATATATCATGGAGTATTGCTTTTACTTCTGGGTGCCACATTTTAGGAAGGATATCAGGAGATTTACCAAAATCATAAATGTCAAAATGTGGGAATCTTGTAAGTGGAAAGAGTTTTCTCTTTGAGGAAAGGAAGATTAAGAGAAGATTCACAAAATGTGTCTAATGTAAACAAAACTAGGTTTTCAAAATCCATGAAGGGATTTTGAAACATCAAGCAGAATTCAATGGCACAGAAACTGTACTCAGTGTACAATTTCAAGGTTAATGGCAAAATAAACTGAGGAAAATATAAGGGGAACAAAATAGGCAAAGGAGGAAGCTGTGGAGAATTTAACTACAAAAATAAAATTATAATGGACCTGGGCAGAGTGGATAGGAGCAAAACCTGCTGCAACACAACCAAATGTTACCGTTGATGGTTAATGTTAGTTTTTACCACAACTAATGACTTGGAGCTGGATTTGATCTGGAAATGTATTCCCACACTTATGTGAAATTAGATTTATAATTGGATCAGTTTTGTGTCTTTATAAATCTGATAAGGTTTTGACAGTTTTCTGCAAGCACAGAAACCTATGGTTGAAAATTCAAAATGACATTTTTCAGCAATTGTAAAGGATATCATAATTATATGTCTTGTTCGATTATTCACATTTTAATATTACTAACATAACTTTTAGAAACATATTATTATGGCAGAAGGTACTGTATTAAAAAAACTTTCTACTTACAATATTAGGGAGCTTATTCTACACTTCAAAATTAACTAGGGTATAATTCAATTCCAAAAACATTCATTATCCACCTACATTACTTTCCTCGGAGCTTTGATTTTTTTTCCCCCCATATAAAAGCCCACTGCATGTTAAAATAATCTCTTTCAATCCACTCAAAATACACATGCACCATTTGATGAAAATGTCCTACACATCTTCACATGGAAGCTTTATTGAAATTTTCCAGCCAAGTTGTGATGGAAATATCCACCAGATGCAAGTCTTTCTGTTCTCCTACATTGCTTTTCATATTCCGCCTTTGAAAGGACTTCAGTAAAACACTCATGGAAGAAAAATGTGTCATAACACTGACTTTTTTTAAAATTCATTCACAGGATGATGGCATCACTAGCTAGACCAGCATGAATTTCCCATCCCAGAGGCCAGTGAGGAGTCATCCACTGTGGATTGCTGTGGAACTGGAGACACATGCAGACCGGATGTGGTTAAGGGCAGCAGTTTCCTTCCCTAAAAGACATCAGTGAACCAGATGGAGTTTTCCTGACAATTGGTTTCATGGTCATCATTAGACCCTTACTTCCAGATTTTTATTGATATCAAATTGTATCATCTGCCATGGCAGGATTCAAATCCAGGTCCGCAGAACATTTCCTGGGTCTCTGGGCTAATCGTCCAGCAATAATACCACAAAGCCATCACCTTCCCAAAGTTCCTTTATTCAAATGAAGAGATAACTTTATTTGTGTTAAAGTGCCCCAACACTAAGTACAATTTCTGAAGAATTAAAATTTAGCAGCAAAGACAATATCTCTATTATTTCTAATAGATAGCACAACAGGGTCTATCAGTAGAACACAATCATGGTGAGGCACTTCATCCAAAATCCATCAATGCCTTTAACTCAACATACATGCATATGTACTTTCCAGCAACGATCACCTAAAAAAGTTTCAAAACACCTCTAACAAATTCAATTTCTATGTACATGGGTGTTACGAGCAATTACAAAATTCTTACCAACTCTCTGCTTTAAATTAGGTTACTCAAAGTAAGATCAAACCATGATGTTTTCACGATCATCCAACTCAATCTGACATGGGAGTAGTTTCACCTTTGGCTAGATATAATGTTTTTGTCTTAGGCTCTGAAAGGCCTTAGGAGTTTTTTCCGTGTTGAAGGGGCGACATAAGCGCTGGATGTTAATACAAACGTGAATTTTACCAGAAATTGGCTAGGTGGCAATTTTGGAGATTTCTTTCATTGACCCCTAGTGAAATTTTTCTAACTATTCTCCAAAGCTCACCATATAGAGTCATAGAACATAGACCCTCTGGCCCGACTCGTCCATGCTGACCAGGTTTCTCAAACTGAACTAGTCCTATTTGCCTGCATTTGGCCCCTGAGGCCACTTTTAAGTATCTCCCTTCTCACCTTAAATCTGCACCCTCTAGTTTTGGACTCCTCCACCCTAGGGAAAAGACCTTGGCTATTCATTTTATCTATGCCTCTCAGGATTTTATAAACTTTACAGAGGTCACCCTCTGACACGCTAGGGAAAAAGACCCAGCCTATCCAGCTTCTCCTCATAACTCAATTCTTTCTGCACCTTTTCCAGTTTAATAACATTCTTCCCATAGATGGGCGACCAGAATTGTGTGCAATACTCTAAATGTGGCCTTACCAATGTCTTGTACAGCTTTAGTATGAGGTCCCAACCCCTGTACTCAGTGCTCTAACCAATGAAGGTAAGCGTGCCAAATGTCTTCTTCATCACCCTGTCTGTCTGTCTATCTGTGATGCCACCTTCAAGGAATCAAGTACCTACACCCCTGGGTCTTTCTGTTCAATAACACTTCCCAGGGCCCTGCCTTTAAATGTTTAAGTCCTGCTCTGGTTTGCTTTGCCAAAATACAATACCTTGCATTTATCTAATCATACTCAGTCTGCCATTCCTTGGCCCACTGGATTAAGGTCCTGTTGTACTCTTAGACAGCTTTCTTCAGTGTTCACTATACCACCAATTTTGGCGTCATCCACAAACTTACTAAACAAGCATCCTATATTCTCATCCAAATACTTCATATAAATGACAAACTACAGTGAACCCAGCGGCAATCCTTGCAGCACACCAGCAATCACAGAACCCCAGTATGAACAACAACCCTCTACCACTACCCTCTGTCTCCTACCATCAAGCCAATGTCGTACCCTATTGCCTTGTTTCCCTGGAGCCCTTGTGATCTAACCTTGTGTAACATGTCAATATGGCACCTCAACTGACACATGATCTCTCACCAGAGATGGAAGTACTCGCTACATCCAGAACTTTCCAAGATTTCTAACGATATGTAACATTTAAAGCCCAGTGGCGCACCAGGTCAAGTGTTGCCAGACTGGAGTTGGCTCTCATCATGTACTCAGTGGATAGGAACCAAATCAAACATTTCTCAGGGCACATAGGTAGCACAGCTGATTCTTCATTGCAAATGCAAGTGCACGTTTGTAAATCCATTGCGACTTAAAAACCAAGCTTCATAGTTCTAATATTCTTACCATCATTCCATCTTAAAACGCAATCCATGGAAACACTACTCTTCCCCAGTGCAGCTTACAGTTCAATCATACAAACACTGTCCCCACGGTGACAAGGTGGTCATGTGTAGACAGCTGCATTCCTCCTCTGCTCTATCTTTTCCTCTTTTCATACATTGAGTTTCCCCACTTCACAATCCCCCTGCTAAACATGCCCCTCAACTTCTGGTGGACAGAACCCTATCCCCCCGAACAACTAGATGGACAGTCCTAACCGATGGGTGACCAGACCAGATCGACTTATATGCAGCTCTCCAAAAGGACATCCCACAACTCAGTAGAATGAATGTAATGAATCCACAGGGAGACTGTAGAGGTGCAGACACCCTGACTCTGACTATCCCAATTGACGAAATGGCCAGAACCAAACCTCTCAACTGACATCAGAGGTTTCCCTTGGTACATTTTCCCAGTTCCCTGGACCAAAAGTTGTCTACCTCAACTGAACTGAGGACTATTCCCTTTAGACCGTCAGACATGGACAGTTAGTCAATGTATGAGTGTGATTAGCACATGCAGTGTTGCCACATAGTGCAGGTGTGAGACTGATAGCGCCTAGTGACACACAGTAATATGTCCATTCTCCTGACTGATCACCACTGGCAGCAATGACAAGCCTGGTTACGTGTCTGCTCCAAAAGATAAGGCAACACAGAGGTACTGTGAGCCTTTAAGCTTTGGCTGAGGGGGAAAAGCACAAATAAACTAAAGGCAGAAATGTTGCAAGAATCGAAGTAGGGAGGAAGTGAGTGAGCACTCACAGAGCGAGTGAAGACCCCAAAATGCACCCTGGCTGAATCCATTAAATGGATACCCTCCCCTCTGTATACTGTCCAAGCAGTAGCATTCCAATGAAATGTGCTTATGCATTCTGAGGTTCAACAATGAAGTGCAGAATCATCTTGCAAGTGGGTTGAAAGTGCACAATGAGTAATTTGTCTGATGCAAACATGCATGAACAGAGACAAAAAAAGTTGCTAGAAAAGGTCAGCAGGCCTGGCAGCATATGTGGAGGAGAAAATATTCTCCAGCCTCCACAGATGCTGACAGACTTGCTGAGCTTTTCCAGCAACTTTGTTTTTGTTCCTGATTTACAGCATCCACAGTTCTTTTGGTTCCCATTATGCATGAACAGGGGTTGTGGGCAGTCGGTGGCTAAAAATGTAACCTGAGATATTGTTGATCCAGTCTATGACTGAGAGTTGGAAGAGTAAGTGGCAAGCTGGAGGGATGAGATATCTGTTCTGACTATCGCAGAATGGTATTATCACTAAACTATTAAACCAGAAACATAGGTAATGTTCTGGCCGCCCAGGTTCAAATCCTGCCATGAAAAATGGTGGAATTTGAATTGAGTTTTAAAAAGTCTGGAATTAAGAGTCTAACAACGAGACTGAGACATTACTGACTACTGAAAAAGAGCCAACTGGTGCACTAATGTTCTTCAGGGAAGGAAATCGGCCATCTTTACCGAACACCCAACACCGCCTCTGGGCAATAAATACTGACTTAGCCACAACTGCCAGCTACTAATTTCTATTCAGCATGCGGGAGAATGGAAACCTGTATGTTAAAGAAGAGAGATTAGGTAAAGATGACATGCTACTGCATGCACATAGATGCAGTAAAAAAAAAACTCTTGCTACTTTGAAAGAGGTTCTTGTCTTGCCTATTTCCTAACACGTATCTAAGCTTGCTCAGTGAGGCCAATGTTTGATATATGGGAAGGTGGTGCAGTAAATTTGGTCAATTGCTGTAGCATTTCAGCTGAATCTTACAGGAAAACAGCTCAGTCAGTTTCAGAGTTTCATGGAGGGTTTCTCTCGGTGTCTAGGAGTTCTCACATACTGCAGGGTGTGGGAATCACAGGTCCGAGCTCCCCAGACATAATCTGAACAAAACAGAATATGGACCGACCCTTGATTGTATTTTATCCTTGTATTTTATTTTTGTTTAAATCAGGCAAGCAAATAGAACCCTCTGAAGTTTTGAAATATTTATTATGTAAAGTTTCTATGCTGTTCTTAGTCTTAAATCAGTACTTGGTCACAAGAGATAAATACTCAACACTCTCCTATATCATGTTTTGATTTTGTTGAAGGAGTTCCTCTACTGCTCTCTCTCTGTTTATGGGTCCTGTCCAATCTCATTGCACCCTTTAACCTCACTGCTGTTTCTTCTAGGTCTCCCCCAATTACCTCCACAGCCAGTCTGTACGCTTTGGGTCTTCACAGCATTTCTTGGTGATGCTGACCACCTGCTAAGAGGTCCTCAATTTGCTTGCTGCTCTCAGGTGATGCAAACTACCCATCTTGGAGTCCTCACCTCATCAGCTCTTCCTTATGCAGCCCTTTCACATGTCTGGCATTGATAAGCTATTATTGTTACGGACTCCTTATACTCACCCTAACTCAGCAGTTTACGAATCATGGATTCAATATTGGTTACACCACAAACTGGCATAATTTAGTTACTAGATTCAGCTTTCAATTTTCCTGATTATAAATAGATAGATAACCAAGCTTGCATAGATCATTGGCTTATCTCCATTTGAAATACGTACGAAGTTTTGCAACAGCATTAGGAATGATGCCTGGACTTAGAACCCAAATTCTTTATCAGGCTATACACTTTTCCACTGAGGAAACTAAGTCAATGGAACAGGCGTAAATAGACTATTTGAGTTAGACTTTACTCACATTACAACTAGTAGTGATGCAGAGTGGTTTCATTTTGAAACAACATTTCAGTTATAATATGAATATAGCCTGAATGTGAAGTCAGAATTTAACTCAACATTCGAGTTTTTAAAAAATTACTTCGTTGGCTTTAAAATTATTTCTGCCTCAATTCCTCAAATAATGCTCCACTTGAATGTTATGTTATGAAACAAAAGTATTGTTAACATAATGCAAGATTAATAACCAAACACAAATCTAGTTGACTTTGAATCATTATTTGAATGGCTGCCTTTTTAAACTGATTTCCAAAAAGTAGTTATGGCTTCTGTTAGAGATAATGAGAACTGCAGATGCTGGAGAATCTGCTGTGTTCATCCAGCTCCAAACTTTGTTATCATGGCTTTTATTACTTGAGTTGCAGATGTAATACTGTTAGGTTTAATACAAAAGTAAAACACGGGTTGACCAACTCCCGGCTGGCTACATGATGCAGGTTCAATGCGGGTTCTTTACCTGCTTCTGTGCATTGCTTAATAATGTGTTATGGATATCAGCATTATCCATACAAAAAAAATTTTAAAAACCATAAAAAGTAATGTTACTTTGTTTCAACATATAATCAAGAAACTATTCAGGCAGTTTTTTTTAAAAGAATCATGTCACAAGATTTCAGTTACAGTTCTGTGTGGAACACAGTTTTCATACTCAGTGTCAGGATATCAAAAAGGGAATGACAGAAAATATACTTCAAGATGTTTATATTCACATTTCAGTTCTCTTCTCTCTGCAAGATCATAAAGGCGAAAGCCCCTTCAATTTCACATCTCATGCAAGAGGTTTCTTTAAAAAAAGCAAAGTCTACAGTACCCAAATTGTTCTGGCAATATTCCAGCAATAATACACAAGATGTGCTCCACATAAAACGGCACCCCTAAGCAAGCTGTTCAGGTGCAGCCACGACATTATTATTTTCTACATTTGTCAGGTGGATACCAAAAAGTAGGATAAATCCAACTCAGCCAATTACTGCTCAGTTTACTCTTGAATATGAGCAAAAATAATGGAAGGGGTCATTGACAATCTAGCACTCAGAAAAGGAATAGCCTGTCACTAACACTTCATTTGTGTTCTGCAAGAGCCACCCAGCTGCTAAATTCACTTATCCTTGGTCCAAAAATGGAAAGAAAATCACCTCCAGAGGTGATGCGACAATGACTGCTCATAACGTCAGTGTAGCATTTGAGCAACTGTAGTGTAGTCCCGGGAAACTTGGAGCCAGTCATGAAAAACTCTGCACCAGTTGAGGTCAAAATTGCAAATCGGGGAAATTACAGCACAGAATAGGCAGCCCATTCCAATTCTTTGAACAAGTTGCCCAGTGGAGTCTCACAGCTTGGTTTTTCATCCAGAACTCTGCAAATTATTGCTCAAATAACGCTTAGGAGTCTTTGGAACTTTTCTGTGCAATCAGAATCCTTTTAGTGTGCCTGCACACATATCCATGTATAGAGTGGATAAGGACAGGTTCCATCCTGTACTCCAATGGAAAAAAATGCAGAACACACTACGTATGTTCCATGGTCTTGTCTGAAAATGCAATGTCATGGATTCTCATTCCCCTTGGGATTACCATCTCTAGAACGGGGCAACAAGTGCAGGATATGTTTTTTGTATAACATTCAAAATTAAACATTTGACTTTAATATACTTTCTGCTCAATACAGCTTTAATCTATTTTCCTAGTATCTACAAAGGAAAGCAGAGCAGCTTGGTTGTTTAACTGACATTATGCTTTGTCAGAATTGAAATTCAATACCTGCTTTCTGGTGTCATATGACACCAGATCAGTCTAGGGACATGTGAAAGTGTAGCAAATTGGCAAGAATGCCAATAGCAGAGTCACACTGCCAACTAAACCTAATCACACCTTGATTAATAAATTCATCCACAATGTGATAAGGATTAAGTAAACTGTATATAGTTAGCTGCAGGGAAGTGGATTTGATGGGAAATGAAACACTTTCTCACACGTTGCTACTCTTTAACATTAGGGACAGAAATATTGAGCAGTAGCATTGCCTGTGAATATGAATTTTCGATTGGCCAGAACAGATACACCAGGTGACTAACATGCAAAATCTGCAATCATCATCTTAACTGCAAGTACTACAGGAACAATATTTTCAATCTCTGTATATACACTCCTTTGCACACAAATCACACTTGGATATTGGCACAATGAGAAACAGATGGCATTTATGCTGCATTTACTACAATTTGAGTCAGCACTGTGCTAGATAGCCTGGAAAGGATGTGAAATGGCATTGTTGCCACATCAGTTGAGTCATTTATGTAATGGGGAAAGAACAGACCTGCAGTATATCAATCACTTACTGAGCAGGTCAAAAGTACTTGTTGCAAATCTTTTGCATTGCTCTCTTCTTAGAATTTGCACATGTAAAGAACTTATTTGATCCATGATTGGTATCCAAATCTTTCAGGTATTGGCCCTCAGAAGGATTCAATTCAATGCAATTTTTAGTGCTAGGCTTTGAACTGGATGAACTCAAACTTTTGTAGTTTCAAAAAGTGAGACTAGCTGAAGCTGTAAATTGCCTAGGATTGTTCTCGTCCCAAGGATTGAATCTTTGCTCAACGTTTACACAAAATGTCACGATCACTATCATAATACATGGAGAAACACAGGTATAAACTGTGGCACTGCTTATTTGAACTTTGAAGCTATCAGGAATAAAATTCAACCATGACTCGTAAAAGGTGCAAAAATGTTTGTATGCACACTGAATAGTTCTACTGATGCCAATACCAGGGTACATAGCAGATAGACGTTTTTAAAAATTCATTCATGGGATATGTGTTTCACTGGCATAGCCAAAATTTAATGCCCATCCCAAGATGCTCATGTGAAAGTGCTAGTGAGGTGCCTTCTTGAACTGTAGGGAGGAGTTCAAGGGCTTCCAACAGTGAAGGTTCAGTAATAAATTTCAAAATCAGGATGGGGAGTGGGGCTTGGAGGGGCTCTTGCTGCTGCTGGTGTTCCCATGTATGTACTGCCTTTGTCCTTCTAGACGGTGGTAGTCTTGGGTTTGAAAGATGCAATTGATGGAGCCTTGGTGAATTTTTGCAACAGATCATTCAGGCGGTACATGCAGCCCCCTTGCATTGGTACCACAGGGGATAAATGTTACTGCATACAGTGTCAAACACACAAGTTGTTTGGCCCTGGATGGTGTCAAGCTTAGAACGTTGTTGGGGGTGTACACATCCATGCAAATGGGGGATATTCCATCACACTCCTGACTTGTGACTTGTAGATGGTGGACAGGCTCTAGGGAATCAGGAGCCGAGCTACTCACTGCAGGATTCCTGGTCTCCGGTCTGACCTCGTAGCTACAATATTTAAGGCCAGTCCATTTCAGTTTCTGGTCAATGATAATCTCCAGAGTGTTGATTCCTCACAGGTTGAATTTTACCCTCATTCTCTTTGAGAATCTACATTTCCTTTTTGTTTAGTAACCTTACATAAAAAAAGTAAGTGGCAGCAGCACAACATTTCATCCAAGGACATCATTAGACATTGTGCTTGAGTAAGGTTGATTTCGACAGAAGGTCCTTATTCTAACCTCACTTTTCCTCTAAATGCTGAATTCCATCTTAAATTTGGGAATCATTCCCCTTCCTTCTACTGTTCTAATACATATGTTCATATCGTATTTTGCTCTTAACTATTCAATCCTCCAAGTGCTGCCCTATAAAATTATTTATTTCACTGTGTTGCTCTGCTTTTCAACATATAATTTGCATTGTACAGCTTACATCAACATCATCTCTGTTCCAACAGTCACTGGGGAAATTGCTTTTTTTCCATAACCATATGCTACCAGCTTGGCTCTCTTCTTTCTAGAAGAGTAACAGATGTTATATTCAGTCTTTGATAGCTGCTGTGCTAAAGATATTTTCTTCCCAAAAGATGCCTTTTTCTTTCCATGTTCTGAAACTCTGTTTTATCATAGCAAAAACAAAAAGAAAAATGAAAACAAAAAAAAGACTGAATTTTTTGCAGTAAAATTAAAATAGATCCACTAAACATGGATGGAAACAACGTTCATTGAAACCCACCGCTCAAATTGATTCAGACCAAAATACCAAGTACTTGTGCTCTGCGTTCAATATCCCTTTTGAAACACAAGTAGTCCAGTTTCCAAGGTATTGTAGTACATCAATACCAATATCAAAAGGTTTAGTGAAGCTTGATTAAAAAGGAGTACAGGCGAACCAATAATGCAAACAATATTTTTGCAAGAAAGCAGTTGGTATTTCAATGTCAATTGCCTACTGAAATATTCTAAATAAATCCCTTGCTTTTTTAAAACCAATACAATTTAAAAGAATATTAAAGAACTAGTTATTTGAATTTTAAATCTTTCATTAAACCAATCCATTTGATAGCTTACGTGTGAGAAACTCAATAACTTATTCATAATCAAGAGTTTGGTGGACACATTCACATATCAACTAGAACATAAAGCTACTATATACCTAAAACATTCTAATACGCAGATCTAATTCAATTATTTCAAACTATACTTTGCACTATTGAACAGGTTATACATTTCTTTTAAACTTTTGGTTTATACACTTCAAGATTCAACAGATAAGTAATATTTGAAGAGTGAAGAGACAAATGCAGGTCTACAACAGATACAGTGAAATGTCCACTCAGCAGGCAATTTTCAGCAGTTACAATCTAAGCCATCAGACCAAATTGGGAAAAAGAAGAATACTGCATTAGCCATTCAACATATTTTTTTAATACAGGGACTATTAATCAAAAGAACATCAGCTTGACCAAAACTAAACCTTGATAATTAAGCTTTCCCCAACAACAGGTCACAAAGCAAACAACCAAACAGAAGAACTACAGGCCCAACATGAAAGGAGGAAAAAAACAGCTGGACTTCCTCCAGTTAGTCACAGTGACTTAGAAGGTGGCTGGGAAGATTACTGGATTTAGCAAGCTCTAATAACAAAAGGGAGACAAGGGAACAAGTCCTGCCTGAAACAAAAATCAGCCAGCCAAAACAACATGAAAGATTATGCCAGTTCTCTGTCAATGCGATCATGCACAAGCACAATGCTGTGGCAGTTCCTGTGAAAAAACATGCTGTTCTTTGTGAGTAGGCTGGGGTGTGAGATCAACTGCTTAACAACACATCAAATTCAACAAACTGATGCTGCATCCCAGCCCACTCACTGAGATCAAACCTGCTCAAGGGCAGCTGATGTAATCATTTGCTTTACTACAACGAGATATAGAATACTGGGATATCAACCATAAGTGCAAAACCACTAGAGAACAATCTGACAGACTAGCACAGATTATGAGAAGCCTCTCAGACTGTTCTTTTCCCTCAAAGGATCATTTATGAGAATAATCAAATAGATGACTTCATCATGCAGTGGGTTAGACAGATTTTACCTCTGAAACTTGCATTTAATTCAGGAAAAATGAATAAAAGACAGACATTTATCTGTGAGCTGCATTGCCCTTGGTTGTAATATGACAGCACAGGTCACTTTGAAGTTTAAAAAGGAGCAAACCAAAAAGGCATAGAACATTAACAATACTTTTAAACCAACAGGCATTAAATTAACAATTTAATTGGAAGGCTGTTGTGAAAATGGGACTGATAGAGTAGGAATTACATTCCCAAGATTTGGAAACAGACCCATTTCTACTTCAAAGATAACCATGTTACGGATGTGGTGAGCATAAACATTCAGCAAGGCAAATATTTGAATCCAGCAACCAGAGTGAGCAAGTCCATGAATTTGCAGTCAGAATGCTTCAACTTCTGCAAAGTCACTTCGTTTTCCCCAGAGACAACAGGACAGCACCCAACATTCTAAGTGATATCTTCCAAATAAAGATGACTTCAAGGAAAATGGCAGAACTTTTGGACATTTTTGATCTGATATCTAAATTTCCAAGAATTATAAAAAAGGCAAAAAAACACATTTTTTCTCTGAAAGGCACAATTAAACTGTATAGCTTCTTCAAATAACAGACAAGACATAATTATTGCATTCATCCTTCCCTTCAATTAAAGCTCAGTGACCTAGAAAAAAAAAGGTGTTAATCAACTTTTAAATGTTCCCAGAAGAGGTGATGAAATCTGTGACTCAGGCCAACACCACCCAATTTTTTGATCAACTTTTCACAGCAGCAAGTGAAAGCCATGCAAATTGCATTCAGGGCAAGAATTTCAGCACTTTTTATCTAGGGAGGTTCTTCTTGAACAATGGATCAAGCAAAAGCCAAAAGCAGAGTTCACCATGTGCCCTGCACAATATTTAACCCTTAATCAACACAAAACAAAACAGGGTAACCAGACATTCAACTCATTCACACAATTCATAGATGGCATCTATATTGCTCACAAAGTCTGTGTACAAAGTAGCTGTACCTCAAAAATTATTTAGCGTAAAGCTTGAGACAGAAGGTGTCATATATTTTGCTACCTGCAAACTTTAGCTCATCTCAGGACCTGCTTCATGCATAACAGCTTCTTCTGTCTAAGCCAATATAATGAATAATTCTTCTCAATTCTATATTTATCATTCTACAAGTTCTTCCCCCTCATTGCTTCCCCAGATAATTTCCACTCTAACCCTTCCCTGGTGGCACGTTGGCTCAATGGTTAGCACTGATGCCTCACAGTGCCCAGGGACCCATATTCAATTTCAGCCTTAGGTGACTCTGTGTGGAGTTTGCACATTCACTGACTCTGTGCAGGTTTCCTCCAGGTTTCTGAAGAAGGGTCTAGGCCCGAAACGTCAGTCTTCCTGCTCCTCTGATGCTGCTTCACCTGCTATGTTCATCCAGCTCTACACCTTGTTTTCTCTTTCCTCCAGGTTCACTGGCTTTCTCCCATAGTCCAAAGATGTGCACGTTAGGTGGATTGGCCATGATAAAACTCACCCATACTGTTCAGGATGTGCAAGTTAGGTGGATTAACTATGGTAAAAACCCCATTCAGCATTACAGGGATGGGATAAGTCTGGGTGGGACATTCTTCATAGGATCAGCACAGACTCAATGAGTACAAAAACCTTTTTCTATACCAAAGGAATTCTACCATTCCACGATTCTATGGAGCTCTATAACAATTTACAAGCAAATTCTCTTTTCGTTTTCTTATACATTATTCAACAATAAGCCAGGCTCATGGGTTTCTTTTATTCCTATCTGACTTTGAACTCGAGCCTCAAACCATTCGAATCTTTCTGATATATCCGGTCTATTTTTACCCTTTTCAACCTTGGATATGTCTGGCACAATGGGCCCTGCTATACTGTGTACCACCTTTAAAATTAGCAAAATACTAAGGAAACCAAGTTAGATGTGCTTACAAAATTTACCCAACAGTTTATAACATGCAGGTTTGCCCACAACAGATAAAACAACAAAATATTGAGGATAACATTCAAAAATAAATCAGGTCTTCGAGGGAAGAATCCAAGACACCAAAAACTTGATTTGAAAGAATAAGCAGTGATAAAATGGTGAAACGGAGTGGAAACTCAAAGAATATCTCCACCTTTCAAGCAATGAACTGACTTGACAGAACATAGAACATAACAGCACAGTACAGGCCATTCGGCCCTCGATGTTGTGCTGACCTGTCATACCGATCTCAAGCCCATCTAGCCTACACTATTCCATGTACGTCCATATGCTTATCCAATGACGACTTAAATGTACCTAAAGTTGGCAAATCTACTACCGTTGCAGGCAAAGCGTTCCATTCCCTTACTACTCTCTGAGTAAAGAAACTACCTCTGACATCTGTCCTACATCTTTCACCCCTCAATTTAAAGCTATGCCCCCTCGTGCTCGCCGTCACCATCCTAGGAAAAAGGCTCTCCCTATCCACCCTATCTAACCCTCTGATTATTTTATATCTTTCAATTAAGTCACCTCTCAACCTTTCTTCTCTCTAACAAAAACAGCCTCAAGTCCCTCAGTCTTTCCTCCTAAGACCTTCCCTCCATACCAGGCAACATCCTAGTAAATCTCCTCTGCACCCTTTCCAAAGCTTTCACATCCTTCTTATAATGCAGTGACCAGAACTGTACGCAATACTCCAAGTGCGGCCGCACCAGAGTTTTGTACAGCTTCACCATAACCGCTTGGTTCCAGAACTTGATCCCTCTATTAATAAAAGCTAAAACACTGTATGCCTTAACAGCCCTGTCAACCTGGGTGGCAACTTTCAAGGATCTGTGTACATGGACACCGAGATCTCTCTGCTCATCTACACTGCTAAGAATCTTACCATTAGCCCTGTACTTTGCCTTCTGGTTACTCCTACCAAAGTGCATCACCTCACACTTGTCTGCATCAAACTCCATTTGCCACCTCTCGGCCCAGCTCTGCAGCTTATGTAGATAATATGATATGATAAGACAAACAAAAAAAATCTTAAAATTAAAGCAACAAGATTTCAATGAAGTAAAAATCCACAGTCCTTTTGGACAGGATTTTCCCTCCAAATGTAAGAAGTCAGTTACACCAGGGAAACAGAAAAGTCATCTGCAGAAGGCTTCAAGGAGTATTCCCTTTGGTGGCCTGAAGACAATTTGACAGCCAGTTAGCAACGATAAGGGTGAGAACAGAGGCAGGATTACTTAATGAGCAGACTGAACTTAAGATCAAGCAACAATACTGTGACTGTTTTATCACACTTGCGACTTCAGCTCAGGACAGCACAGAAGCTTGAATATCAGCAGAGACACCAAGGCCTGGAATCTGGGGAAGGGCAGCTCCTTCAGTGATGCAAGCCTGAAGGCCCTACTCTCGGCCACAAAGGAGAATGACATAAGGAGACCACTCACCTGACAGAAGCAACAGAAGTGAAATTGACACTGTGTTGGAAATGGTTCAATAACTTGACAGGCTCTGGCAAGGTGAGCAAAACCATCAAAACACATTTCTAGATGTTCACTCTCCAACAGTAACACCAGCTGAGGAGACTGGGATGCATGCCTTTCTAAACATAGGAGAAACGCAGGCCCAAGAGGGTCTTGCTCATCCAACAGCAAACCGAGTAATTAGTTTAGAAGCCTCAGCATATACAGAAACCCATGTTCAAAAGGTAGTTCTCATATCTGTCAGCTGCTGATGTCAAGGCTAAAAGCCCTACACACTCAGTTTCACTGGGTTATCAGCAGTGAATCACACATTGCAAATTGACAAATGCACAGAGTTGCAATCCTTTGAAGCAATGGTTCTCAATCATCTCAAGGAAGCTCTCTATCCCTCTTCTTTTTAACCGTCACCTCTTTCCCCTTACCCTCCTGGCGCTCTTACCTTCTGGCAGAGGGCACAGCTCCTCAATGCAGCCAGACTCAAAATCTGAGACATGTTTCCCTTGCTGGCTGTAATCTTCTGTGCGGTCAGGCGGTCCCCCTATTGTACTGCAGCCTGGTCTCCCAAACTTGTTCTCCCCATAATGCCAGGAAAAAAGGGTTAATTCCCTGCAATACCAAAGCACTTACTGCCCTCCCTTCCCATAATGTGCACTAATCTGATGGTTTCTGTTCCCAATGACAAGCCCCAACACCAACATTCACCCTTTCACAGGAGTAATCTAACCTGCTGTGGCTGACACTTTACGTCTGCCTCCATTCATCTGGTCCTTTCCAGAAATCATGTGTAACCTGTGCACTCAAGAATCATAACATGCTCTTTAACATATTCTTTAACAATGTTAATTGCACTCTTAATCAAACAGATGGGGCCTTGGTGGCCACACTGCCCCTACGATAGAGAGAATCACCGATGCCAGAAATGGCATTGGGAAACCAGCACCTGTATTTTTGTCACCCATCCATCCCTGTTACCACAACCAAGACCAGAAATTTCAGGCCATTGGGTCAGATCACACCTACTTGAAACACCTCTTCTAAATATACGTAGCAAGTTGTCCGGAAATGAAGTGACATGGATGCAATGACGCACATTATACTAGAGGCATTTCTGGTGATTACAGAGATAACATGGTGTGAGGAGCAGGAAAGCTGACATTGTGGGTCTGACCTGCTCCTCTGATGCTGCCTGGCCTGCTGTGTTCATCAGCTCTACACCGTGTTGTCTCAGATTCTCCAGCATTGGCAGTTCCTACTCTCCCTGGTGATTACAGGCTGGTTATAAACATTGATTTGATTTAAAAACACAGAAAATACAGCACACATCACTCAAATATTAACTAAAAAGATCGAGAATGACAGCAGTCCATCAAATTTCTAGAAGCACTGCATGTTACCCAAATATTAAAACATTCTGTTTTTCTGGCTTAGTTTTCAAAATGATAAAGTATTTAACCAATCTGAAGCACATATTTGGATGAATGGGTCAATTTTCAGACTTATTTTATGTTTGTAAAATATTTATTGGGCAGTTAAATAGAAATAATGTAAATATATTCAAAAACATATTGAAGTTTCACATACAACATACAACACAGTGCTAAGCACTTCAGCCCAACTAGTCCTTGCCGGTGGTAATTTTCAACAACTGTCTTCATCCATTCCATCTACCTCATCGCAGTCTCAGCAGATCTTTTTAATTTTCAGCAGGCTTGTTGTTCTATGCGCTTTCAGACCGCTAGATCTGCTAGATCCAAGGATAAATCAAGGGAAGTCCATGGATCTCCTTGATTTATCAATTGGCAAAGTTTTGATACTGGAGGCCAGGGCTGCAAAGTCAGGCAAGCTGAAGATTGTATCAGAGATAATAGGAACTGCAGATGCTAGAGAATCTGAGATAACAAGGTGTGGAGCTGGATGAACACAGCAGGCCAAGCAGAATCAGAGGAGCAGGAGAGCTGATGTTTCAGGCCTGAAACGTCAGCTTTCCTGCTCCTAAGATGCTGCTTGGCCTGTTGTGTTCATCCAGCTCCACACCTTGTTACTGAGGCAAGCTGAAGATGGTTTCAAACATCAAAGACTTGAATCAAGATCACAAGGTTTTCTTCATTTACAAAGATGGCTGGAAGTTGTTTCCGTATGTTTTTGCTCTTTTAATACTAAAAGACGTGGCCTCAAAATGTAAATACGCTAATCAACTCATCTTTCCAAACTACTGAATTGATTCCCAGTTCTGTCTGCTCACTCGCTGCGCTCTCACGAAAACAGCATTCCTCAACCATCACTTCTGGTACCTGGCAGTGTGACTGAAGGTGGTATTACTCCACAACCTGACCCCGTTTTCCGTTCCCACCAGCACGAACCCTCCAGATGTCTGGCCTACAACATATGAAGAGTTCTGCAGGTCTACCAATAAAGAAAGAATAAACAATATGTATTTTACAAGAGCAGGAATGCTTTGGGAATTTAGTTTTGATTGTTACAAAATGCATCCTGTCAGGCTAAGAAGGGAAACAAAAGGAAGCTAGAAAAACTTACCACATTTAAAACACCATTGAGAATGTCAAAGAACTACTGTGCTCAGGGGCAGAACCAAACTCAATACTGAACTGAATAATCAAGCATTTAGAAAACAAATATTAAATTTCATAGCGATTCTGATGTTAAGCTTGTGTGGTGACTCAGATCTACACAGTAGTTCAACTTCCAGTCTTATCAGACATTTTCAACCTCATTACTCTCTTGAAGTCTACTACCTAGTGCAAATCAAGATAACTACCACCACCTTTGTAAAACTGAAAATCTTTGCAGGCTTTTACTTAATCACTTAAATTGTGCAGTCTGTGTGCGTAAATTGCTCCCTCAACCTCAGACACAAATTAAATCCCAAAACCGGGTAATCTGGAGGTGGGAGGTTCCAAACTAATTCCTCAAACAGGTAATAACATTTTGAACAGTCAAGTGATAAAAGCAAAGAAAATCAAGAAATACATAAAATTAAGATTTTCCTTTTTTTCATATGTTTACTGTGTGTACCTCCGCAATAGTCTCAAGTACAGATTTACCAGTGTATTTTATTCAGATCACTATAAATTTAGCTAATATGCTGAATGTAGTTGAAATTTACCAAGAATACATAAAAATGACTATGAGTCCAGCATGATAATAGACTGCAATGGGGCTTCAGAACTGAAGTGACAACCTGTCTGCTGGGAAAATCATAAAAAACTGGGAGAATTCACAACAATACTTTTAAAGATTTTTATATAATTTTCCTCTCTTTCCGCCATCATCCAAACTCCCACAATGGTCTGTGTTGTTTTTAATTCTGTGGGCAACCTTTTCTGCATAAAATTGGTCTCCCCACTGAAATTTTCTTTACTATTATTATTGTGATGTCAGCATAAATGACAAAGGCAGCATTTCTAGTCCATCCCTAATTGTCTGTGAGAAGATGGTGATGAGCTACTTTCTTTATACACACACTGCTGTTTTAAGACAGATCCAGGAATTTGACCCAGAAACACTGAAGGAGCACCAAGTTTACACCTAAATAAACCGTATGTAATAAATGCAAAAATTATTATTAGCAGAAAATACAGCCAATATTCTCCAAATTCTTAGGAAAGTATGAAGTCCATCCATGGCTGAACCAGTTATTATTTAAAAGTATGACTTTTCAACAGACATACTTCAACTAAGGCCTAGAATTTATAGTCAACCAACTGCCACTATTAACATCTCAAATACATTTTGGAATTACAAAGCACAGAATGCAGAACAGGGAGTAATTTCCTTGGACAAGTAATCCAGAATTTCAAATTAATGTTCTAGGGACACAGAAATCATTTCTGAAGAAGGGTCTAGGCCCAAAACGTCAGCCTTCCTGCTCTTCTGATGCTGCTTGGCCTGCTGTGTTCATCTGGCACTACACCTTGTTATCTCAGCAATATGTATGATTCTTCACTACTGTCTGGGCAATTAGGGATTGGTAATAAATGCTGGCCTAGCCAGTGACATGTAATCCCATGAATGAACCTTTTAAAAAAGGTGAATAGGAACAGTGAGCAGTTACTTATCACTGAGTCACAAAACAACTAGAAACATCTAAGTGAAGGTACTGTTCAGGTGGAGCTTTAAAAAGTAAAATACTATAAAAAAACTATTACAGTGGTGCAATTTATGACATATTTACATAGTAGCAATTATCACTCTCCCTGTAATGTATAAAGACAGCCTGTCACATTTAATTATTGCTTACTTGCCAACATACAAAGTTAACTTAAAATGGAGAGCTTTAGATCATCCTTCTAGAAGAGAACTTCATTTCACACAGAATATTATTCCTGATGTATTGAGGTTGTCAGGGAGCGGAGAAAGAACCAGTACATTACTCCAAATCGTCATGTCTTGCCAACAAAACAGAATTTTTACATTTAGAATAATGGAGAGGTTGCTACCCAGATACATTATTGTTTCATGCAATTGGTATGAGGGAACATCTGCTATGGAGTGATAAACTGAAACGCCAGGAAGAGGTCAAGCAGCGACAGAGTTGAGCTGCATCTGCATCCTGCCCAAAATACCTCTTTTTCCTCACTTCAAACAGGTCAACATCCAGCAGTCACCCTTAATTAGGCTGCATAGGAAAATATCTACACTGACGACTAGCAAGTCACTATTCATACTTTTATTTATTCTTCAGGGATCAATATTTATTCATACCACTGGCCAACCCAACCTATTATGCATATCAAACCAAGACATATTCTCATTGACTCTTTGTACTACCACCCTGACCCCCATAAAACAAACATCCATTTTACAGATTCAGGCAAAACCATATTAAGTACTAGAAAATATTAGAAGGAAATAGATTATTAAACATGATATACAGTCTCTTATCTAGGAGGAATCTACCTTTACATAAACATTTACATAGCAAATGAATGTGCTAAGTGTTTTACACCATTGATACCATGATTCAAGTTTAACTGGTTTCCTAGCAAATCTCTGAAACACTTAAGATGTTGGGTTTTACACAGTTCGCAAAACTTTAATCCAATTAAATTCCCATTCAAGGCTGTCCCTCTTAGCTATTTATGCCGATTTGCAGAAAAATAAATTTCTAGGTGAAAAAAAATCACATAGCAGTCAGTCAGCATCCTTAGCCACCATTCATCTAGTGCTCCAAAATATCCTTGAGACAGATCCTTTCTTGCTGACAGACAAGGAACATATTGCATTTTATTCCAGCTTTTTTTTGTGTGGTGATTTCTGTACCCAAGACTCCAGGATGCCTTGAGACATCACATGCACCAAAATATCAGGCTTCTGTCCAATATAAAATGATTTAATTCAAAAGCAGACCAAGGAACCTGGGTCACCAATATTATGCGCCAGGATTAGGACATGGTTTAATTTAAATAACTCTCTTCATATTGAAATCTTATCTCAACATACCAGTGGAGTAAATGCCAAGCTGAGATCATCCATAATATCTACAAACAGGAGGAGCAAAGTTGGATAGAAACTGTGCTCATTTCTAGTCTCTCTATTATGCAAAGTACCAAGAACATGGGGAGGAGGATACAGGAACAGAGAAGGGATATATATCAGGAAGGGCTGAACAGGCTGGGGCTCCTAGCTCTTTAAAAAAATGGCTGCAGAATGATCTGATAAGTTTTCACCACTTTGCAGAACTCTAACATACAGAAAACATTTCCATTGGTGGGGAAGTCCAAAATTAGAAGGGTTGTAAATAAAAGTTAGTCATTAAAAAAAAACCAACATGAAATTCAAGAATCCTCCCTAGCCAAAAGGTTGACAAGAATACAGAAAAAGCCAACATAAAGGTTCGGTTGAGTCAAGTAGCATAAATGCCTATGAGAAAAAACTGGATAAACTCAAGTGAGAAAAAGGAAAGGATGTGGAATGAGATGGATAAACACCAGCACAGATCAGCTGTGGCAAATTATCTGTTTCTGTACTGTAGGCTATGTTATTAATTATCACAGTTCATTCTTAAATAATTCCCATCAGATGACTGTAGGACAGCATTGTCCTCAGATCAATGAGTTTGCTTTCTTGAAAAGAAAATATACAGGCAGATTTAAAAGAACAAAGGAAAAGAAAGAAAAATTGAGAGAGAGGGGAAGGTGGTGAAAACACAAGTCTGTTGAATGTCAGCTGCGACCAGCTTGGCCTGGGCATTGATTTACCCCATCAACTTAACGGCTTATCCAGTAAACTCTGGGGTCTCAGAGACCCAAAGTTATAAGCCCAACTTAATAAGTCGGGCAGGACTAATCTGGTTAATTATGAACATCCTGGGGATTACCATTGGCCAAAAACCAAACTGAATTGCCATATAAATACTATGACCATAACGGCAGGTGAGGGGCTTGGAATCCTAATGCAAGTAACCTTTCTCTGGGTTCCTCAAAACCTGCCCACCACCTAAATGACACAAATCAGCAATGTGATGGGATGCTCTACAACTGCCTGGATAAATCTAGCTCCAACAACACTCAAGAAGCTTGACATCATCCAGGACAATGCTGCCCAATTGATTGACATCACATCCACAAACATTCACTGCCTCCACTAGCATTGCACTAACTACAAGGAGTACTGCAGAAATTTACCAAGACTCTTTAGATAGCACCTTCCAAACCAACAACCTTTACTAGAAGGCAGCAGACACAGAAATGTTTTAAAGTGGTGGTTTTCCTAAGTCATTCATTATCCTATTTTGGAAATATATCAACATTCCTCCAACATTATTGGATCAAAATCCAAGGACTCCACCCCTAACAACATTGGAGGTCTACCGATAATAGTTAAAGGAGTGAGCATCACCTTCTCAAATGCAGCTAGGGTTGGGTAATAATTGCTGGCTCAACCAGCAATCACTTTGTTTCTCAATAAATTTTTAAAAAGCTGTAGCCAAGTTGGCTTGACGTTTGTAGTATGGGAATGTTTCAAACATCTTTAAAATCGGAATTAAATTATCATTTAATCAAAAGGAAATTAATTAGAAACAAACAGCAGAAGTTTCAAAGTGAACAATTTTCCTTGATAAGAGTCACTAGATTCTGAGGAATATGTATGGTATAAGGAGGAAATACAGCAGACTTTCTGAAAGCGTTTCACAGAGTGCTGCAGTGGCAAGTACCACAGAGGATGACGGTGCTTGAAATTAGTAGGATAGAAAAATTGATTAAATTTGGCTTGAAGTTGGAAAATTCCAGATTGCAAAAGCAAAACACTGTGGAAGCTAAAACTCAGCAAAATAAATAGAAAATGTTTGAAACATTCAACAGACCCTGTACCATCTGCAGGGAGAGAAGCAGATTTAATATTTCAGGTCTGTGACCTTTCATTCGAATGCTCTGGTTGGAAGTGGGTCACAATGTCTCACCGGGTTTTGAACTACTTCAGTTTGTTGTTTATATATCAATTTGTATATTGATCCAGAAAGAAAAGTAATACCTAAATAAGAGGTACAGGTAATTTTAAAAAACTAAAAAAGGAAGCTGGAGAGGATATGGACAAAAGTAGCAGATGGAATTAAATGTCACCCAGTGTGAGGTGATGCATTTTGCATTAACAGCAATAATTATACACTGAAGGGAAGTAGGCTTCGTGCTACAGAAGAACAGAAGCACTTCAATTATAGACAATATAAGCCAACAGATATAAAACAGCCAATAAAATGGTTATAACACCTCACATTATACCAGGTGCAGAATGATCTCTACTCTATGGTAAACAGATAAAGGCTTTAAGAGAGGGAGTTACCAAAGAAATACAAATTTTAAAGATTTGAAAAATCAGGTCATTTTGTTATTAGATCAGTGCAGATAATTAATAAAACAAAACGATAAGTGTTAAAAAAATGGGAGGGGGTAGAATTAAGGTGAGGAATCTAGAATAAGGAAATACAAAGTTTAAGTGCAAAGAACAGGAAAAACTTCTTCAGGAGAATCAAGAGGTTGCGGAACTTGCTTCCTGGTTGATTAGCTGACAGAAGTTGTAATACTAAAGATTATACCAGATAGATAGATGAAAGGAAAGCAGATAAAAGGGATTTGGAAACAGGGCAGATCAATATAATCAGAATTATGGTCAGATGGAGGCAATTGCAAGCATTGCTCTGAATTGTAAATGCCACATTTTTTATGGAAATCTTAGCCTCCACTCAATTAACCACTCCTTGGTCAGCTCACAGTACAGCAGCGATAACTAACTGGTGTCAGTGGCACACTATCTTCCCAAATTTTTAAAGTTACAAAAATGTACTTACTGATTTTTCTTTATGAGTAAAATATATACAAAAATTTTACTATTCTGTTCTGTACAATTTTTCCTACAAGAAAAGAAACCCAAATGGTACTTTGGCATTTTACACCTCACTGAGTCACCATGCAGTTGCGAATAACAGAGGTAATTTTAACTTATACAGAAAGAAAGTATTTACATTTTGAACCAGCGGGGGTGGGTGGGTTTGGCGGGGGGGTGGGGGGGCGGAGAAAAGGAAGGAGGAGGTTTGACAACTGAATGGGCCCCCATTATACTTTGACAGAAAGACCTTAAACAGTGCTCTTTCTCCATAGTGCCTGGCCAGCAGCCGGACCTTAAAATGTGCCAGTCTACAGCACTCGGTCAAGATCAACTCTTCATAATGGAAAACCAATATGTTTCAGCAGACCAAAAAAACGCCTTTAATTGGAGTTGATGGTCTTTCAGACTCAGTTAATGTTTGTCTCACAGCCCACAGAGTGCACAGTTCCGCACCACACAGCTGCTCAGGACAAACCTTGGCCAGAAAAAAGACTGCATCTCTGTCCTGATTTTCTTTGTTATCTCCTTCAGGAATGTGCCTTTGCAAAGTGTGGAGCTGGATGAACACAGCAGGCCAAGCAGCATCCTAGGAGCATAAAAGCCGCTGTTTCGGGCCTAGGCCTTTCATCAGAAAAGGGGGATGGGGACAGGATTCTGAAATAAATAGGGAGAGAGGGGGAGGCAGATAAAAGATGGATAGAGGAGAAGATAGGTGGAGAGGACAATAGACAATAGATGCTGGAATAGGCCACTCGGCCCTTCGGGCCAGCACCAGCATTCATTACGATCATGGCTGATCATCCACAATCAGTATCCTGTTCCTGCCTTATCCCAATAACCCTTGATTCCTCTATCTTTAAGAGCTCTAGCTATCTCTTTCTTGAAAGCATCCAGAGAGCTGGCCTCCACTGCCTTCTGGGGCAGAGCATTCCATATATCCACCACTCTCTGGGTGAAGAGGTTTTTCCTCAACTCTGTTCTAAATAGCCTACTCCTTATTTTTAAACTGTGTCCTTTGGTCCTGGGCTCACCCAGCAGCGGAAACATGCTTCCTGCCTCCACAGTGTCCAATCCCTTAATAATCTTATACACCTCAATCAGATCCCCTCTCATCCTTCTAAACTCAAGAGTATACAAGCCCAGTCGCTCCAATCTTTCAACATATGATAGTCCCGCCATTCCGGGAATTGACCTCGTGAACCTACGCTGCACTCCCTCAATAGCAAGAATGTCCTTCCTCAAATTGGGAGACCAAAACTGCACACAATACTCCAGGTGTGGTCTCACCAGGGCCCTGTACAGCTGCAGAAGGACCTCTTTGCTCCTATACTCAATTCCTCTTGTTATGAAGGCCAGCATGCTATTAGCTTTCTTCACTGCCTGCTGTACCTGCATGATTGCTTTCATTGACTGATGTACAAGAACACCTAGATCTCGTTGTGTTTCCCCTTTACCTAACTTGACTCCATTGAGATAGTAATCTGCCTTCCTGTTCTTGCCACCAAAGTGTATAAGCACACATTTATCCACATTAAACTGCATCTGCCATGCATCCGTCCACTCACCTAGCCTGTCCAAGTCACCCTGTATTCTCATAACATCCTCCTCACATTTCACATTGACACCCAACTTTGTGTCATCAGCAAATTTGCTAATATTACTTCTAATGCCTTCGTCTATATCATTAATATATATAGTAAACAGCTGCAGTCCCAGCACCGAACCTTGTGATACCCCACTGGTCACTGCCTGCCATTCCGAAAGAGAACCGTTTATCACTACTCTTTGCTTCCTGTCAGCCAGCCAATTTTCAATCCAACTCAGTATTTTGCCCCCAATACCATGTGCCCTAATTTTGTTCGCCAACCTCCTATACGGGACTTTATCCAAGGCTTTCTGAAAGTCCAGGTACACTACATCCACTGGTTCTCCCTTATCCATCTTCATAGATACATCCTCAAAAAATTCCAGAAGATTAGTCAAGCACGATTTCCCCTTCATAAATCCATGCTGACTCTGACCTATTCTGTTACTGCTATCCAAATGAGTCGTAATTTCATTTTATATAATTGACTCCAGCAACCGGTATAGGTGGGGAGGTATAGAGGGGATAGGTCAGTCCAGGGAGGACAGACTGGTCAAGGGGGTGGGATGAGGTTAGTAGGTAGGAAATGGAGGCTCAGCTTGAGGTGGGAGGAAGGAATAGGGGAGAGGAAGAACAGTTTAGGGAGGCGGGGATGAGCTGGGCTGGTTTTGGGATGCAATGGGGGAAGCGGAGATTTTGAAGCTGGTGAAATCAACATTGATACCATTGGGCTGCAGGGTTCCCAAGCGGAATATGCGTTGTTGTTTTGCTGTTCCTGCAACCTAACGGTGGCATCATTATGGCACTGCAGGAGGCCCAGGATGGACATGTCGTCTAAGGAATGGGGGGGGGGGGAAAGAGTTAAAAATGGTTCGCGACTGGGAGGTGCAGTTGTTTATTGAGAACCAAGCGTAGGTGTTCTGCAAAGCAGTCCCCAAGCCTCCACTTGGTTTCCCTAATGTAGAGGTAGCCACAACAGGTATAGTGGATGCAGTATACCACATTGGCGGATGTGCAGGTGAACATCTGCGTGATGTGGAAAGTCATCTTGGGCCTGGGATGGGGGTGAGGGAGGAGGTGTGGGGGCAAGTGTAGCACTTCTTGCGGTTGCAGGGGAAAGTGCCGGGTGTAGTGGGGTTGGAGGGGAGTGTTGTGCGGACAAGGGAGTCACGGACAGAGTGGTCTCTCCAGAAGGCAGGCAAGGGTAGGGTGGGAAAAATGTTTTTGGTGGTGGGGTTGGATTGAAGATGGCAGAAGTGTCGGAGGATGATGCGTTGTATCCGGAGGTTGGTGGGGTGGTATGTGAGGACTAGGGGGATTCTCTTTTGGCGGTTATCACTGGGGCAGGGTGTGAGGGATGAGTTGCGGGAAATGCGGGAGACGTGGTCAACCACCGGGGTGGGGTTGCGATCCTTGAAGAACAAGGACATCTGGGATGTACGAGAGTGGAATGCCTCATCCTGGGAGCAGATGTGGCAGAGGCAAAAGAATTGGTAACAGGAGATGCGACTTTTGCAGGAAGGTGGGTACCCTCCCATTCCTTAGACGACATGTCCATCATGGGCCTCCTGCAGTGCCATAATGATGCCACCTGTAGGTTGCAGGAACAGCAACTCATTCTGCTTGGGAACCCTGCAGCCCAATGGTATCTATGTGGATTTCACCAGTTTCAAAATCTCCCCTCCCCCTACTGCATCCCAAAACCAGCCCAGCTTGTCCCCGCCTCTCTAACCTGTTCTTCCTCTCACCTATCCCCTCCTCCCACCTCAAGCCACACCCCATTTCCTACCTACTAACCTCATCCCGCCCCTTTGACCTGTCCGTCCTCCCCGGACTGACCTATCCCCTCCTGACCTCCCCACCTATACTCTCCTCTCCACTTTTCTTCTCCTCTATCCATCTTTGGTCCGCCTCCCCCCACCTCCCTATTTATTTCAGAATCCTCTCCCCATCCCCCATTTCTGATGAAGGGTCTAAGCCTGAAATGTCAGCTTTTGTGCTCCTAAGGTGCAGCTTGGCCTAATGTGTTCATCCAGCTCCATACTTTGTTATCTTGGATTCTCCAGCATCTGCAGTTCCCATTATCTCTGATCACATTCCTGAAGGAAACGTGCAACAGTCTCTTCCACACCTTTCCAAAAATTACCCAGAATGCTTAACTCCCAGCCACTTATCATGTGCACAGCTGTCAGGATTCGTGTCTGTACCTTTAGATTAGATTAGATTAGATTCCCTACAGTGTGGAAACAGACCCTTCGGCCCAACCAGCCCACACCACCGCTTGAAGCATCCCACCCACACCCATCCCCCACGCACCCCTGAACAATACGGGCAATTTTACATGGCTGATCCATCTAACCTGCACATCTTTGGACTGTGGGAGGAAACCGGAGCACCTGAAGGAAACCCACGATCAGCAAAAACAGCAATGGTGGCTGAAATAACTCTGCAGAAGCAGTATCTCACCTCCAAATCATCCTTTATTTACACGTGGAGAGTCTTTGTCATTAATCCAGCTTCCTCAGAGCCATCACAACCTCTCACACTTCTGTTCTTATCTGTCAGCCAGAACTTCTTGATTGGGGCTACTAATTTGGCCCAATCAATGAATTCATATTCTATGAGGTCCACCTGGCTGCCATTGTTACATTCACTACATCCCTCCCCCCAGTCAAAGGACAAAGGACATAGGCCAGTTATTATTTTGCAGCTTCTCCTGAGGCATTTTAGCATCGCGCCAGATTCCTCCAACTCTGCCTCTAATACAGGTGACACATAATGCACAGTAGCTCACCATTTGCGCCCAGAACATCACTGAAGAAATTCATTCTCCTCTTCAGGTATTAAGGCAGCAACGTCCACCATGTCAATTTCAGATTTCAAGATATCTTCAATGCTTGATGAATACGGAGAACTCACAGGCACTGGAACAGTCAGAAAGGCAGTCAAGGTGCCAGGCATATTTTGCTCCTGCACCATTTGCGAGTTTACAGCATACATATGGGTCCTGAACATGCATGTGGACATCACACCTCCCCGAACTTTATACATCACTGGGCCTAACCTTGCATCAACCACACCTCATACTCATGCCATAGTTCTTACACCAAACTTCATCCCTGCAAGTAAACTGCCTCTCGCGCTTAATGGAGTCTCATGTTCCATTGGCGATCCTAATGCCATTTCACCCTCCCACACTCCAGGTCTGGGAAGATCAGATTTAACTTTGATGACGAAGAAGAATGTTCAGTCCATGAAAGGACCTGCACAGACAACATGTAACCAAGTCCTGGGTTTACCTAGCCATTCCCATTCTTGAGTTCGCATACCATGTGGGCGGATCTACAGCACCTCTGTTCAGGACATGTCCTGAGTGAGACTGTGCAACTGACTTCCCTCAAGTGGTGTTCCCCAAGCTGGACTGGCAGGATGTCCATTTCCATCAGAATACTCTGCAACTCACGTTCCACTTGCCGCATTTTCCATTGATAGAGCCAGTTGTAGCGCCTGAAGTCCAGTTGAGCTCCACCTAGTAGGCACTTTTGCATGGTTACATCATTAATCCCACATGTTAAACAATCTCTCAGCATCTCATTAAGGATTAAATCAAAGCCAAATCCTCTGCCGATCATCTTGACCTCATGAAAAATCCTGATACAGATTTCCCTGGTTCTCAAATTGCCAAGTAAAGCCGATAGCATCTCAGAATTAGAGGCATAATATTAGAGTCATAATATTCCCAAACTACATCAGTCAACTCATGAAAGGTTTCATATCTAGTGCTTTGGGGAAAGTTAGGCTCCTAATGAACTGTCAGGAGAATTACTCATTGCTTTCATCTGCCCCAATGTCACTTACCTGGAGAAAATAATACATTTTTTCCACATATTGGACCCTGTCTTCGATGACAGATTGAGCGAGTTAAGCTTCCCAAATAATGCATGTTGTTAGAAATGCTTACTCCAACACAAAGACAAACTATTCTGCGCACATTTCTTCAGGAGTATGCTGTTCTCTGGTCACCACTGAAATAACTCAACAAAGGCCAGTACCATTCACAAAAATCACCTTTTACTTCGACCTGGACAGTCCTTGAAAATGAGGCGACTCCCTCAGAGGGAACAGAACCTCTTGCATGCCTGTTCATATCTGTCAGCCAGGGTTCCCTGATTTGGACCCGATTCGCAGCCCCAATCAGGGAACTCATTTTGAGGTCCACCCAGCTGACCTCAATACAATCACTATAGCGGCATGAGAAAAATAACCTTGTGCAAGTTGTTAGTACGCTGTCAAAATAGTTACTCAACATGTTCATCATTCCCTTAATTTTCACTGATAATATCATTTATTGTTTTTCGTGGAACCCATGTTGTATTAACAAAGTAATGCAATTCCAATTCTCATGTTTATTTGATACCTATTGCAAGTTTCCTTTCTCCTTGTTGTTTTGATCATCCTAGGAAATTTATTGCACCTCTCCCATTTACGAGGATATCCGCTTTTCTTAAAATTTAATTGCTCACTCTTACCTTTTTAGCTTTTGTTTTTGGCAAAGTAGAACACTTGACTCCTAGGGCCAAAATTATACTTTATTCATTAGAGAAAATGTCTCTAATTACATTAAGGGTTCTCAGTCTGTTCTGTACAATCTTTACAGCCAGAAAAAAAAGAAATGACATGTTGAAATTTTACATCTCACAGAGCTACTGCGCAGTCATAGGAAACAAAAGGGATTTTAAAACACATGCAGAAAAGATATTTAAATACATTTTGAGGCAACAGGGCAGAGTTCTGAGAAATAAACAGACCCTATTATACTCAGGCTCAAAGTCCTCAGACAGTGGTCTTTCCCCAATCTGTCTTGGCAATAGTGCAACCCTCAGCACATAGCCTTGGGCCTTGGCATGTGCCAGTTTGGGACACACGGTCAAGGTCAATTCTTTATACTTTGGGCAGATCAAAGATCAACTTTCACCGAGTTGATGGTCCTCCAGGCACAGCTGATGAGTGTCTCTGTGCACATCCTAGGGAACAGCCCACAGAGCAGAGCCTGGCATCGCAGAGCTGCTTGGGATGAACCTTGACAAAAACCACTGCATCACTCCTCAGACCTTCTTTGCAAAGGTAGATTCCAGTAGGAGCTTAGCAGCAGTCTCTTCACCCACTTCCCACATCCCCCAATACTTGAACATTCTGCAGCAATGATACCAGGCCCAACCTTCATAATACCAGATTTGTAGTATGCATATTAGTCTTAACAATTTACTAGATTTGTCCAGTTTACAGTACAGAGTTTCTGTCTTATCCTACTGAAGTCAGCATTACTTAGCTGTTGTACCTTTCTTCCGATCAAACACAAATGACCATATCTGGATTGCTGTCAGATAAATATTCACAGAATGTTAGGAATGAGTAATTGATTAGATTTAGTCAACAACCTAATTTGGCATGCAACATATTGATTCTGCATCATATTACTGCAGAAACCTGCCCTAAACACAAGAAATGCATTATCTTCTTGAGAAATCCCAGATTTACATAATTTGTTATATAAAAGTTCAACTTCCATTAAAACTACATTGCCTTTGCAACGCACTTATCTAATCTCTACATTTATATAAACAACTACCCAAAGATATCAAGGAGCTGCCACATGTGCCACTCTAGTTTTAAATCCTTTTCTATGTTATTCTACCTATAACATTTCCATTTTATGCTTTCTTCTTTCCCTTTCTTACTGAAGTGATTTCATATTTAATCATTTGTCCACCCTAACACTTTCTCAACCTTCCTGTAACCTTTTAACCTGGCATATTTAGTTCCGAGGCCTGAAAGAAATGTATTTGGAAGACAGCAGTGATTATGTCATACTTTCAAGTTGAATTTGTGCCTTATACTCCATGTGGTTGTATAAAGATCATTTACTGGAGCTAGACTTCTTAACTACTTCTTCCACTCCAATGTTTTACTCACTCACTTCATAGATCTCTCTCTCTCTGATTTTAATTATCTTTTTATGTTCCTTCACCTGTTATTAAATTATTCCTATGGCACAACTTCTACCACAAAAAAGTGAAGGAGGAAGTAGGTGAGTGAAAGTACGTGCATTACTTCAAAGAGCTACATTGATCAGAGACAGAGATGAAGACACAGGCAACAGAACAGGAAAGTTTATCCAAATAAAAGTATGTAATTTACATTTTTACCATATTTGCATTTTCCAACAATCTTCCACAAACCTCTGTAACAAACAGCATTTATCAAGGGTCTTGAATGAATTAGAAGCAGTATCAAACAAAATTAGCCGCCAAGTCAAATAGGATATTAGACTAGATTTTAAGATAACAAACATGCATCAAGTTTCTTTTTACTGCTTCCTTAAGGTCACCCTTTTATCTGCTACACACTTCCTTATTCAACAGATGAACAGGTCACATGCACTTTTATGATTAATTTCCATCTCTTATTGTCCTCCATTTCATAATGTCTCTCGCATTCCCAATCTTCCACTGCCCCACTCTTTAAAGTCACCATTTTACTAAAATTCACTAAATGGCCAGTTGCCAGATCTCGATCCTTGCTAAGACAGCCACAGGGAAATTGACTGAATGCTGTGTTCAACATTATGGGGATTATCAGTCCAGTAGAAATAGGAATGGAATTGATGCTGACCGATTTTCTTGTCCTTTTTTTCCCTGCTTTCACCTCCACCCAGATGAAACCACGCAAGTGCTCTCCTGTTCCAGAAAGTGACGTAAAGAATAAAAATAGAAAATGCCAAAGTGATAAGTAAGTTATTTCAGGTTGAAACTCTTCTACACAATTGCTCCCTTTTCTAAACACCAGATGCTAACAACCTTTGTATGTATTTCTAGTACTTTCTGATTTCACAGCAGGTTTCTAACAATATTTAAAATATATTCCAATACATACAGTTGTCTGGCTGGTAGAGCTTGGTGGCAAAAGAAACTGGATTCAAAGTGTCACTATTTGCTATAGGAACTTCCACAAACTTTAAATTTTCCCAAACCCAATCATCTGCCATACTGCCTGATCATCACCGGCATCGCTCAAATTTGGTCTGACACACAATTGTAAAGAATAACATGCAGTTGATCTTTCTGCATGCTTATATCAAAATATATCCAGAAGTCTTTTGAAAAGCAACTTAATTCTTGTACTCTCTCTACATTGGAGCTATTTATCTTTTTTGTTTTGCTGTCTTTTCAAAGCCAAATAAAATGTTTTGGCTGATGTTTTATGAAATGTAAAACATCTGGAATGCATGTGACATTCTCAGAATAAGTGTATAAGTAAAACGCATAGGACAGTAGATCAAAATTTTTCCTCCTTTGTTTTAATGCAGGTCATCCCATTCCATGTCAATCTATGCCCAAATTAATTTAGTATATGAAATTGAAGGGGAAACTAAAAACAGAGACAACCAATTTATTCAATAAATGACCATCTGCAATCATGCATTTTTTGGAAGCAGTTCAATATTCAAATATGTATATGATTCTTTTGCCCAAGTAAGTTGTTCCATGTAAATTTATACAGATCAGAATAGTCATGTGGTAATTTAAAATCAGGAGTGGGTCTATTTACAAAAAAGATAAGAAAAGATTGATTACAAACCAACCTACTTTTAAAAAACAAACACTCTAACAACAAATTACCTTTTAAAAATTAAATGTTACTACTGCCGCTATCTGCAAACAGAAAGGCAAGTGAGCCATGATAATGCAGATCATAATTCTTCTTTTTCTGAGAGAAATATTTTGCAGAAGCAGAGTCATAGCATTATACAGCATGGAAAGAAACCCTTTGGTCCAATCATCCCATGCTGACCATTATGCCAAACTAAACTAGCTCCACCTGCCTGTGCTTGGCCCATATTTCTTATTCATATACTTACCCAAACATCTTTTAAACACCAATGATATCCACTTCCTCATTCCACACACTAACCGCCCTCTATGTAAAAGAGTTGCCCCTCATGTCTTTAAATCTTTCACTTCTCACCTTAAAAATATGACCCCTAGTCTTGAAATGCCCCACCCTGTGGGAAAGATTTTGGCTATTCACCTTACCTACAATACTCATGATTTTAAAAACCTCTCGAAGATCACCGCAAATCACCTACCTCCAGTGAAAAGAGTCCCAGCCTATCTAGCTTCTACTTATAACTCAAACATTCCATTCCCAGCAACATCCTGGTAAATCTTTTCCAAACCCTCTCCAACTTGATAATTTCTTTCCAATAACAGAGTGACCAGAACTGGACACAGTACTCCAGAAGAGGCCTCACCAATGTTGAGTACAACCTCAACATGATGTCCTAACTCCTATACTCAAAGGTCTGAGCAATGAGGCTAAGCATGCTAAATGCTTTCTTAACCACCCTGTCCTAATGTGATGCAAATATCAAAGAGATGAGTCCCTAAGTGTCTTTGTTCCACAACACTACCCAGGGCCTTACTTTTAATTGAATAAATCCTGCCCTTGTTTGTTTGTTGCAAAATGCAATGCCTTGCATTTATCCAAATTAAACTTCATTAGCCACTCCTCAGCCCAATGAATCAATTGATCAAGATCACTTTGTAATCTTAGGTAGCATCCTTCACTGACCGATATACCACCAATTTTGGTGTTATCTGCAAACTTAGTAACCATGCCTTTTAAATTCTCTTCTAAATCATTTATATAAATGAAAACAAAAGTGGACCTAGTACTGATCCCCGTGGAATACTGTTGGCCACAGTCCTTCATTCCAAAAAACAACTTCCACCACCGCTCTGTCTCCCACCATTAAGCCAGTTTTGTATCCAACTGGCAAGTTCACACTGAATACCATGTGATCGAGCGTTACAATTAATCGAGCCATGCAGAACCTGAGCAAAGGCTTTACTAAAGTTCAAGTAAACAATGGATACCACTCTGCCCTCATCATTCTTCTTCGGTACTTTCTCAAAAAAAACTCAAGTTTGCAAGACGTGATTTCCCTCACACTAAACCATGCTGACTCTATCTATGCCTTCCCTCTCCAAATGCATATAAATCCTGTCTTTCAGAATCACCTCCAATAACTTACCTACCACCAAAATCAGACTCACAGCTCTATAGTTCCCAGGCTTCTCCTGACATCCCTTCTTAAACAAAGGCACATTAGCCACTCTCCAGTCATCCACCACCTCACCCATAGTTATAGGTGATACAAGCATTTCCCCACGGAACTCTGCAATTTCCTCCCCGATTTCCCACGATATCCTGGGATACACTGGATCAGGTCCTGGAGATTTACACATCTTTATATTTTCTAAGGCCTCCAGCACTTCCTCCTCTGTAACATAAACTGTTTTCAAAACAACAACATCTTATTTCCATGTTCTCTCGCTAACATTTCTTTGTCCACAGTAAAAACTGACAAAATATTCATTTAATATCTCTCAATCTCCTGAGGTTCAACACAAAGATGACCTCTCTTTGATCTTTAAGGGGCACAAAACTCTCTAGTTTATCTCTTGCTCTTAATGTACTTGGAGAACCCTTCCGTTCTTACAAATGCTCGTCAGGAAATGAGAAAGTGAAGTGGGTGAAACCAGACTCCAGTCAAATGCTGAAAGCATTTTTCATCTTTTTTATGTTTCTCGTGTGCTGACATAAACATTCATAATGGGGCAGAATAAGATAATGCTAAATCATTACAAATAGACCTATCCATCTAGGTGAAAAGCCTGCCTGGGGACTCCAGCATTGTGTTCAAAATGTAAAAGTAAAGATTAAATCAGAAAACATCCCTCCTACTCTCACCTCCTCACTCATTGATGCCAACATTTGCCCCTGCACTCATTCCCAATGGGCCTTCATATTTCCCATACCACACTATACATCATGACCCTTTATACCCTCTGTGCCATCCCTCATATGCCTTCATTTGTCCATACAGCCATTTACTCGAGGATTTACAGCCCCTATACCAACAGTGCCAATCATATCACCCATCCACTATTCTTTGTCCTTCCCACCCCATGCCATCTCACTTATCATTCAGTATGGGTATTAATCAGGAGGCATCTTGACAGAAAATAAAATTTATTGGATTACTGAGGCATCGCTATTGACAAAGGCCACCTATTCCTGCAAAAACAAATGTCCAAAAAGTGAAATTGTACCAACAAATCCCTTTTGTACCAAATATTTCACTAGAGTGCTTAAGACCATTAGTCAACAAACATTTCAAGGAATACACTGTCGGAGCTGTCCTCCAATAGGCATCCCATTGTGAAAATTATAGTTTGGGAAATCAGTAATTCAACAACTCCAAGAATGATTTTAAATGGATAAGCACTCTGAAATAGCTAACTTTATTTTAACTCCACACTTTTGGACAGTTTCTTGATAAACTCATTTGGTTAGCAACGTTATGCACTTTTAATGCAAAAGTATGCCTTTTCACAAATCCAAAACGTGCCTTGAAATCTCAAAAAGGAGGAAAATTTAAAACAAAACATTGTTTCAGTCCTCATTCATCAATTCCCCTCGGCCTCAAACAGTGCCCAAAAAGCCTAAAGTCCTCTACCAGTACCCCAGGATCCTGCATGACCCTGAGCCACAATGCCTGCCACGCTTTGCTCCTCACCTGCCAATTCATTGATTATCCACCAGTACTTTTTAACATTAGAGAAAAAAAAATTATATTTCTAGAATGACAGTTTCAACGCTTAGAGTAAAGCACACTCATTCATACATAGACATGTTGACACATCTTAATCATTCAGATGGTTCTAAGGGTTTATGAAATGTTCTCCACAATAAACAGTTCCAAAGAGAACCTGATACTATCCACCTCCTTCCATACAAAAGGATCCTTGATACCCATGACTCCAAAGTACCCTGGAGTCATGTCTACCTCAGTTCTCGAAAGGGGTACCAGACATCCAAAAGAAACACACGAGTATAGACTTGTTCTAACCTGTTTAATCATGACAATTCAGGTTCCAGGCAGTAGGCAATCCAAAATCTGATGTCAGTGGAGACAGCTGGTCACTTAAACTGTCAGCTGCCTCCAGGCGCCATACATGCTTAAAGTACAGCTTGACCCTGATCTGCCCAGGGAACATAAGAGATGCTCTTTTTAGGGGCAGGATTTTGTAATCCCTACAGTGGAGACGCTCTCTGCCTTGGCAAAAATCAGGGCCTCCACTACTACACTCAAGTCCCTCCATGATCTTCCTTTTGTACATCTCCTTATATGGTCTGATGTCAAATTTTGTTTGATATTTTTCCTGTAAATTCTCTTTAGACATCTTACAACAATGTAGATACTACTGGAATGCACATTCTTTACTGTTATACCCTCTTATATGTACACAAGATGAAGATGGGGACTCCAAAATGCATGGGAAAATAGACAAACCACAATGGTACATTGTTTGAACTGTTTCCTTGGGCCATACGCTTGGGCATTGGTTGATTATTTGGATAGAAATAGTGTGGAAGGGTATGGGGGAACGCAGCAAAAGTAGCCTGAGGTAATGATGCTTGTTTGAAGAGCTGGTGCGAGCACTATGGGCCACATGGTCTGCTTCCACCCCATAAAAATGTAATACTGTCCTCAATTACATGGGTGGACTATGACTGATTAGCTCTGAAATTACACAGCAATTTAATAGCTAATGCATATAACTCCATAATTGAACATAAAGTCGTCCTCTGCTTTGTGACATGCTGAAATCTGGGTTTGTTTAAAGTACACCCGCTACAATTCCTTCCAAAATATGTGAAATCTGTTATACAAGGCTTGCACAAATGATCAAATATGCATATTGAAAAACAAAGAAAATCTGAGGATTGGTTATGAGAATATACAAAACTCAAGGAGCCCATCCAATTACATTCTCTGCTCAATACAGCATTTAGTAGGCAAATTCCATACAATGCAGGCCAAACTTATACTAAAAAGTTAGATAAATGTAATACAGTAGGCAAGGCATCACAATCCTTCTCAACTAAACACAGGCAATGTAATCTAATGCCTTGGCCGGCCGCCCCCCACCCAACGTTGCAACCATTCCCAGCACGTCACCGACATTCCTCTATCACCGAGGCATGACCAGAAGTACTTTCGTGAAGAACTAGATCAAATATATTTATATTTTTAAAAAACCATTTGGAACTGAATTACTACATTTCAACTGCTTTTCGGATCACGTCAATGGCAAAGGAGAGTCTTTTCGAGGTTGTGGCATATACTTATCACGTTGTAACTAGAACGAGGGGGAGTTGTTCTGCTCTATTTTTAGAAACAGCCGCAACACACAACTGTGGAGACTAGTTATTACTTCATTCCCCAATAATGCAGAAAGGGTTTTCATACTGCTGCCACCCAGTACCCACAAAACAAAGCATGTCCGCCAGAGAACATCTATTATCCAGAGAAATGGCTAACACTGGTGTGAGATCTTGGTCAGTAGTCAACTGGAAAACACGTTAGATTACAACATCAAAAAAATCCTTGAACACCCTAAAGAAAATTCCCGAGAACCTCGGAACATGGCCCGTCTTTCTTCCTTGCTGCCACCCCGCCAAAAAAACCTGATCTTCATTGAAAATACAACTGCTTACAACTGGCACCCGAGTGCTGCAGTGTTGCGACGGTACATTTCGGGAGAAGTAGGTTATGCTGATCTCATCCTTGCACTGTAGTCAGCGTCTGATCAACATGGGCCTAGGGGCCGGCACCCAATCTTCGAAAACATAAAATTTAACAGCCTTCCGAACGCCTGGCAGAAAATTCACCATTATATTCCTAGCATGTCTGCTGAAACTTAGAGTCCTGCCGCCTTTTTTTTGTTAAAAAAAAAGACCCAAAGGCACACTACTATTTGGACAGGTTTAAACATTTCCAAAGCGAGTTATAACAGCGGCTTACCGGGAACACTCATCAAAACCAAACTGCTGACACGATTGTTACAAGGCGACACATTGACATATATAGATCCACACAGTTAGACAGACAATCTCGGTGGAGTATCTGTGAATCCTCACGACCCAGGCACAAGTAAAGTCAGTTGTGCAGTGAAAGCTGCTAAAAGATCTCTCTGCTCACCTACATGTGTTGTTTTGGGGATTAAGGGTTAACGTCAGCTGTTGGTCTCAGTTGAAAACATCCAACCAAGACTGTGAATAACACAATTAAACGGCTAACCGTGAGTAAACTCCAAATTAACACACGTAACATTTTAAAATTAAGACCTCCTGCCACCAGACAAGTTTTGTGTAGTTTTCCACGCACAGAAAGCATCACGACAATACAAAATTATACACGACTTGGTTAACCGCTCACAATCAAAAATAATTGCTGCAATTTGCCAAACGGGAAAAAAATTCAAAGTCCGGATATAAAGGGCGAGGATTTTAATTCAACAACCTTGGGACAATTTTTATCTTAACGGATATTATTGCAACGCATTTGATTTCATTCTCAATAGCAGCAACTGGTCGAGGTCAGATAAAAATGATAACAAGGTGTGGAACTGGAGGAACACAGCAGCCATGCAGCTTCAGAGGAGCAGGAAACGTCTGGACCCGAAACGTCAGCTTTCCCGCACCTCTGATGCTGCTTGGCCTGTTGTGTTCCTCCAGCTCCACACCTTTTTATCTCAGACTCCAGCATCGGCAATTCTTACTATCTCGGAGGTCAGATAAAAGACCGGTATGGAAGGTCTGGAGGGATATGGGTCAAATGCTGGCAAACGGGGTTAGGTCCGTTTGGAAGCTCTGTTCGGTATAAACGAGTTGGACCGAAAGGTCTGTTTCCGTGCTGTACAACTCTATGACTCTACACACCTAATCAACAATGCAGACAGTGTGCTCCAGTCATGGTTGTACACAGTTCTGTGCTCTAGGACTCTGCATAATACATGCAGGTGCAAAATATCTGGATTACGACTAATAAGTAAATCCTTCATAAGCACCCATTTTCTGAATTCATTAGAAAAACAGACGGTACTGCTTTAAATCTAAAAGTCTGAGTCTCAGAAGCTTCATCTTTCCCCCATCTGCAGCCCCTGCACGGGGGTGGAGGGTGTCTGACAGTTTTCCACCCTCTGTTCTCACTTGCCCCAGTTTGCATGTGCATCAGACTTCTCCTCGTTTGTTTATATTTCTTTCCAAAGGCGGGATGTTCGTCCCCACCCCACCAAAAAAAAGAGCACAAGGGATGCAGTTTTACCTCCAGCATCCGAATCTCCTGTTGTGTCAAGTCGTTGGAAGCGGAACATTTGGTCCTGAGCCCCTCCAGGCTGGAGATGCTGATGTCGATCATGTCCTGGTTCAGGTCGCACTGCTGTAGGGCCTTCTCCAAACTCAGCTCCCCTTCGTCCTCCTCCTCGTCCTCCTCCTCTTCCTCACTCCCCTCTTCCTCAGCAACCGTAGCTTTCTTTATCTTATTGCTGTGACCCTTGCTGTTCTCTTCAGCCATTCCTAAACATTCGGCCTGGTTATATTTGTCTTCCCCCCTTTCCCCCCTTCCCGAACCCTAATTTCAGTACAACCGCCACCACACAAAAAAAAGTTTTCCTCACACAGAAAACATGAAAACTGCAGAAAATATAGATCTATTGAAATGATTAAGCTGAACTAAACACGTGCAAAAGTAAAAATGCAGCTGTCAAGTTAGTAAGTGTCCCTCTCCTGTGTGACAGCAGCCCATCTGAAGCTCCAGACGCCGCTTAATACTATGGATCAGCTTCGTTTATTTTCTTCTCCTCTTCCCCTTCGGCGGTGTGGGGGGAGGGGGCCGTGAGCGGTTGCTATGGGACTACGCGCTCTGCCTTCTGGGATTTGTTGTCAATTTCCACGGCAGAGCCCACAAGACAGGGAGGAAACCGACTACAATTCCCGGGGTGCAGCACCTCTCGCTCTGCCTTCTGGGATTTGTAGTCACGCCCCGAGGCTGAAGAAATCCAACTACAATTCCCGCCAGGCGCCATGCCTCCCTCATCCTCCCCACAAACCCCATAACAGACTCTCCTTAAAGCTCAATAAACGGCATAAACATGCTGCATACAGCTTTTCTAATCCAAGTTAACTGATCGCGACTCGTTCCCGTACTCGCAGATTTCCTTGCTATCACTGGTGTCCCCTTGCTTTCCTGAATCCCAAGACTTGTTGATCTAGTTGGACACCCTTTTCAAAAATGTTCTTGACATTCATAGTGTGGCAATTGCTAAACAATGCTGCGGTACCCGTAAATAATCACAAGTCTAACAGAAGTTCTCCCTGTATTTGAAAAGTAAACCACAAACCTTCACGAACAAGATTTTCGTCTGTCAGACATATGATCACAAGTCTCCACAGCACCTGTCAACCACTCAAAATCTCAAAGTGAAATATCCTGCAAGAATAAAACATAATAGATTACTTATTACTTATGCTGCAACACCTGAATAATTTCAGTGGCCAATTCCAATTATTATACGAGCATAGCGCTGACCTTAGATGTTCAAAATGTTAACAATTCAATTATGATGCATGACTTTCAGGATTGTGATATTCCTGGAAATATATCAGGCTCTTTATTGACATATCAATTCACAACACAAAAGTGCCAAATTGGCAAGTCAACCAGTCCATGTTAATGTTCATTTTCCATGTGAACAATCGTTCTATTTCCATGTTTTATATTCTTTTTCCTTCAATCTGCTATCTAACCTGGTTTTAAATGTTGACAAGGGTCTGAATTTCCCTATCCCAAATCAGGACAGAACAAAGGCAAGATGATAAAAAGATGGTGTTGGCAGCCTCCGTGTTTATCTACCAACTCCACTACCCAATTCTGGTGCCTTTCCTGAGGACAGTGGCTGGGGACATTGGGAAAGAGAGAAGGTGATGGAAAGGAAAATGAATAAAGAACAAAGAACAGTACAGCACAAGAACAAGCCCTTCACCCACCAAGACTGCACCAACACTTAATGCCTTTCTAAATTAAAAACCTTTTGCCTCAATGCAGTCCACATTCCTCTATTCCTTGCCTATTCATATATGTGGCAAGATGCTTCTTAAATGTTGCTATTGTATCTGCCTCCACCACCTCCTCTGGCAGAGCATTCCAGGCACTTATCACCCTCTGTGTAAAAAAACATGCTTCCCACATCTTCTTTAAATTTTACCTTCTTTTACCTTAAGTCAAGACCTGTGGTAATTGACATTTCTAGTCTGGGAAAAAAAAATCCGACTACACATTCTATCTATGCCTCTTGGAATTTTGTAAGCTTCCATCAGGTCACCCCACATCCTTTGATGTTCAAGTAAAATCAAACCAAGTTTGTCCAATCTCTCCTCATAGCTAATACCCTCCAAATAATGCAACATCCTGGTAAACTGTCTCTGTTGCCCCTCCAAGCCTTCACATCTTCCATATCGTGTGGCAATAAGAATAGTGTGAAAATTCCAAAGATGGCCTAAACAAGTTCTATACAGCTGCAACAATTTTCATACTCTATGCCCTGACTGATGAAGGAAAGCATGCCATACACCTTCTTACCATGTTGCCCGCTTGTTTTGCCACTTTCAGGGAACTGTGAACCCGTATAGCTAGATCCCACTGTATGTTGATGCTACTAAGGGCTCTGCCGTTTACTGTATACCTCCATCCTGCTTTAGATCTTCCAAAACGTATCACCTTCCATTCCTCAAGATTAAACTTGACCTGCCATTTCTGCACCCACGTCTCCTGCCTATCTATATCCTGATATGATCTCTGGCAATCCTCCTCACTATCCAATGCTCCCCCAATCTTTGTGTCACCCATAAACTTACTAATCAAGCCACCTACATTCTTCTACAAATCATTTACATATGTTACAAACAACAGGGGTCCCAGCACTGATCCTTGCAGAACATCACTAGTCACAGATCTCCAGTCAGAAGCCTTCCACACTACTCTCTGTCTTCTAAGGCTAAGCCAGTTCTGTATTAATCTTACCAACTCACTAGGATCCCATAAAACTTCACCTCTTCTACCTGTCTGCTATTAGAGAGCTCGTCAAAGAGCTTGCTAAGTCCACATGGACAACATGAATCATCCTGCCCTCACCAATCATTGAATAAGGCCAATTTTTTTCAAATCTGAGTAAATGCTTCTTAAATATAAGAACAAAGTTGGCTATTCTCCAGTCCTCTGGGACCTCTCCTGTGACTAAAGAGGATACAAAGATTTCAAGACCTCAGCAATTTCCTCATTTGTCTCCCTCAGCATCCTTAGGTAGATCCCTTCCGGTTCTGGGGACTTGTCTACCTTAACGCTTTTTGAAAGACCCAACACCTCTTGCTTATTTATATAAACTTGTCCTAGTTTATCAACATATCTCTCCAAAGACTCACCACTCACCATATCCTTGTACTTTGTGAATACATTGCAAAATATTCTTGAAGGAACTCACCCTCTTCCTCTGGCTCCTTGCTTAAATTCTCTCCTTTGTCCTTGAGTGGACCTTCCCTTTCCCTAGCTAACCTCCTAACTTTTATATATGTACTTCAAAAACCACAACATCCCCCCCGCAGTGATCGAGAACGCCCTCGACTTTGTCTCCCGCATTTCCCGCAACTCATCCCTCACACCCCATCCCCACAATAACCGCCAAAGGAGAATCTCCCTCATCCTCACATACCACCCCACCAACCTCTGGATACAACGCATCATCCTCCGACACTTCCACCATCTACAATCCAACCCCACCACCAAAAACATTTTTCCATCCCCACCCTTGTCTGCTTTCCGGAGGGATCACTCTCTCCAAGACTCCCTTGTCTGCTCCACACTCCCCTCCAACCCCAACACACCTGTCATTTTCCCCTGCAACCACAGGAAGTGCTACACCTGCCCCCACACCACCTCCCTCACCCCCATCCCAGGCCCCAAGAAGACTTTCCACATCAAGCAGATGTTCAACTGCACATCTGCCAATGTGGGTCACTGCATCCGCGGTACCCGTTGTGGCTACATCTACATTGGGGAAACCAAGCGGAGGCTTGGGGTCCACTTTGCAGAACACCTACGCTAGGTTTGCAATAAACAACTGCACCTCCCAGTCGTGAACCATTTCAATTCCCCCTCCCATTCCTTGGATGACATATCCATCCTGGGCCTCCTGCACTGCCACAACGATGCCACCTGTAGGTTGCAGGAACAGCAGCTCATATTCCTCTTGGGAACCCTGCAACCCAATGGTATCAATGTGGATTTCACAAGCTTCAAAATCTCCCCTTCCCCCACTGCATCCCAAAACCAGCCCAGCTCATCGCTGCCTCCCTAACCTGTTCTTCCTCTCACCTATTCCCTCCTCCCACCTCAAGCTGCACCTCTATTTCCTTCATTCTCTCCTCATCCCGCCCCCTTGACCTGTCTGTCCTCCCCAGATTGACCTATCCCCTCCCTACCTCCCCACCCACACTCACCTTTACTGGCTCTATCCCTGCCCCTTTGGCTTGTCTGTCTCCTCTCCACCTATCTTCTCCTCTAACCATCTTCGATCCGCCTCCCCCTCTCTGTCTATTTATTTCAGAACCCTCTCCCCATCCCCCTTTTCTGATGAAGGGTCTAGGTCCGAAACATCAGCTTTTGTGCTCCTAAGATGCTAATTGGCCGGCTGTGTTCATCCAGCTCCACACTTTGTTATCTTGGATTCTCCAGCATCTGCAGTTCCCATTATCTCTTTGATTTTCCTTAATCATGTTTGCCAAAGTCATATCATGGCCCCTTTTAGCCGTCCTTATTTAAGCTATTTCCTGCTGTCTTTGTATTTTTGGAGAGGTCTGTCTGCCTTCAGTTTCCGAAACATTACATATGTCTCCTTTGTCACTAAGCTCTCAATTTCTCTTGTCATCCAAGGTTCCCAAATCTTGCAATTCGCTTTCACAGGAACATGCTGTTCCTGACCTCTAATCAATTGGCCTTTAAAAGATTCCCAAATGCCAGATGTTTTTTACCCTCAAACAGTTGCCCCCAGTCTACATTTCCCAGTTCCTCCCTAATGTCGTGGTAGGTAGCTATCCCCCAGCTTAGTATATTCACCAAAGAATACCCTTGTCCTTATCCTTAAATAACTTAAAATTAACAGAATTATGGTTACTGTTCCCAAAATGCCCCACCTCCACCCCATTGAAACTTTAATAACCTGCCTAGGCTTATTCCCCAATACCTAGTCCAGTATGGCCCCTCCCCAGTTGGACTTTTACATATAGTTTCAAAAAAGTATCTTGGACACACCTAACAAATTCTCCCCCATCCAAGCTCCTGCTTTTCAGCAAGACCCAGTCAGTATAGGAGAACTTAAAATCATCCAACACAACAATCCTATTGTTTTCATAGTATTCCATAATCTGTCACATATCTGTTCCTCTAACACCCGCTGGCTGTTGGGAGGCCTGTAGTACAATCCCATTGAAATTATTGTACACTTCCTATTCCTGAGCTCTATCCATATCGCTGGATGTGCCCTCCAAGGTGCTGTCCCTCAGTACAGCTGTGATATTCTCCTTAATTAGAATCCTTACCTCGTTTACATCTCTCAATCTTGCCTAGAACATCTAAATCCCAGAACATTAAGCTGCTAGTCTTATCCATCCCTCAACCATGTTATTGTAATAGTCATAACATCATAGTTATATGTATTAATCCAAGCTCTAAGTTCATCTGCCTTATCTGTCATACTCATTGCATTAAAACGAATACACCTCAGACCACCAGCCCCACGGTATTCAGAAACCTCTCAATATCTGTTCTTCCTCTTAGCCTTACCAGCCTTCGTCTCAGACTCCTCCTCAGTCATTTTATTTGCTGACCTATTGGTCTGGTTTCCATCCCCTTGCCAAACTAGTTTACACCCTCCTGAGTGGCACGAGCAAACCTCCTTGCCAGGATATTAGTGTCCCTCCAGTTTAGCAGCAACCCATCCTTCTTGAACAGTGTTTACCTGTCCAGGAAGACGTCCCAAATGATTCACATACTTGAAGCCCTCTCTCCTACATCAGCTCTTTAGCCATGGATTTAACAGTACTATCTTCCTATTCCTAGCCTCACTAGCAGGTGGCTCAGGAAGTAGTCCCAAGATTCAACTTCCTGCCTAATTCCTTGAAATTCCTTTGCAAGACCTCACCTCTCTTTCTGCCTATGTCATCGGGATCAATATAGACCATAACCTCCTGCTGTTCACTTTCCTCCTTGAGAATATCCTGTACCCGCTTGGAGACATCCTTGACCCTGGCATCAGGGAGGCAACACACACCATGGAGCCTCACTTATGATCACACTGGTTTGTGCCCCTGACTACAGAGGGCACTCTGGTTATTAAAGGTGAATGTGGGTGGGGAGGTAGGGAGGGGATAGGTCAGTCTAGGGAGGACTACCACTCGCCTACACTTCGACCATTCCTCGTGTCCAACAGTGTCAATCATGGTGCCACTGATGTGGCTGCCGCTGTTGCTGCTTTCCCTTGAGAGATCATCCCCTCCAACAGTATCCAGAATGGCACAGCTGTTTGACAGAGAAGTGGTCACAGGGGACTCCTGCACTGTCTGCCCATGCTTACTCATCTTCCTGGTGGTTACCCAACTCTTCTCTGTCTGTGTAGCCCTTACTGGTGGTGTGACCAGCTCACTAAACATGCAATCCACTACATTTTCAGCCTCATGGATGCTCCATAATGAGTCCAACTGCAGCTCCAGCCGCTCCAAGCTGCAAACCAGGAGCTTCAGCTGAACATATTTCCTGCATACGTGGTCAACATGGAGACTGGAAGTATCCCTGATTTCCCGCATATTGCAGGAAGAACATTCCATGTTCTCCTGCTATTGTGAACCTATCGATTAAATCAATGTTACTAACTGCAGACAATAATCCAGGAAGAGCTTTCAAAACCTAATCTACAAACTACCAAACTAGGGTCTCCCTCTCGTGTTCTCTATTCCTAGCAGGCTACAGCTACAAAGGGAATGTATTTTATGTCTCTCCAGACACTACCCACTCAGTCTGCAAATCTGGTTCCAGTGTAGCCAAGCCTAGGTTACTGAGTCATGACATCATGACACCTTTGGAGGTCTGCTCTTAGATTCACCCCCAGGTTCACTCTGACTGACCCCACTCCTCAGATATTTATCCTGCTGTTCACCCCCAGGTTCACTCTGACTGACCCCACTCCTCAGATATTTATCCTGCTGTTCACCCCCAGGTTCACTCTGACTGACCCCACTCCTCAGGTATTTATCCTGCTGTTCACCCCCAGGTTCACTCTGACTGACCCCACTCCTCAGATATTTATCCTGCTGTTCACCCCCAGGTTCACTCTGACTGACCCCACTCCTCAGATATTTATCCTGCTGTTCACCCCCAGGGTTCACTCTGACTGACCCCACTCCTCAGATATTTGTCCTGCTGTTAAAGTTGCCACACTCCTTAAATCAGGTAAGTCAAGGTCATTAATGAATTCATCAAGATTTTGTCTTCTGTCTTCTGAACATTTTCATGGGGACAGGGGGAGCCAGTAGGAATTCTGTTAAGTGGATCTTCTCCAACCTGGTGGGAGCAGGGGCCTTCATATTGAAATGGAGCTCTTTCAGTATCCTTCAGCACAGCTGGACCATCCAAAGCGGCACAGACAACACTCGCTTGTGAACTTTGTTCGAAGGAACAGAATCGTGTGAAGTCACCTCCCACTGATTGCAAATATTTTGATGCTGGTGAGGCCAACATTCCCTGTAGAATGCTGACTGCGAATTCAGCTTCACACTTTCATCTTTCTATGTGGTTCATGCAATTCAGGAAAAGTTAACAGAAGGAAGCTTGTCACAGCACCTGAAGCTCCATCATTCAGTCCAAACAAAGCAACATGCTCGTATGGCCAGTGTGGAAAGCACAGCTAACATTCTCACGGTTTGAATGTGGTAAGGCACTAAAGGTGGCAAATCTCCCTGCTTTCATTCTTGCAGAGGCAGCTAAAGTGACATTCACTCACCCGGCTGATGATGAAACATGAGTGTATTTTTATAAACATGTTGATTTATTGACGTACCCCCAGATTCAGCGGTCTGCAGTAGAGGAAGAGGGAGCCTGGCCTACAGTGGAACCCATTGGCCTTGGAGTTTTCTGCAGGCAAGCCCCAGGGATCTTCTGGCTTCAGGGCCCAGACGTGCTGAGTCATCCTGCCCAGATGCAGATTCAGCATCCTCAACTTGAACTGACAGGCTGACGGTGGCAGCCAGGGTGAAGGCGGACCATAAGACCATAAGACATAGGAGTGGAAGTAAGGCCATTCGGTCCATCAAGTCCACTCCGCCATTTAAATCATGGCTGATGGGCAGTTCAACTCCACTTCCCTGCACTCTCCCCGTAGCCCTTGATTCCTTCTGAGATGAAGAATTTGTCGATCTCTGCCTTGAAGGCATCCAACGTCCTGGCTTCCACTGCATTCTGTGGCAATGAATTCCACAAGCCCACCACTCTCTGGCCGGAGAAATGTCGTCTCATTTCAGTTTTAAATTTACCCCCTCTAATTTTAAGGCTGTGCCCACGGGTCCTAGTCTCCCCACCTAACGGAAACAATTTCCCAGCGTCCACCTTCTAAACCATACATTATCTTGTAAGTTTCTATTAGATCTCCCCTCAACCTTCTAAACGCTAATGAGTACAATCCCAGGATCCTTAGCTGTTCATGGCATGTCTGGATTGGCTGGGTGCCTACTGACACCACCCTGTCTCTTTGTGAGGAAGAACCACCTGGAGTGAGGTTGCTTGCCCCCAATGCCTTTCCATCGGTGCCAGTGTGGGTCTCCTCTACAGTCCTGAGGATAAAGGGCTGTACCATCCCATCCATCTGTCAGTGAAGTAAGGAATCTAACTTCCCTTTCTCAGTCATCTCTGGAGCAATTCTTCACACACAGGAAGTGAGAAAGGCAACCCCTGACAGGGAGGGTTTGAGCTGGTGCATAGCTGTGTTTTAAATATGACGCTGAAATCTTCTGGAGATCCCAGAAATGATGGTACCTCTGCCACTGAGGAGCGGACAATGGTACATTTGGGGCACCATAGAGTCATGGAGTGTAGCCAATGAGGTGCACTGCGGACAATTGCTTAAGAAAGCGCTAGAGGTCATGGAGAAAAACCCTCTACGAAACTCCCCAAAATTGACACCTGGCTGATTTTTGGTTAAGATTCAACCCAAAAGATTTTCCTTAAGGGAGGAGCCCAGACTGAAGGATACAGTTTAAAATTAAGGGAACTTCAATTTAAAATAGAGATGAGGAAAGATGTTTTCTCTCAGACAGTTGTGAGTCTTTGGAACTGTCTTCATCCTGAAAGCAGCGGGGAGCAGGGTCATTGCTATTAGAGCAGAAGCAGATATCTTCTTGACTGACAGGGCTGTCAAAACGGTATTGGAGGGTCTATGGTTAGGTGGGAATATGGACTTCTAGACAGCCATGATGTTATTAACCAGCTTCAAACGGCCATATGGCCTACTCTTAATTTGTGAATTGGAATGCTACCTAACAAAGCATCTTCACAACCCCAGTGGATCTGTTCTAACTCATGGGCAACAGGTTGGTCTTCCAGAACATGAACCTTAGATCATATTTTACACAATGGGCCATCAGAGCTAGTTGTATCATTACGTTCACCTCAGTTCAGATCAGCTACACAACCAGAGATCTTCCTTACTTAGATTGCTCAGTTGTTCAATGCAACCCATTAAAGCATTGAAGCTGATTGTTTTGTCTTTTGTGTTCAACTGACTTTACTGTGATTTCTTTTCTATCATCAATTGGGATATTGAATGACATGGATAGCAAGCACATGGAAACACAATATTGCATTCCTTTATCATCATTGGAGAAAATTCCAGCAACTCCCTTGCTAATAGCCTTCACCGTATAGACTTCATAATTCCAAAAGAAGATTCGCCACATCCTTCTTGAGGCCAACAGGGATGTGTAATGAATAATTACTTTCCAGGATACCCAAGTCAAGAAAGATTAACAATAAGTATTAAGATTTCCACAGCCTGCTGTGTTCAGCCAGCTCTACACCTTGTTATCATCCAACATATCCTGTTCCATTGCATGAGGGCTTAACTGAGGTTATTAAGGCTTCCAAGACAGGTAACAGGATAGAGAATACAGAAAGGCTCAGGAACCTAACTTCAGGCACAGCAGATAAGGGGACAACTATGAGAAAGTGGGCAGTCAAGGCAGGACTAAGAGTGTTATACTCAAATGTGAGCACTAGGTAAAATAAGCTAAATGAGCTTGTAGCTCAGTTTGAAATTGACGGGAGCGATGTTTTGGGTATCACAGAGACGTGGCTGCAAGGGGATTCGGGCAGGGAATTAAATAGCTAAGGATACACGTCCTATTGATAGGTCAGGCTGATGGGCTGAGCAAGCAGGGTTGCCTTGTGCATAAGAAATTAAGTCAAATCGACAGCAAGGAGTGATAATAGAGTCAGAAGGCGTAGAATCTGTGTGGGCAGAGTGGAGGAACTGCGAAAGAGAAAAGTCCCTGATGGGAGTTACATCCAGGCCTCCTCACAGGAGCCTGAATATAGGGAAGTAAATAAGTTGGGAGGTAGAACAGGCATACAAGAAAGGCACTATACTACAATAATCATGGGGATCTTCCATATGTAGGTGGACCTGGAAAATCAGGTTGGTAGCAGATGCCAAGAAAAAGAACATTTGAAATGTCGACAAAGTTTTTTTTTGGAGCCATTTATGGCATAGCCAACTAGGGAGCAGGCAATTCTGGATTTAGTGATGTGCAATGAGGCAGACATAATTAGGGAACTTGAAGTGAAGGAACCTTCATGATAGAATTCACCCTGCAGTTTGAGGCTGGAATCAATGTAATGGTGTTACAATTGACTAAATGTGACTACACAGACATGATGAAGGAGCTGGTGAGAAATGATTGGAAAGAGAGACTGGCAGAAAAGACATTTGAGCGGCAATGGCAGAGGTTTCTAGGAGTTATTCCGGAAACAGAGCAGAAATTCATCCCAAAGATAAAGAAAAATACTAAGGAAACATGGAGGCAACTGTGACTGAGAAGGGAAGTCAGAAATTCAGCCAGCATATAGGCAAAAGGAAAAAAGGTATAATGCGATCAAGGTTAGTGGGAAGGCAGAGGGTTGGGAAGTCTTTAAAAATCAGTTCAGGATAAGGAAAAAAGTAATACGCGGAGAGGAAATGAAATATGACAGGAAGCCACCTAGTAATATAAAATAAGTTTGTAAGAGATTTCTGAGATATCTAAAATGTGAGAGGGAGGCAAGAGTGTACTTTGGAATGCTGGTAAATGAAGCTGGAGAAATAGTAATGAAGACAACAAAATGGCAGAGGAATTGAATAGGTACTTAGTGACAGTGTTCACAGTGGGAGACACCAGCAGCATACCAGATTTTCAAGAGTCAGGGGGCAGAGGTGATGTAGTGGTCATCACTAAGAAGAAGTTACTGGTGAAGCTGAAAGGTCTGAAAGTGGATGAATCATCTGGACTACCCGAACCACATTCCAGAGTTCTGAAGGAGATGGTTGACAAGATCGTGGAGGCATTGGTGGTAGGCATCACTGGAGTAGGGGAGCATTCTAAAGGGCTGGAAAAAGGCTAATGTAACACCCCAGTTCAAGAAGAGGGGGAGGCAAAAGACAGCAAATTATAGGCCGGTTAGCCTGACCTCGATTGTTGGTAAGATTTTAGACTCCTTTATGAGGGATGAGATTGCAGTGTACTTGGAAGTGTATGGTAAAACAGGGCAGACTCAGCACAGCTTGTCATCAGGAGGTCATGCCTGGCAAATCTGTTAGAATTTTTGAGAAGGTATTGAGCAAGATAGACAAAGGACAACCAGTGAACTATTTGGATTTCCAGAAGGCCTTTGACAAGGTACTCCACAGGAGGATACCCCATGGTGTTCGGGGCAAAGTACTGGATTGAGGATTGATTGGCAGAAGGGAAAGTATCGAGATAAAGGGATGTTTCTCAAATGGCAGCTGGTAACTAGTAGAGTCCTGCAGGGGTCAGTGTTAGGACCACAACTATTCATGTTGCAGATTAACAATCTGGACAAGGGAACTGAGTGAATTGTTGCTAAATTTACAGGTGACATAAAGGTAGGTGGAAGGAGAGGTAGGATTGAGGAGGCTGGGAAATCTGAAGCACGAAGGGATTTTGGAGTCCTAGTTCAGGATTCTCTTAAGGTCAACACGCAGGTTCAGTTGAGAGTTCGGAAGGCAAATGCAATGTTAGTATTCATTTCCAGATAGCTAAAATACAGAGCACAAATGTATTAATGAGACTGTATAAGGCTCAGGTCAAAGCACACTTGAAATATTGTAAGCAGTTTTAGGCCCATATCTAAAGAAGGACATGATCCAGGGGGTCTAGAGGAGGTTTACAAGACTGATCCCAGGGGTCACATGAGAAATGAAAGGTAATGCTGGTGAGATTAGGGAACAATGGATGAATAAAGATATTGAGGTTCTAGTCAATCATTAAAAAAATCATGTATTAGATAAAGACAACTGGATTCAAGTGAATCTCTTGAAGAGTATATCGAGTACAGCAGCATTCTTAAGAGGGAGATCAGGAAGGCAAAGATGGGATATAAGATAGCCTTAGCAGTTAAGATTAACGATAATCCAAAAAGATTCTAGAGGCACATTCAGAGCAAAAGAGCAACTAGAGGGAGAAAAGGTCCCCTTAGAGATCAATGAAATTGTCTTTGTATTGAAGCTTAGGAAATGGGAGAGATATTAAACAAATATTTCACATCATGTTTTACTGACGAGAAAGAAATGGAGGCCGCAGAGCTCAGGGAAATAAATATTCATGTTCACATTATGGAAGAGGAAATGCTGGGGGTCTTGCATGTATTTGGAGAGGCAAGGAATGAATAGGGATAGTCAGCATGGTTTGGTGCGTGGAAAGTCATCCCACAAATTTGATTGAGTTTTTTGAAGAAGCAATCAAAAAGATTGATGAGGGCAGAACAGTAGATGTTGTTTACTTGGACTTTAATAAAGCCTTTCTGAAATTCTGCATGGTAGACTAATCTGTAAAGTTAGATCACACAGGATTCAGGGTGAGCTTGCTAATCGGATACATATTTGGCTTTACAGTAAAAGACAGAGGATGGTGGAGAATTGCTTTTCAGACTGAAGGCCTGTGACCAGTGGAGTTCTGCAGGAATTGCTATTGGGTCAACTTTTGTTTGTTGTTTATACAAATGATTTAGATGAGAATATAGAAGGTGTGGTTGGTAAGTTTGTGGATGACACCAAAATTGCTAGTACAGTGGACAGTGAGGAAGATTATCTCAGATGACAAAGAGATCATGATCAATTGAACCTATGGGCTGAGGAGTGGCAGATGGCGTTTAAATTGGATAAATGCAAGGTATCGCATTTTGGAAAAGCAAACAAGGGAAGGACTTATTCAATTAAAAGTAAGGCCTTGGGTAGTGTTGTAGAACAGAGAGACCTAGGGGTTCAGGTACATAATTCTTTGAAGTTTGCAGCACATTAGGACAGGATGGTTTAGCAAGCTTGCCATCATTGCTCAGACTATCGGGTATAGGAGTTGGGACATCATTTTGAAGTTGTACAGGATGTTAGTGAGGCCCTTTCTAGAGTACTATATCTAGTTCTGGTCACCCTGTTATGTAAAGAATATTACTAAATTGGAAAGGGTTCAGAAAAGATTTACCAAGATATGGCCGGGAATGGAGGGTTTGAGTTACAAGGAGAATCTGGAAAGTCTGGGACTTTTTTTCACTGGAGTACAAGAGATTGAGGGCTGACATTATAGAGGTTTATAAAATCATGAGGAGCAATAGATAAGGTGAAGAGCAAAGGTCTTTCCATTAAGGAAGGGGAATTATAAACTAGGGGTCATATGTTTAAGGTGAGAGGAGATAGATTTAAAAAGGATGTGAGAGGCAACTCTTTTATACAGAGAGTAGTTAGTGGGTGAAATGAACTGCCAAAAGAAGTAGTGGGTGCAGGTAAAGTTGCAATATATAATAGATCTTCGGATAAGTACATGAATAAGAAATGTTTGGAGGGATATCGGCCAATTGCAGGCAGATGGGACTAGTTTAGTTTGCGAAAATGGCTGGTGTAGACTAGTTGGACCAAAAGATCTGTTTCCATGATGTATGGCTATATAATTCTATGACTCTTTAAATGGTTGATGGTTCTGAGTACTTGGAGTTTAGGAGGATGAGGGGAAAGCTGATTGAAACCTATCAACTATTGAGGCCTGGGGAGAGTGGACGTTGAGAAGATGTTTTCACGACGAGGAGAGTCGAGGACCCAAGGGCACAGTTTCACAGTGAGAACTTTAGAACTGAGATGAGGAATTTCTGCAGCCAGAGGTTGGTGAATCTATGAAACTCGTTAGAGGCCAAGACATTGAGTGTATTTAAGACAGAGATAGATAAGTTCTTGATTGGTAAGAAGATCAAGGATTATGGGACAAAGGCAGGAAAACAGCACTGAGAAATGTATCAGCCATGATTGAATGGCGGAACAGTATCAATGGACTAAATGGCCTAATTCTCCTCCATATCTTATGGTCTTTACTGGAGAAGGCAGGAATATCAGGAATTCATATGGGTGTATAAGAACTTGTACTAGTGAACAAGGTTTCAGAGGAAGCATTGGCAAGGCTGCTTCACCCATTCTCCACCAGTTCAAATACTGACACCTCAGTACAACGTCGCATTTAAAAAGCGTGGAAGCACAATCCAGACAGCACTTCACTGAAACTGAGAAAGGAACATCACAGGCTACTGGCTCTCAGAGGACTGTCAGAGCCCAGGTACCTGCTCAGCACCAGGCAAGAGAGGGTCCTGTGGTGTCCATCAGCCACATGCTCAGGAGGGAAACAGGAAGGGCAGGCAGCTATGCAGACAGGGTGGCCCTCATTGCCCAGAGGCTGCATCATTGTAGAAGTAATGTGATCATCTGGCAGCGTCCATGGACAGATTGGCAGCTGCCAAGGAAGCCCAGGTCCTGCAACCTTAAGGTCTGCTGGAAAAATGGAAATGCCAGCTCCCCATCCCTCAGTCATTGGCCCTCAGGACTAAAGTGTGGAAGGGGGAAACTATTTTTCAATTATCACCATATCCAAATTTATCTTTAATTTCCTTCTCCCTTTGCAAAATTCCAGTGCAATAATTATTAGTTATGAGCAATTTTTTTAGAGCCTGAAGGATCCACAGTAAAATCTCTTGCAGTCCTAAATCACAATTCTTATATATGAATTAACTGATTAATTAATTCCACAATTATTTATTTTTGAACAACTTGGTCATTAATCACAATTGTTAAAGGCTAGTAAACAAAGTAATTAATATAACTCTAAATTAATCAGTTACTTAATTAAAATTTGATTCTAATGAAATCCTTATTTTCAATGACAGGTCGCTGTATGTGGCATATTTTAGTTTCCTCATTTTGCCTTGTGTTGCTATGTTATCTCTTCCTGACCTCCTTATATAATATCTGCATACGATTTTTATTTCTCCAAACTGCTTCTTAGAAAGCAAGAGGATAAATATAGTTGCTGCCTTCAGTGACTGTGATGACAAAAAGTTGGCTGATTAGCAAATATTTTATTTTGCAGAATTGCTGGTGTCTTATTCACAGTGATAGTTATTCAAAGAAAGTAAACAATGGTGAAGCTTCAAAGAGCTTTTTGGGCAAGCATATGGTGACTTAGTAAAGGCCCGGCCTGGTGCTCAGGGGTCGTGGGTTCAAAACCCCTCAGGGGAACTGGTAGAATTTAAATTAAAATAACAAACCTGAAATTGAAATTTATTCATTGAAAACTGAAATGATATTAGTAATGGTGATAGAACATAGAACATTGAAAAGTACAGCACAGTACAGGCCCTTCGGCCCACGATGTAGTGCCATGGAATAATCCTAATCCAAAAATAAAATAACTTAACCTACATTCCCCCCCAATTCACTGCTGTCCATGTGCATGTCCAGCAGTTGCTTAAATGTCACTAATGGCTCTGCTTCCACGACTACCACTGGCAAACTATTCCATGCGCTCACAACTCTCTGGGTGAAGAACCTCCCTCTGACGTCTCCTCTATACCTTCCTCCTAACACCTTAAAACTATGACCCCTCGTGGCAGTCAATCCTGCCCTGGGGAAAAGTCTCTGGCTATCGACTCTATCCATGCCTCTCATTACCTTGTACACCTCGATTAGGCCACGTCTCTTCCTCCTTCTCTCCAGAGAGAAAAGTCTGAGCTCAGTCAACCTCTCCTCGTAAGACAAGCCCTCCAGTCCAGGCAGCATCCTGGTAAACCTCCTTTGCACCCTCTCCAAAGCCTCCACATCTTTCCTGTAATAGGGCGACCAGAGCAGGACACAATATTCCAAGTGTGGTCTCACCAGGGTTTTGTAGAGCTGCAGCATAACCCCGCGGCTCTTAATCTCGATCCCCCTGTTAATGAAAGCCAAAACACCATATGCTTTCTTAACAACCTTATCCACTTGGGTGGCAACTTTGAGGAAGCTGTGCACTTGAACACCAAGATCCCCCTGTTCCTCCACACTGCTGAGAATCCTGCCTTTAATCCTATATTCAGCATTTAAGTTCGGCCTTCCGAAATGCATCACTTTGCATTTATCCAGGTTGAACTCCATCTGCCATTTCTCAGCCCAGCTCTGCATTCTGTCAATGTCTCGCTGAAGCCTGCAATAGCCCTCAATACTATCAATGGCTCCTCCAACCTTTGTGTCATCAGCAAACATACTAACTCACCCCTCAACTTCCTCATCCAAGTCATTTATAAAAATTACAAAGAGCAGAGGCCCAAGAACAGAGCCCTGTGGGACACCACTCAGCACTGATCTCCAGGCAGAACACTTACCATCTACAACCACACTCTGACTCCTGTCAGCCAACCAATTCTGAATCCAGACAGCCAAATCACCCTGTATCCCATACCTCCTGACTTTATGAATGATCCTGCCGTGGGGAACCTTATCAAATGCCTTGCTGAAGTCCATGTACACCACATCCACTGCTCGACCCTCGTCAACCTGTCTTGTGACTTCCTCAAAGAACTCAATAAGATTTGTAAGGCATGACCTGCCCCTCACAAAGCCATGTTGACTCCCTTTAAACACACTATGCTTTTTTAAATAGTCATAAATCCTATCCCTCAGAATTCTTTTCAAAACCTTGCTGACCACAGACATAAGACTCTCTGATGAAGGGTCTAGGCCCGAAACGTCAGCTTTTGTGCTCCTGAGATGCTGCTTGGCCTGCTGTGTTCATCCAGCCTCACATTTTATTATCTTGGAATCTCCAGCATCTGCAGTTCCCATTATCTCTCACAGACATAAGACTGACTGGTCTGTAATTTCCAGGGAGTTCCCTATTCCCATTCTTGAAAAGAAGAACAACATTTGCCTCCCTCAAGTCTTCCGGTACGACTCCTGTGGAGAGTGAGGAAGCAAAGATCTTCACCAGCGGCTTAGCAACCTCCTTTCTCGCTTCCCGGAGCAACCTAGGATAAAACTGGCCTGGCCCTGGGGACTTATCAATATTAATATTTGCCAACATTTCCAGCACATCAACTTCCTCAATCTCAATCTGTTCAAGCCTGTTTTCCTGCTCCTCAAAGTTCTCATTCACAACAAGGTCCCTTTCCTTAGTGAAAACCGAAGCAAAAAACTCATTTAGGGCTTCCCCTATCTGCTCAGACTCCATGCACAAGTTCCCTACGCTATCTCTGATCAGCCCTACCTTCTCCCTGATCATTCTCTTATTATTCATGTATGAGTAAAATGCCTTCGGGTTCTCCCTAATCCTTCCTGCCAAGCCTTTTTCGTGCCCCCTCCTGGACCTCCTCAGTCCACTTTTGAGCTCCTTCCGAGCAAGCCTGTATCCTCTAAAGCTGTGCTAGACCCTTGCTTCTTCCACCTTATGTAAGCTGCCTTTTTCTTTTTGACGAGAAGCACCTCCATTCCTGTCATTCCGTGATCCTGAAACTATCATTGACTGTTGTAAAGGCCCATCTGGTTCACTAATGCCCCTCACGGAAAGAAACCCATCACCTGTTTCTTCTCCAGTCTACATATGATACCAGACCCACAGTAATGTGGCTGACACTCAGCTGTCCTCTGAAATGGTCTAGCAAGTTGTTTACTTTGAGGCCCTCAGGGATTGGCAACAAGTACTGGTATCATTGGTGACATTCATATTCTATGAAGGAAAAATTAGTTTGATCTTAATGTTTTGCATGTATAGCTATTGGATTTTATTTCCAACTTTACAATCCAATTGAAACATTTATTCTTCCCACTTTTCAAAAATTTCAATCATAACATGTGCCGCTTTGAACTTGAAAAGACAGCGAGTGATATGCTTCAGATTTTCTTAATAATATACTTGCTTATCCATTACCTGCTATTCAACAACGCCTCAGATTGATCAAGCTTTTGATTCTCATTATCCTATCCTGAGATCAACACTTCGATAGGTTAATCATGATATTGGAATAGAGTTCCATAACGCTTATAGACCTCTGCAATCCATGATCACTCATGTAGCTTTCCTCTCAATTTGGTAATGAGTAGTTTTGACATTAATTCAGCTTTTAAATCTGCTCATGACATTTCCTGGAGGAGAAATGTATGACAGGCACATGTGATGGCTAAAAACCACAAGGCCATAAGATACAGGTGCAGAATTAGGCCATTTGGCCATCAAACCTGGCCCGCCATTCCATATGGCTGATATGTTTCTCAACACCATTCCTGTGCCTTCTCCCCATAACTCTTGATCCCACGATCAATCGATAACTTGTCTATCTCTATCTTAAAAACACTCAACAACTTGGCCTCCACAATCTTCTGCGGCACTGGGTTTCAGAGATACACCACTCTCTAGCTGAAGAAATTCCTTCTCATCTCAGTTCTAAAGGGTTGTCTCTTCACTTTGAGTGTGCTTTAAAATCTTCGACTCTCCTCATAATCGAAGCATCTTACCACATCCACAAACTTCTCACAATATTCCAAACGCACTCTGACCAGAGCTTATATAGCCTCAGCAGCACATCGCTGCTCTTTTGTATTCTACACCTACATAGAACATAGAACATAGAACATAGAACAGTACAGCACGGAACAGGCCCTTCAGCCCACGATGTTGTGCCCACCATTGATTCTCATGTATGCACCCTCAAATTTCTGTGGCCATATGCCTGTCCAGCCGTCTCTTAAATGTCCCCAATGACCTTGCTTCCACAACTGCTGCTGGCAACGCATTCCATGCTCTCACAACTCTCTGTGTAAAGAACCCGCCTCTGACATCCCCCCTATACTTTCCTCCAACCAGCTTAAAACTATGACCCCTCGTGTTAGCCTTTTCTGCCCTGGGAAATAGTCTCTGGTTATCAACTCTATCTATGCCTCTCATTATCTTGTACACCTCAATTAGGTCCCCTCTCCTCCTCCTTTTCTCCAATGAAAAGAGTCCGAGCTCAGTCAACCTCTCTTCATAAGATAAGCCCTCCAGTCCAGGCAGCATCCTGGTAAACCTCCTCTGAACCCTCTCCAAAGCATCCACATCTTTCCTATAATAGGGCGACCAGAACTGGACGCAGTATTCCAAGTGCGGTCTAACCAAAGTTTTATAGAGCTGCAACAAGATCTCACGACTCTTAAACTCAATCCCCCTGTTAATGAAAGCCAAAACACCATATGCTTTCTTAACAACCCTGTCCACTTGGGTGGCCATTTTAAGGGATCTATGTATCTGCACACCAAGATCCCTCTGTTCCTCCACATTGCCAAGAATCCTATCCTTAATCCTGTACTCAGCTTTCAAATTCGACCTTCCAAAATGCATCACCTCGCATTTATCCAGGTTGAACTCCATCTGCCACCTCTCAGCCCATCTCTGCATCCTGTCAAATGTCCCGCTGCAGCCTACAACAGCCCTCTATACTGTCAACGACACCTCCAACCTTCGTGTCGTCTGCAAACTTGCTGACCCATCCTTCAATCCCCTCATCCAAGTTAAAATCCTATCAATAACTGAGGTCACCTCTCAATATGAATGCTACATTTGCCATCCTAACTGCCATATGAACCTGCATGTCAACCTTAAGAGAATTCTGAACTTGGACTCCCAAGTCCCTTTGTGTTTCAGATTTCCAATGCCTTTCTCCATTTGGAAAATAGAATACACCTCCATTCTTCTGAACAAAGTGCATAAATTCACACTTTCCCATATTGTTTTCCATCTAACACTTCTTTGCCCGCTCTCCCAGCTCGTCTAAGTCCTTCTGCAGCCTCCCCACTTCCTCAACACTACCTGTCCCTCCACCTATCTTAGCAACAGTGCCCTCAGTTACTTTGTCCAGATTGTTAATGTACAACATGAATCATTATCCAGCACTAACCTCTGCAGAACTCCACTAGTCACTGGCTGCCATCCTGAAAAAGATTCATTCATTCCTACTTTCTGCCTTATGCCAGCTAGCCAATCCTCTATCCATGTTAGTGCCTTGCGCCTGACACCATGGGCTCTTATCTTACTTAGCAGCCTCCTGTGTGGTAACTTGCCAAAGGCTTTCTGGAAATCCAAATAGATCACATCCACTGGCTTTCCTTTGTCTAACTTACTCGTTACCTCCTTAAAGAATTCTAACAGATTTGGCAGGCATGACCTCACCTTGACAAAGCCATGCTGATTCAGTCCTACTGCACTATGCATTTCCAAGTAGTCCACTGTCTCATCCTTAACAATAAACTTTAAAATCCTACCAATAACTGAGGTCTGGCTAGCCAGCCTATAATTTCCTGTCTTCAGCTTCCCTCCCTTCTTACACAGGGTTGTTACACTACCCATTTTCCAGTCCTCTGGGATTCCAGCGATTTCTGAAAAATCACCAAAAGTGGTTCCTCAGTCTTGTCAGCTATCTCCTTCAGAACTCTGGGTGTCGTCCACCTAGTCCAGGTGATTTATCCACCTTCAAACCTTGCAGCTTCTCCAGTACCTTTTACACAGTGATGGCCAATACACTCACCTTCGTCCCAAACAAAAAATATGAAAGTAATAAGACCATAAGTCCATAAAACCTAACAGCAGAAATTAGGCCATTTGGTCCATTGAGTCTGCTCCACCATTCAATCATGGCTGATAATGTTCTTCAACCCCATTCTCCTGCTTTCTCCCTGTAACCCTTGATCCCCTTAATAATCAAGAACCTATCTATCTCAGTCTTAAATATACTCAATGACCTGGTTGCCATAGCCTTCTGTGGCAGTGAGTTCCATAGATTCACTGCTCTCTGGCTGAAGAAGTTTCTCCTTATCTCTGTTCTAAAGGGTCTTCCCTTTACTCTTAGGCTGTGCCCTCAGGTCCACTCTCTCCTATCAGTGGAAGTATCTTCCCAACATCCACTCTGTCCAGGCTATTCAGTGTTCTGAAAGTTTCAATTAGATCCTGCCTTATCCTCCTAAACTAAAACATGTACACTTGTATATTTATGATCCCGACTGCGATTGTAACCAGCAAATAAGGTCTAATCAACTCCTACAAAAAAAAATCAAAACTCTAACATGTTTAATCATCTCATTGCTCAAAATCTACCACTCAAACATTGATCGAATGATTGTTTCATAGTAGATGTGCTCTTCAATAAATTGATTTCCATAGCCTTGCTAATGTGTTATAAAGGTAACCTTATCCATGAAAAGTATTTAATATATAAGCACCCAGGCAGTTTAGGTTACTTGACTTCTAACAGATATTGAAACAGATAAATTTGCTTCACTGTATTTTCTTGTCACAACAACAATCACTTTTATTTATACCACACATTTAATGCAGTTAAACATTCCAAGGCACTTCACAGGAGTCTGGCACTAAGTCACAAAGGTGTTCTTCATTCAAAAGATCAAAAGAAGTTGGTTTTAAACATTAAGGGGCTAAAGTGAAATAAAGAGGCAGAGAGGTTGAGGGTGGGATGTCCAGACCTTGGGGATGAAGATACTGAAAACACAACTATCAATGGTAGAACATTCACGATTTGGAATACACAGGAGGTCAGAAGGAGCTTAGATATTTTGGAGGGTTGCAGATTGTCATAGATGACAGAAGTAGTAAAGGAAGAGAATGTTAAAATCAAATGTTACTTCATCATAAAGATACATCACGTTCCTGGAGAATTATGGATATTTTCAACTTTTAATTTCAAAATATGCTTTTTAAAAGAGAACTACTACAGACAACAAAAAAGGTCCAAAATTATAAAATTCAGCGCTGTTTAGCTAAGCCCCTGAGTGGGACCCATGGACTGTCGTACCTGTAAACATCAGGGAAACTTCAAACACAAAGAGACTGAATCAACAGGAAGAAATACTGATGGACCCAACTCTCTTCCCTTCTCAACAGAAAGCCACTTCTTGAAGACATTTTTTTGTTTTGCCCCTTCCAAAAAAAACATTAACTTTTTTGGACCCACTTCTTATTCCTAATCTGTGCTGTGTTATTTATTATTTTCGTATTTAAGAGCTAACAAATTCACTCTTTTGTTAATTCAAGAAAACCTGATTAAATCAGCTCCTTTTAAAACATAAATTAATTTGGTCTGGAAGACAGACATCCATAAGGAGGGGAACCTTTATAAACTAATTTTGATGTGACTAATTGAAGGGATGAATGAATAAAGAAGGGGAGCCAGTTTATCCTCCTCACTCATGAGCTTCATAGTTTGGGGAGTATCCATCTGAAATCCTAGTAACTTGGGCAACATCCCTTTAGAACAACTTGTTCAACAGCCAATGAAGGTCAGTGAGCACATGCATGAAAGGGAAACAGACTTGCTGCAAATGAAGACATAGACAGCAGAGTTTTGGTTAACCACAAGTTTACAGAGAATAGAATGTGGGAGACTAGCCAAAAGTGTGTGGGTACATTCAAGTCTAGCAGCAACAAAAGTATGAGTGAAAGATTCATCAGCGGATGAGCTGGAACAAGGGCAAAGTCAAGCGATGTTGTGGAGGTGGAAATATGCAATTTTAAGCAATGGTACAAATATGCAGTCTGAAGCTTGTCCCAGATCAAATGTGACACCAATCTTGGCTTAATCTCAGACAATTATCAGGGAGAGGATTAAACCAACAGTGAGGGAACAGACTTCAGAGCAATGACTGAAAACAGGGACTTCAGTGTTCCTAATGTTTAATTGAGGAGATTTCTACATTCAGTGTTGAACGTCCACCAGAATGGGAGTTGGGTAGAGTCATACAAATTTGATTAGATTAAATTAGATTCCTTACAGTATGGAAACAGGCCCTTTGGCCCAACAAGTCCACACCGCCCTTTGGAACATCCCACCCTCACTCATCCCACTATAACCCACACACCCCTGAACACTATGGGCAATTTTAGCACGGCCAATTCACCGAGCCTGCACATCTTTGGACTGTGGGAGGAAACCGGGACACCCGGAGGAAACCCCACGCAGACACGGGGAGAATGTGCAAACTCCACACAGAGAGTTCCCCAGGGCTAGAATCGAACCTGGGTCCCTGGTGCTGTGAGGCTGCAGTGCTAACCACTAAGCCACCGTGCCACCCCAAATTCAAACTGAACTTGAAGTATCATGTGGTAAAATTAAGGATAACAAACTTATAAAACTGTCCTATTCACCAGACGGTGGTTAAAACAAAAGTTCTAAGAATGTTATGACTCCTCTGAAATTTATTTCTCTTCTAACCTATACCATGGTTAAAGAATGAATTGCAAAATATGGCATGCTTTTGCCAAAGCAAACTTTTGATTGTATCGAACCAAATCCACAATTCCAGACATTTACACTCAAGTACAGGATTGTTTCTGAATGAGTAAGTCTGTTCATTTTAATTTGTTTAAATTTATCTGTATGATCAATATTAGCAAAAATAACCCACATTACAAAAGTCTGATTGTAATAAAAGTTAACTGGTAGCCAAATCAAATATTTTTACAGATATCAGATTTCCTCTCATTTAACAAAATAAGTGATAAGTTGACAATTGAGTGTGCTGGCAGTCTTAGTCTTGTTTATTTTGAGAGAGATACTTCAAGTAGAAAGGAAGTAAGTTTGACAGTGAACAAAATAATTCTCCCTCCAGTAGGTTGATTGGGTTCTCTCACATCCTTAATAATTAAGTTTTTTTTAATGAAACAGTTGCCGGTATATTAAATAACGCAATTAAGAGCCTGAAAATTGAAATGCTTATATATGAACACTGAGACAAATAGACAATAGACAATAGACAATAAGTGCTGGAGTAGGCCATTCGGCCCTTATGGCCAGCACCACCATTCATTATGATCATGGCTGATCATCCACAATCAGTATCCTGTTCCTGCCTTAGCCCCATAACCATTGATTCCTCTATCTTTAAGAGCTCTAGCTATCTCTTTCTTGAAAGCATCCAGAGAGTTGGCCTCCACTGCCTTCTGAGGCAGAGCATTCCATATATCCACCATTCTCTGGGTGAAGAAGTTTTTCCTCAACTCTGTTTTAAATGGCCTACCCCTTATTTTTAAACTGTGTCCTCTGGTCCTGGACTCACCCAGCAGCGGAAACATGCTTCCTGCCTCCACAGTGTCCAATCCCTTAATAATCTTATACGTCTCAATCAGATCCCCTCTCATCCTTCTAAACTCAAGAGTATACAAGCCCAGTCGCTCCAATCTTTCAACATATGATAGTCCCGCCATTCCGGGAATTGACCTTGTGAACCTACGCTGCACTCCCTCAATAGCAAGAATGTCCTTCCTCAAATTGGGAGACCAAAATGCACACAATACTCCAGGTGCAGTCTCACCAGGGCCCTGTACAGCTGCAGAAGGACCTCTTTGCTCCTATACTCAATTCCTCTTGTGATGAAGGCCAGCATGCTATTAGCTTTCTTCACTGCCTGCTGTACCTGCATGCTTGCTTTCATTGACTGCTGTACAAGAACACCTAGATCTCATTGTGCTTCCCCTTTACCTAACTTACTCCATTGAGATAGTAATCTGCCTTCCTGTTCTTGCCATCAAAGTGTATAACCACACATTTATCCACATTAAACTGCATCTGTCATGCATCCGTCCACTCACCTAGCCTGTCCAAGTCACCCTGTATTCTCATAACATCCTTCTCACATTTCACACTGCCACCCAACTTTGTGTCATCAGCAAATTTGCTAATATTACTTCTAATGCCTTCGTCTATATCATTAATATATATCGTAAACAGCTGCGGTCCCAGCACCGAACCTTGTGGTACCTCACTGGTCGCTGCCTGCCATTCCGAAAGGGACCCGTTTATCACTACTCCTTGCGTCCTGTCAGCCAGCCAATTTTCAATCCAACTCAGTATTTTTCCCCCAATACCATGTGCCCTAATTTTGTTCACCAACCTCCTATGCAGGACTTTATCCAAGGCTTTCTGAAAGTCCAGGTACACTACATCCACTGGTTCTCCCTTATCCATCTTCATAGATACATCCTCAAAAAATTCCAGAAGATTAGTCAAGCACAATTTCCCCTTCATAAATCCATGCTGACTCTGACCTATTCTGTTGCCTTCAGGCTTCTGAATATGCTTTCATCGAACCTCTCTGAAAGTAATTATCATCAAGCATTAAAAAATGTAAATAAAAGAAATATACAAAATCATAAGATTTAATTCCTAGTAATTGTCAAATAAAATAAGTTGTTACCAAACTCGTGCAATGTTCACACATATTGAATGTAAATATGCAATGTCATGTCAGGAAGCAAGGAGTTTCACTAGAGGCCATGTTATCAGATCTCAATCAGAAATGTCTCAACAAAAGTCACACACAGTGAAATATATCATACTGTGAGCTGTGTTTAGGGAGGCAGTGGCATAGTGGTGAGCTCTTTGGACTTGCCAGAATCCCAAATGAATGTTCAAGGGGCATGGGTCTGAATCTCATCACAGCACATGGTGAAATTTGAATTCAATAACAATCTGGAACCCAAAGTTGGCCAAATGGTGACCGTGTAGCCAGTGTCAATTTCATCAAACCCAGCTGGTTCACTGACAAAGAAGACAATCTGCCATCCTTACCTGGTCTGGTCTACATGTGACTTCAGACCCACAGTAATGTGGTTGACTTTTAACAGTTCTATGGACAATATATGCCTGAATTGTTCATCAGAACTGTGTTAGGAAAGTTAGAAGGTGAAAGGGAAAAACTGGATAATTTTTGATAATAACATTCAAAGTAATATTGGAAGAGGATAAACAGACTTCCCTAGACTGTAAATGCAATCTTCAAGATGTTGACATTAAGTTTTGTTCTGGTTCAAAATCCTCATCTTTATAAATTCCTGACATTATAATAATAGCAAAAGTCTACTCCACACAACACATTGTAGAGAGATCCTCGTGAATTGTATGTGTCCTTATTGGGAGTTAAACTTGATTTGAACATTGTGCAATGCAAGGGAGTGCTGCATTGTCAGACGTGGCATTGTTCCCTTGAAATAGCAAACCAAGACTATTAAGCCTCCTCGTGACCATATGTGGTCTAAAAGATACCATGGCTCTTATGAAAGAAGAGCAGGAAATTCTCCTGGTCAATATTTAATCTTTCACCAACAAAGATAAATGTAGATTGTCCAGTTGTTTATTATTTGTTTTGCTGATGTTTGAGCTCACGGTGTGAAAATGGGCTGGGGTGATTCCTATACTATAGGAATAATGACTAAGGTTGAAAAGCTTTTCAATATCTGTACAAAGCTTTGGGATATCTAGAGTTTATCACTTCTTTTCTCATTGAATTGTATTCTTAAACCATGCCCAATAGGAGGCACATGCATGTCTGTCTTTCAGTCCTTTAAAAAATATTGTTCCAAAGTTTCTTTTAAGCTGTTGTTTATCCCAATACTTCCTGATACACAGGTCTCACATACTTCACAGGCACAACCAACCTTTTCAGAGTTGTGACTGATAACAATCTCACTTAAAAGTATTGTGTCAAGGGCACCAGAAATCGACAAAGGCAGAAATGAACAGTGACAGCCCCCTACCTTTTTTTTTGTTACAAACATGATCATCCTTTAATTCAAAAGGCAAGAATTTTCATTCTCTCACATTTAGCCTCTGTCTTGTTGCATTCCATCTCACAGCAGTAGCCCCTATTATCTGCTGAGGCTGTCAATTTCGACAGTCATTTCCACAATCTTCATCCTATACAGAGAGACCAGCTCAGGGGTGCCTTACAAGGCAATGGATAATTGAGATCTGTTTCTGCAGTTTGTTGGCTGAAAGTCATCAAACCAACAGAAACATACCCACTGTTACATTACTGCTGCCATGGTGAATCCACCACAGCAGCTGCTGCCATCGCTACTGCAGTATTATGTTATTTTATATAGAAACTGCAGAATTGACACTATTTTAACCATTAGAAACCCCTAGCAAAATGAACAAGAACAGATCTTTCATTGTCTCTATGTCTCAAAGCAACTCTTTTGCTGAATGCTCTCATCATCTGAAACTGTTATAAATCAAAGACAAACTGGCAGCTTATGAACAAATCCAAAAGGCCTCTCACTGCAGGAACTCTGTGCTTGTTGATCACTGTTCAAAGTTAGGGGAAGGAACTGGCTCAACAACAGCACCTGTTTGGTTACTGGCTGCAGCACTACCCATGTTCACTTCTGCTGTCTGTTTCCAGGAATTTTGCACTTTCGTGCAAAACTTGGGCACTGGGAAACAGAAGGAAGATTGTGCTGTGTTCAGACAAAATGCAAATCGAGCTGACATCTCCTTATCGATAATGTGAAGCTGTTTAAACACACAAATTTTGACAGTAAAGCGGTTCTGAAAACAAATTACAATGTAGAGATAGCAGGAACTGCCAATGCTGGAGAATCTGAGATAACAAGGTGTAGAGCTGGATGAACACAGCAGGCCAAGTAGCATCAGAGGAGCAGAAAAGCTGATGTTTTGGGTCTGGACTCTTCTTCAGAAATGGGGGAGGGTAAGAGGGTTCTGAAATAAATAGAGAGGGGAGATAACAAAGTGTGGAGCTGGATGAACACAGCAGGCCAAGCAGCATCTTAGGAGCACAAAAGCTGATGCTTCGGGCCTAGACCGTTAGGCGATGATAGAGGAGCAGATACATGGAGAGAAGATGGACAGGTCAAGGAGGTGGGGATGAAGCCAGTACAGGTGAGTGTAGGTAGGAAGTGGGGGTGGGAGTTGGTCAGTGAGGGGGCGGGTAGGTGAGAGAAAAGAAAAGATGGACAGGTCAAGGAGGCGGGGATGACAGGGGCTGGTCTTGGGATGAGATCGGGATGGGGGGTGGTGGGGAGATTTTCAAGTTTGTGAAGTCCACATTGAGCTGCAGGGTTCTCAAGCAGAATAAGAGGTGCTGTTCCTCTAGCCTTCAGGTGGCATCGTTGTGGCACCACAGGAGGCCCAGGATGGACATGTCATCCAAGGATTGGGAGGAGGAGTTGAAGTGGTTCATGACTGGGAAGTGTTGTCGTTTGTCACAAACCAATCATAGGTGTTCCACAAGGCAGTCTCCAAGCATCCGCTTGATTTCCCCAATATAGAGGAGGCCACATCAGGAACAGCAGATGCAGATGTTGCATTCCATCTCACAGTAGTAGCCCCTATTATCTGCTGAGGCTGTCAATTTCGACAGTCATTTCCACAATCTTCGTCCTATACAGAGAGACCAGCATTCGTGGATGAGCAGGTGAACATCTATTTCATGTAGTATTGCATATCATAATGTTCCAATTACACTAGCTAAAACCAATGGTAAATTTTTGGCAATATCCAACCATGACCATCGAAAACATGTGAAAGGAACTCATTAATTATTCTTGTAATGGATTACATAGGAAATGGTACATCCATGCACATTACCAATAAATACAGGGTTTTGTTAACAAACTACATGCAGACATTGAATACTCTGCACAGGAGTTCTTTCTGTGAAAAATCAGTTTTATCGGCACTGACATGATGTGCATAAACTATTCCAAATGATACACAGATGTTCTTTTTAGAAATGTACTCGGTTTGAAACATTTTGTCTTAACAACATGAAAAGGTTTTTGATTCTGCAGCAAGAATGCAGTGTGGGAGCTGAGAAAAAAAGGAGGAAATTTTACACATTGCATTCTCCCTAACCCATTGTCAGAGTCTAATTTACCTAGTTAACCGAAAGGACAAAATAAGTATAGGCTCTGGCAAAAAAAAGGAAGAGAATCAATTTTTCTCAAGGGAGCAAGCCAATATGTGGGAAGGTTTTATGGTTCCATTTCACTTCCTTGCTTTTTAATGGTCTCTTCTTTAAAGCATTTTTTTTACAAGAACTCCAGCTCTTTGAGGAGAGACATCAGCAACAGGTCTTGTTTATGCAGCATTTCTTGCTGGCAAGTGTGAGAGGCTGTGTTCATGTTTACATGTACGTGTGCATATATATGCAACGTCACAGTTGTGCAGTTATAGACTGGTAACCTTTTCGAAAAATATGTTAAAGGCTACAGCTTTTTCTGAACAAAAGCAGAAGTGGACAAGAGCAATGCACTGCATTACAGAGAGACATGTCATACATGTAATGACTCTCATCCAGACGATAATGACTCTATGAGAATGTAAATTAGGCATTGACTAGCACAAAAGTGGATAACCACAGGTGGCAGGAGGTGGCTGCTTCTGTAATGCCAATGCCTTTTATGGAACATGACTTAGTCATCAAATAGGCTGGCACCGTGGCTCAGTGGTTAGCACCTCTGCTTCACAGCACAAGGGACCCGAGTGACTGTCTGTGTGGAGTTTGCACGTTCTCCCCGTGTCTGCATGGGTTTCCTCCGGGTGCTCCGGTTTCTTCCCACGGTCCAAAAATGTCCAGATTAGGTGGATTTGTCATGCCAAATTGCCGTTAGTGTCCAGGGATGTGTAGGTTAAGTTGCATCAGGAATGGGAAATGCCGAGTTACGGGATGGATCTGAATGGGATGCTCTTTGGAGAGTCAGTGTGGACTTGATCGACCAACCCGCTTCCACACTGTAGGTATTCTATGATTCTGTGTAAGCCACTTACCAGGTAACAGTTTAGCAGCTCAGATTGAAAAAGTAAGCTGATTGGAGAAATTTAAGTACAATTCCAGCTTGAATCTTGCAGAATTAATATCGCTCCAGGCTGACAGAGTGATGAAAAGGGTTGAAGCAGCATAGTGGGTCAGTGGGCAGCACAGCTGCCTCATCATGCCAGGTACCCAGGTTCAATTTGGTGATTGCCTGTGTGAGGTTTTCACATTTATCAAACACCAGGAGGAAAATGGAGAGCAATGAAGATGACCAGGGTAAAAGCACCAAACGGAAATCCTAGCAGAGACAAAGGCAAAAGTTCATCAAGGCAGGCATTCTGGAAAGAGTAGTGGAGCATAGACTAAAATAAAAGCAAAATACCAAGGGCCTTGGAAATCTGAAATGGAAACAGAATGTGCCACAACTGCTCAGCAGGTCAAGGCAGCATTATGGAAACAGTAACAGAGTTAATGTCTGAAGTCAAATATGAACTGAAAGACAGCAGAAATTTGGTGGAATGTAGACTATAAAAAAGGAGAGGGGGGGAGAAAGGAAGATTAAAACAGGAAGATCTGGGATAGGGTAGTGCAGAAATAATTTGAGGGGAGCTTCAACACAAAGAGAATTGGAAATCATCCCAGTAGGTTCTCATGTCCTGCTGGCTTCTAAAATCCATTGACAAATGTAGGCCATCACTTGGGAATGTTATAGAGAGTGCACAGGAGGAAATCTAAAGGCCAGCATTCACATACACCATAGATACCCCAAATTATAAAGTTGCAACCATTTGCAGAGACACAACTGAGATGTTTTAACAAGATTCCAGCTCCATCTTCAAAAGGACCTTAGCATTATGCTGAAATTGTACATCTGGTTGATGAAGAGCAGTAAGAGCCAGAAAGATCCCTACTGCCAAAAACAAATGAAGGACTGGTATTTACCGCTCATGGCCTGAGAATGTCCCAAGGTGCTTTATAGGCAATAGAGCACTTTTGAAGTGGAGCAGTCACTGTACTAATGAAGCAAAGCAGCATTCAAGCTGTACATCAACAATGTTATGATAGTCTGATTTTTAAAGTGCTCTGAATTAAGTATATACCAGGACAGACAGCTCACTCAATCCATTTCCAGTGCTGTAATGACAGGATTTAACCAGTTTTGATCCATCATCTCTAACAAACATTAAAGGTTTCATGTTGACTTTAAATTGTTTTTGAGAAACTATTTTCACATGCATTTTTTTTGTAATTCACTTGTACAGAATTTATAGTGATAAAGAGGAATATCATATTGTACCATATTTTCTAACTTTTTGTTTGAGATTAAAGCTCAGACTTATTTCAAGTGACTCAGTGAGAAGTAACCAATGCGTTGACTGGGGCACTAAAATACCACAGACTGACATAACAAAGCAGGGGCCATGCAGAGAGCATTGTACCCATGGAAATAAATGGTGCACTGATTCAGCTAAGACAGCTTGAATTGAGGCCCTGTGATAATAAAGGCATGAAGTAATTAACGGTAGTTATAAAACCCCTAGGTTAGAAGAGCCAGTAGACAAGGAATGTTTTTTAGAGCCTAGGAAAGCTTATGAATAGACAAAAATGTTAATCATCATGGATTTAAATTACCGAGATAATATCTGAATAAATAATAGAGGAGACACTAAAGAAGATTGCATGTTTTTGGAGAAAGCCCAGGAATATTTCCTTACTCAGGTCTGTCACATACCAGGATTTAGCACTTATTTACATTTAATTTTTAACTCATATTCCAGCTAGAGTACATACAACAGAATCATATGATCCATCTTGGATTCAGTAATCATTACGCTTTTGTAACGGTAAAAATCCACAGGAAATACAAAAAAGTAACAGAAAAATATCAGATCTTCAAAGAGCAGATCATCGTGAAATAAATAAGCTTTTAAAAATCAAGAACACCAGAAAGGCTGGATAATCACAGCAGGAAAGTGCTATATGTATATCTTACAGCATCACTACATCCATTTGTATAATAGCTTTAACATTGAAAAATATCCCAAGCCACTTCACAGGAGCTCTGCTCTCCTCCGTATCCCTCATGCAGATCCCTGATCATAATTTGTACGACAATAGCACCACACGTTCAATTGCCTGTACCCTAAACTCAAATTCTCTCCCTACACCTCTCTAACTCTCTCATTCTTGATGAAGCTCCTTAAAACCTAGGTCTCTGATCAATCTTTGGGTCATTTGCCCTAAAATCTCATTCCTCTGTCTCACTTCAGATCTTGCTCGCTCCTGTGAAGCTTTTTGGGATGTTTTGCTATGTTGAAGATACTACCCAATTACAAGCAAGTTTTGATCAAGTCAGGAGTGTGAAGGATGATGTTAGGCATAAAGCAAAGGTTTTCAGTAAGGGTAAGGTTGGGTACTCAGGAGTTTTAGGGAAATTATAAAGACAAATAAAAGACAGCTAAACAAGAGCAAACAAGAAAAGGAATCAACACAAGGCAGTTAGAAACGTTCAAGGGATCAAGAAAGGTTTTTTTTAAAAAAACATCAAATATATCCAGCCCAGAGGGCTGTGAATCCTCACTCATTTTCAACATTAATGGAATCAAGAGATGTGGAGATCAGGTAGAAAATGAGCCATGATCCTATTATACAAAAAAACAGATTTGACAAGTTTGTTCACCCACTCTCGTGACTGTTGAAGAACTGCATTTATCTGGCTGAATTAATTCAGATTGATACTTGATATCCTGTATCAAGAAGAGCAAAAAATAATAATTTGTAGAAAAATGAACGTGAGGTAGGGTGAATCTGTCATTTTGGTATAAGTTCACCTTCCCGAGGTTCTCACTAATGCCCGGAAATCACTTGGCAATATTAGCCAATGAGTGCTTAATGTCTTTGTAAAACATTCCTCCGCTCTTCTTACTCCTGCAGGTTAACTCAAATAACAGTCAGAGGAACATCATCTGACTGGCACCTGTATCATAATTTCAATCTCTGTTTTCTTCTGAAGGAGTTCTGACTACTGTCTGAATTGTCTAATATTATTCACATCTCCATTTACTCCACAAGTGGCTCAATAGCAGCAGTCTCACTTCCTGAGAGAGTGTGGGCTCAAACCCTACTTCAGGTATACAGCACAACTTCAACACTGACAGTATTGAGGTACTGATGCAATTACATCATTCAGATGAGATATTAAACAAAAATCCTTATCTACCTCTTCAGATGTAAAGAGAAGCAAGGTACTCCTTCCAATCTATGGACTTTCCTAACACCATGGATTTGGCCTTATGTTGTTCTGTCATCATTGATTCTGTGTACCATGAGTCCTGGGTATCAGGTACAGTGTCTTGAGGCTATTCTTTTATGGAACACTATCCTTAATCTGAGCCTATTGCACCTCTGTCTCTTTCTATTCCGCAACACTTGAAATACCATGTTTTTTATCGTGAACTAAAAATTGAAAAACGACTAAGGGCTGTGGAAGGAATTAATGCATGTTGAAAATAAAGTCATTGAAACTCAATGTGTGTGGTGCTTACACAGTTGCTTTATCTAAACAGTGGGGAGAAAAGATGTTTGTATGCAACATGGCATTGGGGAGGAGGGGTAGTGAAGAGTGAGATTTGGTTAGCAACAGGTTGGTGACTGGCTTGTGCAACTGTAACCAGTCATGGATGCCAAGAATCCTCAACCCAGCAACAACTCTGATTGGCTGCTGGGAAGCTGACCAGCTTGTGGGCGCTAACAATACAGTGAGAAGCTTTTGGACTGGAAGAGCAGGTTCTGTGTTTCCGTCACTCTGCAGTAAAAATATCTGATGCCCAAAGAAAGCCAGCTTTCGTCTCACCAGTTGCTGTACGCTGTTGCCTATAAGTAGCAATGAAGCTAATTTGTCGTTACTGTCCCAATCACCCTGCATCTCCTGCAAACACATGAAAGAATCTTGAAAAAAAAAGTCAAAGAACAAGGCAAGCCAAAGGGAACATCTCAACGAACCCTCATAAAAAAACAATCGATGCCAGAGATCTGAAACAAAAACAGAAATTGCTAGAGAAACTCAGCAGGTCTGGCAAGATCGGTGGGATGAAAGCAAGCAGAGTTAACATTTCAAGTCTGGTGAAGAGTCATCAGAGTCAAGATATTAACTCTTTCTCTGTCCACTGATGCAACCAGATCTGCTGAGTTTCTGTCACCAGATTTGAAATGTTAACTCTGCTTGCTTTCATTCCACCGATCTTGCCAGACCTGCTGAGTTTCTCCAGCAATTTCTGTTTTTGTCTTGTTCCTGAGATGCTGCTTGGCCTGCTGTGTTCATCCAGCCTCACATTTCATTATCTTGGAATCTCCAGCATCTGCAGTTCCCATTATCTCTGAAACCCTGTGGATTGGTGCAATTGAACTGTGTTTCCGATTTTTCCTTCACCTTCATCCAGAAAAGCAATTATTTTTTCTGTCTGTCTGTACGTTTGTGTGTTTAGGGGTTTCAAAGAGGGATTCAAATTCTAGTAACAGCCCTACAAGTTGATAGTTCTTAGCTGTTTATTTCTGATCAGAAATTAGGTGTTTGTAATAAATAGTAGTGCTTGTTAGATACAGGAACCCGGTCAATGATTTGATTTTTACAGATAAGCAAATCAGGGACTTTGTGTGGTGGCCCCAGGAATAGCAGGGTTTGAAAACCAGTCACATTCCCATGTGGGTCTTAGGGTATCTCACAGTGACAGCTGTCTGACTCTCAAATTTTCCAATTAACTCTTGCTTACAGACTAATGCACAGAATACGGACTTTTGCACCACAGCTCTGTAATATAGTTCTCCCGATCCCCTCTTCTTAGAGTTTCGATAGCATGTGACTGCTGATGTCACCCTTACTTCACAGCACTCATCAATACTACCTAAAGCATTCTCATTATACTGCCTCAGCTGAATATGGGACTTTGCTGCATATAAAACAGCTACCTGGGCTGGAGGTTATTTTTTGCCTGTGGAAGTGCTGTATGAAATTCTGAGGATCTGATACCACTCTACAACTGCAAGAGTTGGCCTGCTTCCACACTGTAGGGATTCCATGACCTGTGATTTCCCCCACACTTTAACCTCTTACTTGAACACTACATCAGTTAGCCTGGATTGGCCTGGCTCAGTTCATTCCCATTCTTGAAAGCTTCATATGCTTTCCCATGGAATTTATTTTCCGGAGTCAACAAGTTCAACTTTTTATTAAGTTTGCTTAGTGGCTTCAATTTCTGATATCTGGGACCATATTCATTGCGCATTACTCAAGAGACGGTGAGACCCTCCCTGTGGTGAGCTGGCTGGAAAGCACGTTGCAGCTGGATAGCAAAGTTGCCAAATACCAAGAACAACGTTGCAGATGAGATAAGGTTATTGGTAACTATGTGTCATTTCACAACCCTCAAGCATGTTTTAGCACTCAGCAGAGACACAGAATGTGTCCAAATAGTTTGTTACCTTCTGATAGCCCTGGGAACTGAACCCATGTGCTATTTTATAATTGACAATCAAGTCACTCAAAAATACCTGAGGTCACTCACACAAACTATTCCAAAAACAGATTATTATCGACCAGATACCTGCAACACCGCGCCCCACCTCCCCAACCCTGGTTGGAGGTAGAATCAGCCAAAAATGTACAGAGTAAGTACTTACCACCAAAGTATATCTAGCACAACTCTATTTGTCGCTGCTTATAAGCCTACAGTAAATTTGGGCATATTTCAATAAGTGGTCCTGGCCAACATTTATCTCAGAAGCAAAATTATATTCAACACATTGTCTGATCATTATCACATTGCTTTATATGCATTGAAATTGACTGACATAATTCCTACAACAGTGGCCTTGCTTTACTTTTTTTAGTGAAACATCGAATCCCTCTAGTGTGGAAACAGGCCCTTCAGCCCAACAAGTCCACACTGACCCTCAGAGCATCCCACCCAGACCCAACCTCTGTAACCCACCTAATCTACACATCCCTCAACACTATGGGGAATTTTCCACCTAGCCTACACATTTTTGGAAACCCATGGCAGACATGGGAAGAATGTGGAAACTCCACACAGGTGGTCACCCAAGGGTGGAATTGAACCTGGGTCCCTGGTGCTGTGAAGCAGCAGTGCTAGCTACTTAGCCACCAAGCTGCCCCAATAGGTCAGCACAACACTGTGGGCCAAAGGGCCTGTACTGTGCTATGTTCGAATTCCACCAACTGCTGTGGTAGGATTCAAACCCAGGTCCCCAGAACAATTAGCCAGGTCTCTGGATTAACAGTCCAGCGATGATACCACTAGGACATTGCCTCCCCCACTTAAAAAAATCATTGATGGGATGAGGAAATTGCTAGCTAGGCCAGTATTTATTACCCATCACTAATTTGCCGGAGGGTAGTTAAGAGTTAACCACATTGCTGTGGTTATGGAGTCACATGTAGCCAAGACCAGATAAGGATGGTAGATTTTCCTTCCCTAACGTGAACCTGATTTGGTTTTCCCCGACAATCGAAAATAGTTTCATGGTAACCATTAGATTTTTAATTGAATTCAAATTCCACATCTGCCATGGCAGGATTTGAGGTTCCCAGAACATTACCTAGGTCTCTTGATTAAAATTCCACCGATAATACGACTGATCCATTAGCTCCCCTAGAAAGCAGTTTCGGACACTGAGGTCCTGAAGGCTGCTATATAAACATGAGTCTTCCTTTTATGTTTTCTATTTAATTAATTGCACACACTTTGAGTATTACGATACATGCATTTTCCTCGGCACCCATACCCCACTGCACCGCAACCTCCCCTGCCCCACCTTGTTTCTCTGCTTTATATTCCCACTCTAGTCAGTTACCTGATATGGAAGAACAACTGTATTTCCATTTTCCTTTTCATTAATTCTGAGATGTGAGCCTTGCTGGCATGATCAATATTTATTGTGCATCTTGAATGCACCTTTGACCCACTTTTTGAACAGTTGCAGATCATGTGGTGTTGGGATACTCACAGCGGTGTTAGGCAGGGAGCTCCAGGATTTTGGTGCAGCAACAGTGAAGCACAGTGATATAGTCTAAAGTCAGGATAGTGTGCACCTTGTAGGGGATCTTTCAAGTGGTGGCATTTCTTACGTCTCTACTATCCTTAGGCCCCACCTCAATGTGGGTGGCATGGTGGCTCAGTGGTTAGTACTGCTGCCTCACACTGCCAGGGGCCTGGGCTCAATTCCACCCTCAGGTGACTGTCTGAGTGGGTTTATGCCCACAATCCAAAAATGTACAGGCTAGGTGGATTGGCCATGCCAAATTGTCCACAGTGTTCGGGGATGTGTAGTGTAGGGCATTGGGTCTGGGTGGGACGCTCTGTGTGTCAGTGTGGACTTGTTGGGCTGAAGGGCCTATTTCCACACTGTAAGGATTCTATGATTGCATAAGCTGCTCGTTCCAGGGTGTGCTCTGCCCTAAACCCCCCCTCCCTTTACACTCTAAAGGGCAGAATTTAACGTCTTCAGCCATGCCTCATTCTTGCCTCCATCCTGATTAAAGTCTATTCTGGGAAGCACTCCTGCTCGGATTCTAATTAAAGCCCTTAAGTAGGTAAGTAATTAGTGTCTGATTAAATAACCTAGTGCCCTGTTGAGTGCTCATCATTCCAACAGCCCTCCGTTTTGAGTCCAAGCCCAAGTCACCCCTCACCAGAGGCTTGGGATCCAGCAACGGTACCAGGCATCGGTAGGTATAGCACTGGCAGCAGTTACCAGCTCCTCAGTGGTGCTGCCATCAAATATTGCTGCCAGGCTCTGATTGGCTAGTAGCTCTCTACCAGCTAGACGTCCACTCCCAGGGTTTGTGATCCTGGCGTAAGCCTATCATTATCTACTTGAGCAGCTGTAGATCTAATTCATCATCCTTTCCCTAAAAGAAGTGACCTTGGCTCCTACTAGCTCTTAGGAGACTTTCAGAACATGGGCTCCAAGAGGACATGTGGAAATCGAAATTGACAAGTACTCAATCTTCTCCAATAATAAAATCAATAAAAGCAAACAAGTCTGCAGTGCTCTAGGATTGAGCAGCCAATTTGACTCACTTACAAAACCGAGAGAGGCAGACTTGTCATCATGATTCAAGAGCTTTTCATGTGACTCCTGATAACTAAACAGCCCTACTGTTAGGCTGTACAAAGAGCAGGGAATTTCACAAGGACCCATGTTGAAAGGCTGTGTGGCTAGTTAAAACTCCAGGAGCATCCTTTGCACGCTTGTGGATCTTAGGTTCCCTCCAAGTTAAGTCTTAGAATCCCTACAGTGTGGAAGCAGGCTATTTGGCCCATTGAGTCCACACCAACCATCCAACGAGCATCCAAGAGGGCACACTCCCTACCCTATCTTCATAACCCTATATTTCCTATGGCTAACCTACCTAGCCTGCACACCCCTGGACATTGTGGGCAATTTAGCAGATCACCCAGGGGAAATCTACACAAACAGGGAGAATGTCAAATTCAGTTGCCCAAGGGAGAGATTGAACCTAGGTCCCTGGTGCTGTGAGGTAGCAGTGTTAACCACTGAGCCACGATGCCATCCACAAGATTATCTTCTCTCTCTGGATCTGAGCAAATGTAGTTGGATCATCAGTGAACATGGGCCTATACTCCATTATAGGCAGACAGGATTTTTACATGAACGTTTCTCAGTAGCTTAGTTTAATTAATCTGATACCCAGTAATGCCAAAATACATAACTAACCAAAAGAATCTTGGGCCACCCTACATTCCTTCAGAAGGTGACAGCTCAGAAGATAAAATTGCGAGAGAGTGGGGCCTGGACAATGAGGTTAAAAATAAAGCACAATGAAATGTCCAGTAACATTTCAGAAATAACTTTATTTCAGCATTTCTTGTGCGGTCATAACGTTCCAAGTTCAATACGCAGCTCTTGGGTTTGAGCGCAGAAATTATGCCTTTCAAATGAGGCATTAGGCCTCCACCTTCTTGATGTGGCTGCAAAAGATTTCACAGTACCGTTTCAAAGAATAACACTGGAGTTATCTCCTGTGTTCCGGCCACTACTTGTCAATCAACATCACAAAAAGCAGATTATTAATCACAATCATAACTGTTGGCAGAATACTAACATTAATCAGTGGTGCAGACAAAACCGAAAGCCGAAAAGCAGAAGAGATTTTACAAACATTAATCAGGTCTCATCAATGATGGTGGACTCAAGGTCACAAAGCCAATTTCCTGATTATACTGTGAGAACTATTTTTTCCAGGCTGTACCAGTCAGGAAACTGTGGGCTTATGTCCCCCCATATTTCATCCATTGTGAAGCCTGTGGGCTCAAAATTTCCCAACTGTCAATCTTTACTAATGTTGCTTCTTACAATATTCTTTGTTAAATCATTGGCTTAGTGCAGAGGGAGGCCATTCAGCCCATCAATTCACTATGATTCTCCAAACATCATGACTGCCTGCCATTCTCTCAGCCTTTCCTTGGGTCCTGCATGTTACCACTGTCTAAATAATCATCCATGTTGAGTGCCTTAATTGAACCTGCTTCCCATGATCCTTTTAGGCAATGCACACCTGACAACTTGCTGTGTGAAACCTTTCTTCACATTGCATAAGCTTCTTTTGTGAACTACTTCAAATTGGTTCTTGATATTTTTACAAACAGGAACAGTTTTTCCCTGTCTGCTCTGTCCAGATCCCTTATGATTTTGTGGAACTGGATGAACACAGCAGGTCAGGCAGCAGAGGAACAGGAAAGCTGATGCTTCGGTTCGGGACGCTTCTTCAGCCATTTCTGAAGAAGGGTCCCAACCCAAAATGTCGACTTTCCTGCTCCTCTGATGCTGCCTGGCCCACTGTGTTCCTCCAGCTCCACACTGTGTTATCTCTGGCTCCAGCATCAGCAGTTCTTACTACCCCTAATGATTTTAAATTATTTTTCTGCCCTTTTCTCTCTAGATTATTTCAGTTATCTGGATCAATCTTTCTGATGAGCTTTCAGAAGACTGTATCCTAAATTTGAGCATTGGGGAGGTGATGGTTTTGTGGAAATATTGCCAGAGTGTTAATCCAGAGACCCAGGTAATGTCCTGGGGGATCTGGGTTCAAATCCTGCCACGGCAAATGGTAGAATTTGAATTCAGTAAACATCTGGAACTCAGAGTCTAATGATGGCATGCATCCATTGCCAAATGTTAGGAAAAACCCAACTGGTTCACAAATGTTCTTCAGGGAAGGACACTACCAGTCTGGCCTACATATGACTCCAGACCCACAGCATTGTGGTTGACTCCTAACTGTCCTCTGGGCAATGAGGGACAAGCAATAAATGCTGCCCTCATCCTCTGAATGAATAAAAAAAATTAACTGACTTCCTGGTTACACTGCCTGAGATAACAAAACTAAAAATGCTGTTTTGTGGACAATTTTTAGCTCTGAGGTCTACCCTACATGCCTTCAGAATCACGTTCACCTTTGATAACTGAATATCCCCACTTTAAGGATTTGGTTTGAACTTTCAAAGTTGAAAACTGAAACAACTGGCTTTGGTCATTCTTCAAACACTGTTCCCTAGCTACTGTCAAAATCACTTTCCCTGAAATAGTGTGAGAACTTCAGTTAAGAGAACACTGGGCCAAGTGGATCTCTGTCATAAACTGGTTTGACAGGTCATTGCCTTTTAAAGGATAGAATGTTTGGAAGAACCAAGGGTTGGAAAATAAGGAGCAAGATTCCAGGGTTCATTGAATCAGAAAGTCTTTTGGTCCATCAAGTCTGTGCTGCCAAAAATACACTATTACCTGCATCAGAGATAATGGGAACTGCAGATGCTGGAGAATCCAAGATAACAAAGTGTGGGGCTGGATGAACACAGCAGGTCAAGCAGCATCTCAGGAGCACAAAAGCTGATGTTTCGGGCCTAGACCCTTCATCAGAAAAGGGGGATGGGGAGAGGGAACTGGAATAAATAGGGAGAGAGGGGGAAGTGGACTGAAGATGGATAGAGGAGAAGATAAGTGGAGAGGAGAGTATAGGTGGGGAGGTAGGGAGGGGATACGGGATAGGGGAGGACGGACAGGTCAAGGGGTTGGGATGAGGTTAGTAGGTAGGAAATGGAGGTGCAGCTTGAGGTGGGAGGAGGGGTAGGGGAGAGGAAGAACAGGTTAGGGAAGGGTGGGGACGAGCTGAGCTGGTTTTGGGATGCAGTGGGGGCAGGGGAGATTTTGAAGCTGGTGAAATCCACGTTGATACCATTGGGCTGCAGGGTTCCCAAGCAGAATATGAGTTGCTGTTCCTGCAACCTACTGGTGGCATCATTATGGCACTGCAGGAGGCCCATGATGGACATGTTGCCTAAGGAATGGGAGGAGGAGTTGATCCCAGTCGCGAACCATTTTAACTCCCCCTCCCATTCTTTAGACGATATGTCCATCCTGGGCCTCCTGCAGTGCCATAATGATGCCACCCGTAGGTTGCAGGAACAGCAACTCATATTCCGCTTGGGAACCCTGCAGCCCAATGGTATCAACGTGGATTTCACCAGCTTCAAAATCTCCCCTGCCCCCACTGCATCCCAAAACCAGCTCAGCTCGTCCCCACCCCTCCCTAACCTGTTCTTCCTCTCCCCTACCCCTCCTCCCACCTCAAGCTGCACCTCCATTTCCTACCTACTAACCTCATCCCACCTCCTTGACCTGTCCGTCCTCCCCAGACTGACCTATCCCCTTCCTACCTCCCGACCTATACTCTCCTCTGTACCTTTCTTCTCTTCTATCGATCTTCAGTCTGCCTCCCCCTCTCTCCCTATTTATTCCAGAACCCTCTCCCCATCCCCCTTTTCTGATGAAGGGTCTAGGCCTGAAATGTCAGCTTTTGTGCTCCTAAGATGCTGCTGGGCCTGCTGTGTTCATCCAGCTTCACACTTTGTTATTTTACTACCTACATCAGCCTCACTTTCCAGGCTAAGCCCATAGTCTTGAATGTTATGAAACTTCAAATATGCATTGAAGTATTTTTTAAAAGATTATGAGGTTACCCTCCTCAACTACTCTCCCAAACAGTGCATTCCAGACCCGCACACTTTCTGGGTGAAAACATTTTTCTTCAAATCCCTTCTAAACCTTCTACTTTTGAAGTGTACCACACACACACTTTAAATTGAATTGAAATGGCCAAAAAAACTTTTATTTATCACATTTTAATAGAACAAACATTGTCAATAATGAATAAATAGGTATCATGAACAAATCAGATAATTATTCTCAACCGAAGTCTACAAATTAGACATCAAAACTTCAACATTCAGAATTAGCACTAGGTAAATATTAGTTGCAGATGAATTGTTGTTGAACATCCTGTGGATTGCACGTTAAAAGGAATTCAGATGTGAATCATATATGAGTGATTTTATTGGTCATCAAATCTCATAAAATCTCTGTCTCCTTCGCAAGTGATTCGACTTCTTCACTTTCTAAAATCTAGCCTTGGAACATCCTTAAAGCCTCTCTGACTCAGAGTGCCCTCAAAGGCTCAACAGATTAATTGCTTCTCCCAAGACCAAGTTTCCCAAAACACATGTGCAATTATGGGCACAATTTCAGCTTTTTCCAAACAGCCAGCTTCACAGTGCTGCTGCTGAATTTCTCTATTCTCTAATATTTGTCAGCTACATCAAGTAAATACCATTTGTGGGCTTCCCCAACCCCACACACAGCTCCCAGGGTAACAAAGTGTGAAGTTGGATGAACACAGCAGGCCAAACAGCATCTCAGGAGCACACCCATCCCTGCCTCTCTAACCTGTTCTTCCTCTCACCTACCCCCTCCGCCCACCTCAAGCCACTCCTCCATTTCCCACCTACTAACCTCATCCCCCCTCCTTGACCTGTCCGTCCTCCCTGGACTGACCTAGCCCCTCCCTACCTCCCCACCTATACTCTCCTCTCCACCTATCTTCTCCTCTATCCATCTTCGGTCCACCTCCCCCTCTCTCTCTATTTATTTCAGAATCCTTTCCCCAACCCCCTCTCTGATGAAGGGTCTAGGCCCAAAACAAAAAGCTTTTGTGCTCCTGAGATGCTGTTTGGCCTGCTGTGTTCATCCAGCTTCACACTTTGTTATCTTGGATTCTCCAGCATCTGCAGTTCCCATTATCTCTGATCACAGCTCCCAGGGTTTCTTTTTGGCCCTACATTGTTTTTCTACAACACAGAGTTATCATTGCTTGGGTCTACTCCTCAGCCTTGGCTGAAGTCAATAGCAACACTTCTTGCTGCTCTTAGCCACTTTTTCTTCTTCAGCACTCTACCAGCTCCAAACCTCAAAATCTCCCAGCAAACAAACACCCAAATCAATTGAAATGAGAATACTTCCTTTAGCTCCACCTATATCAATGACAATGTAACATGTTCTGGGCTGTCTTTAACCTAACTGAATGATTTAAAGCAAAATTAGCTCAATCTCCCTCAGGGCTTCCATTACTAGGAGCTTTACAGACCCAATGTAACCAACTAGGTGAGTCCACCTGCTAGTATTCCATTATGATTCTGTTAATTGAACATGGGGATCCTTCAAACTTATATTTATTGTAGGTGTTCTGGCAATCACTAAAGTCCAACATCTTACTTATGTTACCTTCATAGCTATTAGCCTCCAACAAATATTTTCAATAACTGTTTGAGATTAAACAGTTTGTTTACCTTGGTTTCTTATTTGACTGATATGAGCTTCCAACTACTCATCCTAGCTTTGATAAAACTGTTTCCTTTCATCGCTGTAATATTGCCCAAATTTTATCCTCTGTCAGCTCTGATGAAATCCTTGTTTATTCCTTGGCTCTCTGGAGACAAGATTACTTCAATCCAAAAGAACCGGTCTCCCATACTCTACTTCTAACCCCTCCAAATTTGAACTGATAGCAGGAATTGCTCGAGAAACTCAGCAGCTCTGGCAACATCTGTGGGAAGAAAGTAGAGTTAATTTCAGAGTCCAGTGAGTCTTTGTCAAAAGTTCTGAAGAAGGGTCACTGCACTTGAAACATAAACTCTGTTTTCTTCTCACAGATGCTGCTGAGTTGCTCCAGCAATTTCTGTTTATGTTTCAGATATTCAGTGTCCGCAGTTCTTTGTCTTATTTTACCATCCAAACATGAGGCTGTTTATGGCTTGGTACAGCAGCTGCTCTGTCTGGGACTGCAAGAAGCTACAGAGTGCTGTGAACACAGCCCAGTCCATCACACAAGCCAACCTTCCACCCATTGACTTCATCTATACTTCTTGCTGCCTCGGGAAGAGAACCAACATAATCAAAGACCCCTCCTACTTCAGTTATAATCTTTTGCAACCTCTTCTGTCGTGCAGACGATGCAAAACCTGAAACACATGTACAAACAGATTCAAGAACAGCTTCTTCCTTGCTGTTACTAGGCTTCTGAACGGACTGCTCAAATTTAATGTTGATCTTGCTCTATGTGCACTATCTCTGCAGCCATGACATTGTATTCTTTGCTCTGTTCTATTACTCTCATGCACTTTGTATGGTATGATCTGCCAGTACTACACACAAAAATAACTTTTCACTGTACTTAGGTAACTGTGATAATAATAAATCAAAGCTTTCGACTCGCACCAAGTCTCATGTACCCATCAATATCCTCGCTGACCTCTGGCGGCTCCAGGACAAGCAGGCCCTTGATTTTAAAACTCTCACCCTTGTTTTCAAATCCTAATATAGCCTCGCCTCCTGTCTCAAGCCCACCCCACTCCTGTGATCACCTCCAGCTCCACAATACTCTGAGATATCGGCACTCAACACTTCCTGGCATCTTGGATCCCACCACTTTAATCAGTCCCCCTTGAAGGATGTGTCTTCAGCTCCTTGGGTATAAGATATGGCATTCCCTACCTAAACGACTCGACTTCACCTTCCTCTTTTCAGTATCCCTAAACCTATCTTTGATTGTCAACTCTAATATTGCCTTATCTGACTTTTTGTCAAATTCCAGTTTAGAATAGTTTTTCTGTTTACACCGAAGATGGTTTAAAACTTTAAATGGTTGTTGTTGACTTCGAAAAGACTGCAGCAAGTTTCCAATTTCCACTGGGGATCCCTCTTGGGGGCACAATGGACACTGCCACAACACGATATATGTCACCCCAGCCAGAACTGGAGACCTTACAGTACTGATTCAGTTAATGGCCAATGAATTGTTCCAAAATGCCTTGAATTATGTTTGCCCAGCTGTTAAAATGGAGAGAGAATTGCATGGAGAGAGACTATATAAACTGCTTCATTTGTAGAGGGCACAAATTGTGAATTGAACACCAGCATATAGGAAGGCAAAGTGGACATAAGGCAGAAGATTAGCTAGATCTTGCTGAATGGGGCAGACCTGAATGGAAATATAATCTATTCTTGTTCCTACTTCTACATTCTTCTATCAATAGGTATTCTGAAGCAGTTATTAGGTAAAACTGATAGTAATAGAATCTCAGCTCAGAACTTCTACCCAGAGCTGATCACATTGAAATGTCATAGAGGGGGCCGGAAGGAGTACGTGCTGAAAAACTGAATTCCTCTGGTTGTAAAATCTAGAACATTGTGTTGTAGCCTCTGGGATAAAGGTGTCATTGTTTAGGACTGAGTTGAGCTGAAGTTCTTCACTCAGCGGGTTGTGAATCTTTGGAGCTCTAACACCAGAGGGTTCAGCCAGTAAATGCAAAACGGAGAGCAATCAGATTTTAAACACAAAGCGCATCAGGGGATGAAGGAATTGGGTGGGCAGTACAGTTAAAGTAGAAGATCAACCATCCTGAGTGGCACAGCAGTCTGATTCCTATCTATTATGCTTTTTGTGTTCTCACACAATTGAATAGGTGAGATACTAAGAAAATGCTGCAGTGGCAGATGTTGTTTCTCAATAAACAAAACAAAAAGGCCACATCTGCCACTCACCTAGGCATAAAAATACCACGACATTGTTTTAAAGTAGTCCCTCACCCAACATCACGCACATGGATTATCGCATCATTGACTGTGGGGTCTTGCTGTGCACAAATTGGCTTATCTGAAATTCCTGCACCACAACTGCGACTAGTGTTCAAAAAGAACTCAATTGAAATCACAATACTTTGGGATATTTCAGGCTGTCCAGGGCACTACTTAAACAGAACTTCACTTCTTCTATGGGTTTTTTATAAGTAGCCGAGATGATGGATTGACTGGCACTTTCTCACCTTGTGCTCTGTCTTCACAATATACTGTAAAGTGCGTAATTTAAGTTTACAGGACCCAATCAACTAAGATGTACTCTTTAACTCCCATCTTTTTATTTTATCATTCAAGACACTATTATATGAATCCCTACTGTTGACATCAAATTATTAAAAAGAAAATTCTGAAAATAGGACTAAGAGACAGAAAGAGCTAACAATGAGCCAAGATAAAGAACAAGCAGAGGTCAGGATAAAAATGGAGCTAGCCCAGGAAGCCAAGAATCAGAGGCTGGAATGAAAGCTGATGTGCAGCAAAGGAGACAGGCAGACTGGGATAGGCCTGGTGATGGTGATAAGGCAGAGAGAAAAAAAAACAGGATGGAATCAAAATCGTTGGGGGAGTTGGAGTGTGGAACAAGAGTGTGATACTGTGGCAAGCTAACAGCTCTGATACAGAGAGCACAGTATTATCTGAGAATGGAAGACTGTCGCCATGAGGAGTTTGGCCATGCGTGGAAAAAGAGGGGGCAGCGAAAGAAACCTGAAAAGAAGGAAGAGCTTCTCCTGCCTGAGAATAATCCTACTGCCAGATGAAAGGGAAAGGCCTCTTACTGAAGGTTTTTGCTAACAAGAATTTATATTGGATTACATGTGATAAGGAGATCTTACTGCATTACAAATGAAGCAATCTGTATAAGCTGTTAAGAGGTAACCTGAGGAAAATAAAAATCAATATTCCATTGATCAGGATATTTCTGAATTAAAATGTCACTAAGATGCTTCATTTCAAGGGGAGCAGACATGTCCAGGACCATGAAGTATGCTTCCTGTGATCCAATATGCATCTCCAATAATTACTTCAGGAATCAACCACGATCCAGCAGTGTTCCCACTCTGGTCAGTACTCTGTGACACAGCAACTTTGAGCTCCAGTTTGCTCTGGTTTCCTCCCACTGTCCAAAGATATGTAGGTTAGAGGGATTGGCCATGCTATATTGTCCATAGTGTCCGGAGATATATAGGATAAGCCATAGTTAATGCAGGGTGGCAGGGATAGGGTGGGATGCGTGGTTTGTGCAGATTTAATGGGCTGAGTGGCCTCGTTACTGGGACTGAGCAATTTATGATTAAACAGAACAAGAAAATGAGGCTTAAGGTGAAAATTTTAGTTTACTCTTCAGCTGACCTTCACAGTTAAATAACTTTGCAACACTTGCATTCTGAGTTTACAAGTAAAAAAAAAGCCACTTGGGTAAGGTACAGGCTTGTGACAAAAGGAGGGATGGAGAGATCAAAAGCTGAAAAACAGCAACAGGATCTAGGGGAAAGTAACTTGTTCAGGCAGAGGTGAGTGCAGTCATGCATAACATTGTTGGGAAACCAGAAGCTTCAGGCAAACAAATTGAGAAGCTGTCAGGTAATTGTAGATTGTAGGAATGTTGTGAACAAACAGCTCTCCAAGGCTAACAGGGTGGTTCATGTGTATTCCCTTATAGACTATCTCATCTCTACATTTAGTGCAGTAATTATCCTGCACCTTATCACCTTGGTGTGACATTAATGAATGTTTCAACAACTCAAGTAGTCCAGAAGTCCAACATCAGGTAGTCACACAAAACAAATTTCCAACTACTAGATCATTGCATGCAGTGGGCGAGGGGAAAAGATCACCCATTTATTGTCTTCTTCTTCAAGGCCTTCCTAAAAACCACCTCTTTCCAAGCTTTCAATCACCTGTCCTAATATCTGCATGTGTGTGTCAATGCCAAACGTTGTGCATGCCAAACTTCCCTGAAGCAACCTGGGACATTTAGCGGTGCTGTACAAATGCAAGCTGTTGTTGCAACAGGTACGTAGCGGAGGGTATTGCTGCAAAAGATTAATTTACATGCAGCTCTAAAGAAGAATGAGAATTTGCTCAAAAGATCAAGCTGAAGGCATGAAACACAAGTTCTCCATTTATGAATGGCTCTGGAGGTATTTGTTAGAGGTCAACTAGGCAGAGGTTCATGAGCGATGAATAGAATTACAGTGGAGCCTTCATCACTGGGAACAGTGGAGGTGAAAGGGGGAGGGAACCTAGTCCCAGTAAACAGGTTAGGCTTCAATTCTTTCCAAAACAAAACTATAGGGAAGTCGACTGGCACCAATGTCCTATCTTTTGAATTCCAAACCCAGCACGCTTATTCCAAAGTGGAGAACTGTAATTCCAAACTTACAGGAGAACATCAGATCAAAATTCCTGGAGCTAAGGTTTATTTACTTTATGGAGAGTCACCAGTGCGAGAGCTTCACAGTATAAAGTCATCTGTAAATATCTAAAGAAAACAAAGCCGTGCAGGCTTGCATAGCAGACATTTTAAATCAAGTTCCCATTTACAATGAAGGGCGAGTTTTCCTTTAAGAATTGGCAGGGCAATTCTTCCACACGGACTTAAGAGCAATCATTCGTGTTTTTGCCCTTGGGCGCCTCACTGCAAAATACAGAATCATCCAGTCGACAGCTCACTTACCGATATAGCACATTGAAAACAGTGTGCTCAGGCTGATCTCAGGCATGCCAATTACGAACAATCAACCACTTTCTCTTCCATCTGCTCACTTCTTAAAAGGAGAGAGAAAAAAAGTCAACTGTATGTTAGCATGAATGCAAGGCCAGTAGAAGGAAGTAGGCAGATGCTGTGTGTTCAATCATTTAAGGTACCTTCCACTGATGATCCGGAAGGCCAGGCCTGGACCTTGTCTTATAAGTCCGGAGGGTTGGTAGCCTGTCAACAGTCTGCATTACACCAATCTCATGAGAAACGCGATAAGCCACTCACTGCAGTGAGAACTTCAGCCCGAAAAGCAAATACTGCGGACAATGGAAATCGGAAATAAAAAGAAAGTGCTGGAGAAACTCAGCAGATCTGGCAGCCTCTGTGGACAGAGAAACCGCATTAAACAGTTCAGAAGTGCAGTTCCGAGAAGACTAGGAATGGTCTTTTTGATCTCTCCATTTCTGTGTTGGTGCTCCCTTTGGAACCAGGATTTATATCCCAGCTAGACAAATGGTAAAGATGGACAGGTACGTATCATTGACGATGCTCACTTCTCCACAGACATAATGGGAACTGCAGAAGCTGGAGAATCCGAGATAACAAGGTGCAGAGCTGGATGAACATAGCAGGACAAGCAGCATCTTAGGAGCAGGAAAGCTGACGTTTCGGGCCTAGGCCCTTCATCAGAAAAAGTGAGGAAGGTTCTAGGCCCGAAACGTCAGGTTTGTGCTCCTAAGATACTGCTGGGCCGGCTATGTTCATGCAGCTCCACACTTCACTATCTCACATCTCCAGAACTTGTTCTGGACTGACTCCAAAGCTCTGCCCCCTCCAGGTCACCTGACCAGTTCTCTTAAAGGGGCAGCACCCCCAACTGCACACATAACATTCATAGATGGAGAGACGCTGAGACTGATCAAGGTGGAATCTGTGCAGTTGGGAAGGATGCAGTATGTGGGGTCGTTTCTCTGACTGCCTGTCGTTCATGGTCTTGTCCTCACATGGGCAGTGCTTTCAGAGAACAAGTAATGTCATGTGGTATGTATATTTTATGATCAAGGAGAGCCGTGTAATAATTTGTGACTTATAAAGTGCTGGAGAGGGGCATCCCCTAAGTCATTTTGTTCCAAATTACGAAAGGAAAGCAGTAAAGATCCAAAAACTAGATAATGACTTCATGTGTAAAAATTTGGCACTTCCATCTGTGAACAGAGTTGGTGTACTATCGTCCTGCTGCTCACAGAATCCCCCCTCACGTCCCCAACACTCAGTCCTCCTGATGGGGAGAAGCGGACGGGTCTAGAGATAGCGGAGTCTGCATATGAGTGGATTCACAATGTCACACGCCAACAAGATCAGGCTGGTTTTGGAAAGAAATAAGATTTGAAGATTCATAACACGAGGGGAAATAGGCCAACGCATGGCAGGGTCATGTTAGGAATAGGAGGCGTTGTGTGACGTCAATGGAAGCGTGAAGATATGACTTGCAGATAACTGTAGTCTGTCAAACTACTATCAGCACCGTGACAGCTGTGCTAACAGGTGCTTCAGTCAAACTGTTCCCCAGTGTCAGTCACACAGAGCCAGCATCCATAACCCCTTGTTTAGTAGCTCTCACAGAACCTTTACAGCAGGCAGAACGATATCATTTGACGTAACATTTATTTCTGAAGAGCTGAGTAATGTTTAATTACAGAAACCAATGCAAAATTGCTGACGTTTTTTAAAAAGTATTTCAACATTGAGAAGTTTTCTACATACTTACAATTTTCATTCATGGGATTATGGGCATCACTGGCATTTAGAGTCATAGAGTTGTACTGCATGGAAACACACCCAATTATTGTCCATCATCAATTTCCCAGAGGGCAGGTAGGATTCCAGCTTAGTAGGGTCTGGAGTCACATAAGGCCAGAAGAAGTAAGGATGGCCGATTACTTTCCTGAAAGGACACTAGTGAACCAGATAGGTTTTTAAACCACAATCTACAGCAGTTTGATTGTCAGTAGGTTAGCTTTTAATTCCAGATTCTTATGGAATTCAAATTTTGACATCCTCCAAAATGAGATTTAATCCATGTCATTAGAACATGAGACATGTTCCAGATTAATAGTTTGCGTAATGCAACCTCCTCCCTCATAACATTTATGAGTATCATGGATAAATGACCTGGATATTAGAATGCAGAGGACCCTTCAAAATTTGCTGGCAATACTAAACTTGGAGGTGTGGCAAACAATGCTGATGATTCCAACAGACAGCAACAGAGCACAGATAAGTTTGACAGATGAGTAGACAAATAGCGGATGGAGTTCAAGACAGAAGACCCCAAACATTGTTTCATCCTTGGGTGAAGAGCCTGGGAGCACAGAAGACTCAAGTTTTAACTTTCTCTTTTAGCCCATGAAGTGTCCAAGTCCATTACCTTCAATTTCATTCCTGACTATTTCAGAAAGGGGTGAAAGTGTTAACGTTGGGGAGCTGAGAGGTCTTGCACTCAAAACACACTCAGTGTACCCATTCAAATTCAGGCATGTCGAGTTAATAAAATACAAAGACTGCACTTGTTTAGCCTCTATGGTTCAGGGTGATAATTATGTTGGACCAAGGGTTTTTTTTCTATTTGACCCTCCCTCCCGTTCCTCCATCCAGCACCTGTAACTGGACAAATCGCTGCCAAACTTCACCACAGCCATGGTTATGTTTTGATGTATTTTTCCCACTTCCACCAGTTGTATCACACATCAGCTGGGGCAACGTGAGTAAATGAGAAAAGTTTGAACATTAGTATTGGACTCAATCTCTCTTTGCGCCCAGAATAAAAGTGGTGACCCCCCCCCCCCCCCCAACCTGTAAGCTAACAATGCAATATCCTGGGTTATTACGTGGATGGGGCCGATTCCATCAGCGTTATCTCACTGCTGAGCCGAGACATTAAGCTGTCAGAAAAATAAACATCAGTAGTTCCCAAAGGCTTTTATGCCTTTTTGTTCTTAACTCAATAACTGTTCCTAGATTTACAGTGGGTTGTTTGTAAAATCTTTTCAATCATTTCATAGCAGCTTACTCATAGGTGGTGTATCAGACACACCTGCCAGAGTACATATGATATGGTGCATTTTTCATGATGAATGTCATATCCAGCCACACTAACTACACCAGGTCACCATTCTTAACTCCATCATGACAAGCTTCCTAATACAAAAAATAAACAATTACCTTACAATTGCACTGAGCCTCTGTGCAGGTGCTGCAGGGTTGCATGTTTCTGATCGTAATTGTGCTTTAGTTTGAGCTGTAACCTAACCAATGCCAAGCTCAGAGATAGTAGGAACTGCTGGTGCTGGGGAATCTGAGATAACAAGGTGTAGAGCTGGATGAACACAGCAGGCCAAGCAGCATCAGAGGAGCAGGAAGGCTGACGTTTTGGGCCTAGACCCTCTTCGGAAAATCATTTTCTGAAGAAGGGCCTAGACCCAAAGTGTCAGCTTTCCTGCTGCTCTGATGCTGCTTGGCCTACTGTGTTCATCCAGCTCTACACCTTGTTATCTCAATGTCAAGCTCGATTTGCTTCCAATTTCCCAATGGGACCTCAAAGCGGAAACTTCCACCCTGGGCTGACTTTCCCTCTGAGAGTGGGGAAAAGAGGAGGGGACTGTTAGCAGGTGCTTTTCCACCTGCAACGTAACAGTCACTCATTTATGATTCTCCCCAGGAGGACTACTCATGGCCTAGAGGCAGGCCTACCTTCCACTGAAGGAGTGTAGGTGGGTTTTGGAAGATAGAGGGGCCAATCAGAGGTCTTCCACTCGAAAGGGACAGCAGGCTCCAAAGGGTAAGTAAAGATGCAGGGCTCTGTGTTGGAGGCATTCGCCCTCTCCAAGTTCTTTTAAACTAAAACAAATAATTGGATCCTGAAGCCAGGCCACCACTGGAGTTTGCCTGGAGAGACTCTCAACAGAAATATCCTTGGCTGCTGTTATACCCAAGATGACGGGAAATACTCTTCGACAGTTTGGGATACCAAATGTAAAAAGAATCGAGGAACACTTTGGAATGAGGAGCCCGCGTGCAGGTTCTGACAAACCTGTCAGGATGGGTGGGAAGGAGGGAGTAGTGGGGCTGGTATAGGAATATAAGAGAAGCAATGGCCTAGTGATATTGTCACTGGCATAGTGATCCTGAGACTTGGTGATGGTTTGGAGACCTGAGTTTGAAGCCCATCATGGCAGATGGTGGAATATGAATTTGAAAAAAAATGTCTGGAATTAAGAGTCCAATGATCGATTGTAAGGAAAACCTATCTGGTTTACTAAACCCCTTTAGGGAAGGGAACCAAACCCTTTCAGGAAAGGTCCATCAAAATTGTATTTTACTGAGCCTTGAATAAATTTCATGACCCCTCTAAATGTGAAGAGGATTCCATACTCCAAGGAAACTCGGAGTATCTCTGCCAGTGTCTCCTAACTTTCATCTCCTTCACAAGATGAAACACTTCTGTGCATCCACCCTATCAAACACCAACAAGATCTTAGATGCTTCAGTAAGGTCATGATAGAATCCCTACAGTGTGGAAACAGGCCCTTTAGCCCAACAAGTCCACACTGACCCTCAGAGCATCCCAGTAAGGCCCATCCTGCATAGCCCACCTAATCTACACATCCCTGAACACTCTGCGCAATTTAGCACAGCCAATCCACCTAACCTGCACATGTTTGGACTGTGAGAGGAAACCCATGCAGACATGGGGAGAATGTGCAAACTCCGCACAGACAGTTGCCAGAGGCTGGAATTGAACCCGGGTCCCTCTTGCTGTGAGGCTGCAGTGCTAACCACTGAGCCACCGTGCTGCCACTTCTCAGTCTTCTGACTTTCAGTGAGTATACGCCCAACTGGTTCCACTTTTCTTCAGAAGATGAACCTTTAATCCCAGGAGTGAATCAACTACCTTCTCTGAACTGCTTCTAACCTAATTATGTCTTCTGGAGAATAAGACTAAAATTGTACACAATATCTCAGATATGGTCTTACCAAGGCCCTATATAGCTGCAATAAAACTTTCTCAAGTCTACATTCCATCCCCTTCACAATAAATGTCAACATTCCTTTATGCAAACTAATCATAACAACATTATGTGATTAATGTACTAGGACACCCAGATCCCTCTGTACTGCCGACATCTACAATCTTTCTCTATTTAACTAGCACACTGCTTTTATATTCTTCCTGCCAAAATGAACAAGTTCACATTTACACGTTATATTCCATCTGTTAAGCTTTTGTCCACTCACTCGTTGTCCTCTAGGAGAGGCAATGGTCTACAGGTACTATCGCTGGACTGTTAACCCAGAAACCTGGATAACATTCTGGGGGCCTGGGTTCAAATCCTGCCAGGGCAGTTGTTGGAATTTGAATTCAATAACATATCTGGAATTAAGAATCTAACGATGACCCTAATCCATTGTTGATTGTTGGTAAAACCCACGAGGTTCACTAATGTCCTTTAGGGAAGGAACTGCCACCCTTCAGTGGTCTGGCATACATGTGACTCCAGACCCACAGCAATGTGGTTGACTCTGAACTACCCTCTGGGCAATAAATACTGCCTGGCCAGCGACATTCTCATCCTGTTAATGAATAAAGGGGAAAAAAAATCACTTCACCTTCACCTATTTGCAGATTCTCTTCTTGCTTCTGACTACTGACTCTCCTACTTATCTTAGGCAAACTTCATTACATGCATTTGATCCCCTAATCCAAATTATTGATGTAAATAATTGAAGACCCAGCACTGAATTTGTGGTAACAGTTACAGCATTTCAACCTATAAAAGGCACATTTAACCCTACTTTATGTTTACTGTGAGCTAATCAATGATTTCTTCATGTTAATGTACGACCACCTACTCCATTTTATCTTGTCCTGTTACAGCAGCTATTGATGTGGCACCCAATTAGGAGTCTTTTAGAAAACCATATACACCACATCCAACACTTTATTCACTTTGGAAGTAACCTCATCAGAAAAATTCCATTGGATCAGTTAAACAAGAGTTCCCTTTCACAAAACCATGATGACTCTTTCTGAACATGTTGTGATTTTACAAGTATCCCGCTCTGACCTCCTTAGTAATAGATTATACTACCCACTCTATGAGGTGTTACGACAGCTGGCCTATAGTTCACGACCTTCTGCCTCCCTCCTTTCATGAATAAATGCGTAACATTTGTTCTATCCACCAGGACTATTTCAGAATCTAAGCAACTTGGGAAAATTATAACAATGCATCAACTTCTGTGTTGCAACATCTTTAAAGACCCTGAGATTGACTCACCTGATCCTGGGGATATGTCAAGATAACAAAGTGTGGAGCTGGATGAATGCAGCAGGCCAGGCAGTATCTTAGGAGCACAAAAGCTGACGTTTCGGGCCCAGACCCTTCATCAGGACCAAAACGTCAGCTTTCGTGCTCTTAAGGTGCTGCTTGGCCTGCTGCGTTCATCCAGCTCCACACTTTGTTATCTCGGATTCTTCAGCGTCTGCAGTTCCCATAATCTCTGGGGACATGTCAACCTTGTTTTCCCAGCTCATTTTCCCTGGGTAATGGCAATTGTTTTACATCCATTGCTCCCTATCATCTCTAGACCTTCAGCTACATAAGTCCTGTACTGTATAGGCAGAGGGAGAAGACTCCACTGTTGCTTTATTTTTTATTATCAATTCCCAGACTGTCTGCCTGGAGGACCAACATTAGTTTTAGTTACGCTTTACCTATTCAATACTTGTAGGACCTCTTATGATCTGTTTTTGAATTACTTGCGAGCTTTCGTCCATACCCTGACTTCTTCTTCAGTTATCTTTGTAGTTATTCTTTCTGGTACTTAAGGTCTGCCAAACCTCTGAACTACTATAAATCTTTGTAGATTTGTACAATGTAGTATGATCATTAACATCCTTCATGAACCACGAATGACACGTGCTTCCCAAAGAGCCTTTCTTTAACACTGAGATAAATGCTTGTCGGGAATTATTTCTGTTTTTATGTGACATGGGCATCTTGGTCAGCATTTGTGGTCTACCTATGACTGACTTAGAGGTCAGTTAAAGGTCACATATATTGCTGTGAGTGTGGAGTCACATGTAGATGAGACCAGATATAGATTAGTAAATTTCCTTCCCTGAAAGAACAGTAGGGAACTAAACAATGTTTACAACAATCGATGACAGTTTCATAGTACTGTTGATAAGACTTTTTTTATTCAAGATATATTAATTGAGACTAAATTCTACCAGCTGTAGTGGGATTTGTACCTGCTTTTTAACTCTGCTTTTTGGCCTGCTAGTTCAGTGATATTACTGCGATGCTTTCTCATCCCCTTTAATTTAATGCCTCCTTAAAAATCTGCCACTGCAGTTTCTCTTTCACTTTTGCCAGTTCTACCTTTGTGCAATCTTAGTTACTTTTATTTACATTTAAAACATTGGTCATAGATCCATATTTCTCTCTTTCTAAATGGACATGAAATTCTTTCATGTTGCGATAAGAGTCACCTAATGGCTCCTTTGCCATGTGATTATTGATTAATACTGCCTCATGCACATTACTAAGTTTAAGATAGCCTGCTCCCTGGTTGGCTCTGGATTATAAGAAATTTCCAGGCTATATTTTTCAATCTCATTCTCCCAATCTACATGTAGATTAATAGCATCTATGATTACTGCGATATATTTCTTTTATGTTCAATTTATTTGCTCCCAAATGCTCTGTTTGACCATATAACCACTGTTAGGGAGCCTGTAACCTTTTATTTTTATTATTTGTTATCCCTACTGAATTTCTAAAAAGCAAATTGCTTGAATCTCATTGTAAGCCATGTTTTCATTACTGCTTTTGTCAAGCCATGGCTGGGGTGGGGATTGGAGGAGCATGTGGTGGGAGTGGGGGCAGTTGCATGTAGATGGGCCAGCACCAGGCAGTGTATACACATTAAGATTTGGTTGGTGACAGGTTATTGATTGGTTTATGGAGTTGTGACCAGTTACAGATGTCAAAAACCATCAATGTGACAACAACTAAGAAATAACAGTGTGGAGCTGGATGGAACACAGCAGGCCAGGCAGCATCAGAGGAGGAGGAAAGCTGATGTTTCGGGTTGGGGAATCCTTCTTCAGAAAAGCGGAAGGGTCCCGACCCAAAACATCAGCTTTCCTGCTCCCCTGATGCTGCTCGGCCTGCTGTGTTCATCCAGCTCTACACCTTGTTATCTCAGACTCCAGCATCTGCAGTTCTTGCTATCTCTAACCTGACAACAACTATCTGACTGGCTCCTGGGTAGCTGAACAGCTTGTGGGTGTGCACAATACTGATAGAAGTCTTCAGATTGCTGCAAGGGGAAGATGGTGTGTCTTTGCCTTCAATTAAAATACTTAAAACTTGAAGATAGCCAATTCATTTTCTCCCACCAGTTGCTACAAGTGACCTTCAACCAGTGACTAAGAGACTTTGCAGTTTGTTGAGCAATTGCCTGTGCCTTCTGCAAAGAAGTGACAAGAGCCTGGAGAACAGAGTTTGAAAATCCTGGCAAGCAAAAGGATCACCTCAATGAACCCTATCGACTGGGGCCATTGCACTGCTTCCCTCACCAATAACATCAATTCTTGTTTGTCTATCTATATCTGCTTGTCTGTATGTATCTGTAGGGAGGTTCGGGGAGTGGGGTTCGAGTTTTAACTTCGTAGAGTTATATATCAGCTGTTCACAGTCACTTACCCGTGGTTATGATATCTTGTTACGGACAGAGGCTTGGTTGGTGTATTCTGTTAGATTTGGAATATCTGTCAGGCAAACTGGAGACTTCTTGTGCTTTGATAACCGTTTCATGTTTGTGATCCCTCTGGGAATAGTGGGGCTGATTTCGAGGGGCTTCCCCAGTGAGGCATGACACCACTGGAAGTGATGGTCCAGAAGAAAATTTTTGTACTGCAACTTTGCTGTTTGGATAATGTTACTTAACACTTTGGTCTGATTGTCGTCCAAGGCGATGTGCATCGGCACCCGAGGGAACACACTAACAGGCTGTGGTAAGATAGGACATACTGAATGAAGAACAGACATACAACACAGTGCTCAGAGTCTATCATTTTGCTATTAAGGACGGCCTGTGATAAAGATGATCGGTGATGAAGATGGAAGCAGCTCAAAAAATGTGAAAAGGTCAGATTTGGACTGAAGTTTCATTGTGGTTTGGTAAAAGAAGGCAGGTGCTCGCAAAGTGTTCCATTCCAGGTCAAAAAGGATTGCAGAAAATGATGATCTCTTTTTGTTAACAAAACCTATTGACATGACAAAATACAATGCTGGAATGTGAGGTTATTCACTTCAGAAGCAAAAGCAAGGCAGATTACTACCTGAATGGCTGTAAATTGGGAGAGGGGAGTGTGCAGTGGGACCTGGCTGTCCTTGTGCACCAGTTGCTAAAGGTAAGCATGCAGGTGCAGAAAGCCTTCATTGCAAGAGGTTTTGAGTACAGGAGCAGGGATGTGTTGCAGTTATACAGGGCCTTTGTGAGGCCACCCCTGAATGTTGTGTGCAGTTTCGGTTTCATTTTCTGAGGAAGGAAGGTCTTGTTCTTGAGGGAGCGCAATGAAAGTTTACCAGGCTGATTCCAGGGATGGTGGGTCTGATGTATGAGGAGAGATTGACTGAGTTAGGATTGTTTTCGCTGGAGTTCAGACAAATAAGGGGGGAATCTCATAGAGACTTATAAAATTGTAACAGGCCTGGACAGGGTAGATGCAGGGAGGATGTTCCTGATGGTGGGTGTGTCCAGAACCAGGGGTCAGAGTCTAAGGATTTGAGGTAGCCAATTTAGGATAGAGATGAGGAGACATTTCTTCACTCAAAGAGTGGTGAGCCTGTGGGATTCATTACCACAGGAAGTAGTTGATGTCAAAACATTGAATGTATTCATGAGGTGGCTAGATATAGCACTTGGGGTGAATGGGATCAAAGGTTATGGGGAGAAAGCAGGACAAGGCTATTGAGTTGGACGATCAGCCATGATTGTGATGAATGGTGGAGCAGGCTCAAAGGGGCTGAATGGCCTCCTCTTGCTGTGAACCTTTATCTTTAAGGTGATAGATGGGATCACAGGCCTTCACTTCGTAGAACTACACAGACAGGAGCTTCCAGCATAGCATGTTTCACAAGTTTCTGAGATGAAAGGGCAATGCTGCAACAGTCTGTCCCTGTATAATGTTTACTGTATGTTTTTGTGCTTAGTACTTGTTTGTGGGTTGCTGTCCCTTTCACTGTTGAGAATGTGACTCATTTCTGGGTTCCATAAATGACTGCTAAAATATCATCAAATCCCAAAGGTGCTGTCATGGCACAAGTGACTCAGTGTGAAGGGATGAGGTGTCAGGGAAATGGGGAATGAGTCTACAAAGTGGTTTTGACTCGAAAATGCAGAGCAAACCAGCACGGCTCAGAGGATTGTGTTTGCTCCCGACGTTGGGCCAATTCATTCACATTCGGCCTGCTTTACGGAGCTGACGGAAGCTTTAGATGGAGTCAAGATGTTGCTTGTCTTGGCCTCTTTTTTTTAAACCACGGATGGATACTGGCAATATTTGAAATGTACCACACTTGCTCATTCCAGCTGAGCTGGGAACAGGCCACAAGTTGAGTATAAACAACAGGACAGACTCAGAGATAACAAAGCATGAAGCTGGATGAACACAGCAGGCCCAGCAGCATCTCAGGAGCACAAAAGCTGATGTTTTGGACCTAGACCCTTCATCAGAGAGGGGGATGGGGAGAGGGTTCTGGAATAAATAGGGAGAGAGGGAGAGGCGGACTGAAGATGGATAGAAGAGAAGATAGGTGGAGAGGAGAGTTTAGGTGGGGAGGTAGGGAGGGGATAGGTCAGTCCGGGGAGGATGGACAGGTCAAGGGGGCGGCATGAGGTTAGTAGGTAGGAAATGGGGGAGACTCATTTGTTTGAATAGCTTGTTTCATGCTTTAAGTTCTATGTGATGTCATAATAAAGGCTCACCCCCAAAGACCAAGAGAACCCTCAGAGGAGTCAGAGAGAGTCGGGCCTGTTCTGTCATGACAAGGCCACGGACAAACAGACCACTGTGTACCCAGAGCTGCTACTCAGGGTTGTAGGAAGCAGGGGAAATGGGCAAATGCACAATATTAGAAGCTTCAAAAAGACCGTGATCAGAGCTGACTAGGGCCTCACACTGTATACAACATGCTGAAAACAAATCAATAGATCAAACAAAACAAAACTAAATAAAACACCAAGAAAGGGTCACCAGACCCAAAACATTTACTCAGATTTCACTTCACAGATGCTGCCAGACCTGCTGAGCTTTTCCAGCAATCTCTGTTTTTGTTTCTGATTGACAGCATCTGCAATTCTTTTCAGTTTTTAAATAAAACACTGGGCGGCCTATTACGGGGGAAATTGATTGAGACAATGATCAAGATCATTGATAATGATAAATCAGTGATGCCTATTTTAGCCATCCAGTCCTGGTTTAAAAGCTTCACTCCACACAAGGCCACATGAGATCTTTTCCCATGTTTGTTTATCTTTCATTCTTCTCCCTCTATCTGGCTTTTAGCATTTGTCCAAGGGGCTACCACGTTCTTGTTCATTTTGGCTGGTTTTTGAGAAGTAAATTTTAAAAACTGAGGACACACTAAGTAATTAGCCCCTCCCCCAACCAACCCCATGGAGTGAAGGCTGTTTAAAACACGAGCCCCGAGTGGCCCGTAGTGGGGCTGCCTCAGTGATAGGTAGTGAGGCATGAGGACAATGACAATTGCTCTCTTTCAATGCACAAACGACACAGGTTCAGCCTCAGTAATTCATCAATGTGTAAGCCCAGCTCCGAAGTAACGTGTAAACAGACTAGCCCCTTCTGAGGAGTCTCACTGCTCCTCTCTTCATTATGATGGGCTGGGGCAGCTGGGGCTTCACTTATACTAATCCCACAGTGTGAATACAATGCCAAACAGCATCACGTTGACTCTACAGTTGTAAGAAACCCAGGCTAGGAGTTGGAGAGATGTCTGACAGCGATTGTGGAAAGGAGGGTCTTCAAAATCCACTGTTGCAACTTTTAACTCAGGAAATCGCCCACTCAGGAGCGAGTCTGTACACCCCCGAGCAAAAAGCCTCCCCTACCCCTTTCAGCTTTTCAGTGGAAGCCAAGAATGAGCCTGCGCCTCACTGAAAGAAGACATGCAAGCGTCTCTTCACACATTCACTGCCGATTAAAAAAACACCGGCGTCAGAAATGGCAGCTGTTTCATATGTCGGAACTGGCCTCTGGACCCCTGGACTAGGAGAAGGGCAAGGACAGGCCCCATTCCAGATCACTATCTTATCATCTTCTTTCACAGAACATAGAACAGCACAGGAACAGGCCCTTCAGCCCACAATCCTTCTGCCAGCCCTTGGTCCATATCCCTCCATTCCTTTCATATTCATGTGCTTATCTAAAAGTCCCTTAAACGCCCCTATCATATCTGCCTCCACCACTATCCCTGGCAGTGTGTTCCACAATGCTGCCACTCTCTGTGTAAAAAACATGCCCTTCTCACCTTAAATGTATGCCCTCGGTATTAGACATAAGGGGCAGCGGCATTTATAAAGGGTGTTTTGATGTGGAGCAAGGCATTCAGATACAATACTTTCCATCCTTAAATTGCAATGTAGCCATCCAAAACCAGATTCTAGCTTGAATGTTCCTCTGGAATTTATCTTATTTTATCAGTGCTCCTTAAAGGGACTATCAACTGTTAACTCGATTTAGTTTGTTTCATGGGTTTTCTAAGATAATATTAAGCCGGGTTGTTTTCTGTAAACTCAAGGAATCCATGTTCCATACACATACTGGCTGCACTATATGGAAGCCCATATTCCAATACATGAAGGGGCCCCTGCTTAGGTTTTGTCCGTGCGTCAGGTCCACACTCCTGATCTTTTGGCACCCGCTGCCCAATGGTAGGTACTCTTCCCAATCCTGTTCTTGGTTCCAGTCATGCTATGAAAGTTGCCACCCAGGTTGATAGTGCTCTTAAGAAGGCTTACGGTGTGTTAGGTTTTATTGGTAGAGGGATTGAGTTCCTGAGCCGTGATGTCATGCTGCAACTGTACAAAACGCTAGTGCGGCCTCATTTGGAATATTGCGTGCATTTCTGGTCGCCCCATTACAGGAAGGATGTGGAAGCATTGGAAAAGGTGCAGAGGAGATTTACCAGGATGTTGCCTGGTCTGGAGTGCAGGCCCTATGAAGAAAGGCTGAGGGACTTGGGTCTGTTTTCATTGGGGAGAAGGAGGCTAAGAGGGGATTTAATAGAAACATACAAGATGATCAGAGGATTAGATAGGGTGGACAGTGAGAGTCTTTTTCCAAGGATGATGACTTCAGCTTGTACAAGGAGGCATAGATACAAATTGAGGGGTGACAGATTTAAGACAGATTTCAGAGGCAGGTTCTTTACTCAGAGAGTGATAAAGGCATGGAACGCCCTGCCTGCCAATGTAGTTAACTCAGTCACATTAGGGGCATTTAAACAGTCCTTGGATTAGCATATGGATGATGATGGGATAGTGTAGGGGGAGGGGCTTAGATTAGTTCACAGGTCGGCGCAACATCGAGGGCCGAAGGGCCTGTTCTGCGCTGTACTGTTCTATGTTCTATGTTCTATGTCCAAGCAGCAGGCTGTAGAGGGGCCTGTTTCACAGTTACATCCATACCATAGTGTTCATGAAGAGAGAGCACAGTGTCCACTGGTTGTGAAAGGTTAGAACCGCAGGGGCTGGAGTGAGTCATCTATCTCCAAAAGCACTTTTCAATCTAAATTTAGTTGGTTTCATTTGTAATCTTGGCTTTAATTCAAGTGCTCCTTTAATGGCTGTGAACTTGATTTGATATGAATTAATTTAGTTCAATCGATCTCATTTCAGAATAGTATGAAGCAATATTGTTTTCTGCGACCTTCAAGAGACTGTGTTCCATATTTAAGCTGGGTGCACTCGATCACAATATTCCATTATTTGAAGAGGCTGCCATTCATGCTTGGCTTGTCGTTCAGCCCAAAGTACCTGATCTTTTGCCACAGGCTACAGTGGGAGATGAGCTATTGGAGTACCTCCTCGTTGGTTTATTCCTGGACTTGTCAATAAATAGATTGTGTGTTTGGTTGCTGGAGGGGATCATTACGCCCGATTTCCTACCACTCTCTGTGAATGTGTCATAAGCGGGTTACCCTGGAACAGGAGCATATGGTGTGATGTCCTCTAGTACACCTGGCATCCACAGGGGCTACAGCACACTGTCTCAACCCACAACGTCCCACTAATTTAAATGTTATAGTTCCATTTGAACATCTGATTTTGTTACAGGGCTGCCAGCTTTTAACTTGGCTCAAGTTGATTGAATTTAAGTTGTTTGTTCAAAGGGTAAGCAACATTTTCTATGGTATCCATAGGCAGGCTTGAACCACCACAGGGACTAGAGTCTACCCAAAACCAAATTTAAAATTTCAATAATTTGATATTTTCATTTGAAAGCCTCTAAACAGGACTGTCGCTTTTTTATTTAATTAATTTGTTTTATTAACTTTTTAAAAGCATGTAAAGAGAAATACCTCATTCTGCTGATCTGCCGTGCTCCTCATCTTTGGCCACCCAATTCAGAGGTAAGGGATAGACAGACTTTAGGACCTCCTTACGGGGCTGCTACTGGCTCTAGGCAAATGGCCATAAGTCATCCTTGCAGCAGGTTATGAAAGGGCTTGTTATAGCACCCACCTGCCTGCCTTTCTTCCTTGGTTTGGCTGGAGATCTCGCTGGAATGGAAGTGGTCAGAGTGCATTATGACATTTTAAAATCTTTTATTGCTTGATTTTAACATTTTAATTTTTGCTACAGTGGATCTTAAAAAAGGGGGTGTCACCTTTTAATTCAGCTTAATTTGGTTAAACTGAAGCTTCCCACAGGTGGTGGAATGTATCACATGCCCTGGGAATGACTTTTGCTCTAATTTTGTAAGTTTACTTTGTGCACTTTAGTCTCTCGGTTAAACACTGTAACTTCTGTTTTCTCAGAAGTCTATGAAGAGAGGCTGCTATATGGAGACATAAGATAAAGTGCTCCAGGCATCTTTACAACCAAGATCTATCACCAGGAAATAAAACAAAAACAAGAATTGGAAAGGGGTCATGCAGTGTAATATAAGAAACTACTGGGTGATGTGGCTGTGAGACAGTGGCTGATCCCTGGTTTGTAACAAGTTGCCTGAGTCTGAGCTGAGCAGCAAAGGATGGGGTGTGGCAGTAGGAGGCTAATACAATCATTGGAATGCAGCCAGGATCATTCCTTTTTGGACCGACATTCCCAGGATGTATTCATTGCCATCCTGTGTGCATTAAGGGTTAACCACAATGTACAGACTAGATTCAGAAATAGGATAGACTGGGGTGAGGGGAATCATGCTGTCATGCAATGCAGAAGTGAACCTGTTGAGTCTTTACGATGAGGCATTTGATTTGATTTTTAGCCCACAAATTAGATGATTTATTAAACTCAATTTTGCAATTACCATAGTGTAGTTATGAAGTTATGATCTGCATGTGATGTGCTCACTCCTTTCAGTCATAGCGCAGCACAGATTTCCAATGCTGCCTTCATCATCCTCCCTATTTGAGCAAACACTGTTTTCATTTATTCATAGGTTGTCCACTACTGGCCAAGCCATGATTGTAATGCCCAGCTCTAATGCCTGAGTGAAGGTGTTACTGAACCACCTCCTGGAATTGCTGCTGTCCTTGGGCATGGCTATAGTCACAGTGTGTACAAAAAGGCTGCTGCAAACTGGAGGTGTGCAGGTCACTCAGATGCATTGTTAAACTGCAAGTGCACCTGCATGCTCCGTTAGATGTGGAAGTCTCCACAGAAGGACGAAGAGCAGGGAGTTCCCCTCATGTCCTGGTCAACATTCACCTCCCAAATAACTGCACCAAGAGACTAACCTTTCCCATTAACATTCTCTTTTGCCTTGCAATATCATCCCTTTCATCACTTAATCTCTCTCCTGCCCTCCTGCCTTTCAAAATTTCTTTCCTTTCCTCATATCCCCCAATCACTACTTCTCCCATCTCTGTGCTTGCTTAAAAATGGCCTGATCTCTAGCTTCTTCCAGTTCTGATGAAAATTGACTATTGACCTGAAATACTATCTCTTGTTCTCTCTTCACTGTAGTTGCCTGATTTGCACTGTTTCAGGCTTTTTGTCTGAGTTGCAGCATCTGCAGGATTTTGGTTTTGGTTAACTGGCCGTTTCACTTGTTTACTGTGGAAATAAGTGGACCCTTGCTTGGCACAAATCAGAAAGCAATTAATTGGCTGGGCAGGTTACAGATGGGGTAAGAGGCTGTATAAATTCAGATTCTTTCTGTCATTATCGAGGCCAGTCAACCTTGTGTAGGACCCAGTTCATAGAATCACAAAATCCTTACAGAACAGAAAGAGGCCATTCAGCCCATCAAGTCTGCACCAAGCCTCTGAAAGCATCCTATGAGCCCCAGCACACCCACCTGTCTTTCCCTGTATTCTCCATGGCTAATGCACCCCCAGCCTGCACATTCCTGGACACTATGGGGCAATTTAGTGTGTTTCTGTGAGGCGGTAGTGCTAACCATTGAGCCACTGTGCTGTCCTGTGGGCCTAATAGGGTTTGCATTGGTCTCCCCTGCTACTGGCAATCCCAGTATGTTTTTTTTTAATGGTTGCAGAATGCTGTGGATCAGATATTCAAACCTCACATCTCAATGCGTTTTACCTGTACGGAACCCTCTTTATTTCTTAAAGAAATAGGTTTCGTGAAGTAGTCACATGTGATCTGACTGCACAACATCTTGGGACTCAGATGGCTTGTTGTTCATCGCACAGCCCCCACTGCTGGCCTGCAGCCATGTCCTGCAAAGGAATTTGTTCAAAGGAAAACAGTTTGAATCCAGATGGAGAGTCAAATGTCTGCAGAGCTCTTGTAGCAGAGACGAGTAGCAGGAGTCCTTGCTGTGACAAATACAATCAAAGCATGGGCTGCATTTGTGTTCCCGCAAAAATACCAGTTCTTTTTTCAGGCAGAAAGCAAGATTGAAAGTGCGTTTGCCAGTCGCAAGCAGTTTGCCAAAAGGAATGGTGACATAACCCAAACCCAGCAGGCAGAGTGAGCCAGCAATCTTTAAATGGGCATCATTGCCACTCCCCAGAATCAGTCTCCCATGATCTCTACCACTGCCAACCACTCAGCAAAACTCATTACCACAATGAGCCACATATAGAACACTAGGCCACAACAACGGTTTGCTGAATTTCTAGTGTCTGTAACATGGTAAAATATCCCGAAGCAGTTCACACAACAATTTGCAAAGAAAATTTGACACTGAGCCACATAGGCAGATATGAAGACCAGTGTCCAAATGCTTAGTCAAAGAAGGAGGTTTGAAAGACCATCTTAAAGGAGGGGAAAGATAGAGATTTAGGATGGGAGATAGGACTGCATATTTCAGGCTGTAATATCTGTCAGCAATAACAATCCAAGATCAACTGCAAACAAGAAAAATCACAGATTATCGTGTAAATTAAAATCAGTCCACTTGTTCCCAGAGAATTGCACAAGTGGACAAGAACATTCATTGGCAATTCAAAAGCTTGAAGGGCTGACTCCCTCTTTCACAACACAGAAGATTTTGGTACAGGAAGACATACTTTAATTTTTCCAGAATGATACAGTATGTCCCAGAGGAGCTATGCCAGACATTTTGGGAGTGAAGCAAAACAACGAAGCAGCAGTTCCCTGGGCTGGGAAGAGATGTAGACTGCTACCCAGGAAGGATATACAACAGAGACAAATAGGAAGATCAGAATTGTGAGGCAACCACCATGTCACCTGTGGCAACTATTCCTCCTGAAGGAGAAGCTGACTGCAGTGCACAAAGTTAGGTCTTTGGGAGTGTCGGGTCTTGTAATGTGGTATGTGCAGACACAGTGGGGTGGGCGACTGATGCCTTACCTGGGATCAGCCTGATTCTAGTCACAATCCCATTGCTGTTATTGTGGACCTTGAATCCCATTCGTCTTTTACAACAACATTGTTTAATGCTCCAGAAATTCAGGGGTAGACTTAGCAGTGACTATCCCTTAAGTAGCTTGTTGGAGCTTGTTGTTTCTGAGCCTTGCTCATGCAAGTGAGGGACAGGAACAGAATAGATCTAGCTCTGAGTTAGCGGCCTTGCTCATGGACTCTCCCCAAAGGGGAGAACCAGGGTTTTACAAGCAGCTACATTCTAACAAACATCACCATATGCTTATTTAAAACACTTTATCTACACAGAGTGCCTATATGGTAGTCAACTTTAATGGGATCAAATGAAACATCGTTGCATGGTCATTCCAGTGTTGCCCCAAAGACTCCTGCAGATTCAGGATTGGTCACGAAAGATCAAATCTCTGAACAGCTTTACTGAATCTCTACCTTAGTATATTATACAAACTAATCAAGACAAGGTTCCTGACGGTTGGCATGTAAGGCCCTACTATAGCTGACTACTTCCACCGACTCTCCCATCCGGGTGAGTCACAAACGCTGGTAGCAGAAGCAAGAAGTGGTCTCCACTCTTCTGAGATCTTTTCGAGGAGACGCGTATTGCTTTAAGAGGTGAAAAATGAGATTGAGCAATCGCCAAAGCCCAGCTGAGAGGAAAGCACGTACTGTAACACTTTCCCATGGGAAAGCTGGATCAGGGAAATTCTGAGCTTAGCAGAGACTTAATAACGCCAGCCTGTACACTGTGTATAGTCTCCACAAGCTAGAACTTATCCTGATGTTGCTGTTGGCATGACACACCTAGCTTCTTCCTGTCTTTCAGCATTTTAATCAGTGCCTCCCCTCTCCATTTCTCCAAAAGCCTGAGGGTGTAAAATGCTGTTGACTTTGGCACAAAGAATTGATGGGCTCAAGTGAAGGAATACATGCTCCCTGTTTCATTATTGAGAAGGAGTTGTACTTTTCACTCTTACCACAGTAGCCAGAGCTGGGAGTGAGTCAGCACTGAACACAGCTCAGACTTCTGCAGCTCAAATTATCAGCCCTCCAGTCCTCCTGGAGTCTCCAGGAATGAAAGCTTTAACTGCGAGACATAGCTGCAAATAAACCAAATATAAAATCACAAGGGAATTTTTAAAAGTGGTTTTCTTTTAGTTATTAGAACTCTTGCATTTATCACTCGTAAAAATATCTGGAAACTATTAAAAAAAAGAAATATTTGATGCAGCAAAGAGGTGTCAGAACATGAGAGGAGTACTTTTCAAAAGTAATGTAACTGGACCTCAGACAGAAAGTGGCACTGGTAGGGGATAGCACATCAGTTTCCTTGGGTATAACGCAGTATGGAGCTGGAGGAACACAGCAGGCCAGGCAGCATCAGAGGAGCGGGAAAGTTGACATTTCGGGTTAAGACCCTTTTCAGAATCCCTTTTTATTTCAGAATCCTCTCCCTATCCCCCTTTTCTGATGAAGGGTCTAGGCCCAAAATGTCAGATTTTGTGCTCCTAGGATGCTGCCTGGCCTGCCTGCTGTGTTCCTCCAGCTCCACACTGTGTTATCTCTGACTCCAGCATCTACAGCTCTTATTATCACTGAGTCAGTTTCTTTAGGCCCTTCATATAGGAAGCACTCTTTGGTAAAGTGAGGAGAGCATGGAAATAGAAGCCATGGGTTATGGTGAAAGAAAAGAAGATCAGAAGGCCAGAACTTGTGAGCAAGAAGACTCTGATGGTGGGTACAGACCCGGGGCAGGGAATTGGAGTAGACAAGGAATACCTAAGCAGGGTGACTGGTAGCACCCATCAGCCAGAGAAGCCTCGTGGAGTGAGAGAGAAAGAGAGACGGAGGCAGCAAATTGGGGTTGGAGCAGAGTTCTGTACTCTTGGGTCAGCTCTGAAGAGCCAGGATCATGTATAGTGCAGTCCAAAGCCTCTGAGGGTGGCTAGGAAGCTGGGACATGGTAGTGGAGTGGGCCATCAGCTGCAGGAGTCGAAGCCCCTTCGTTTAAGAGGCTGCAAAGAGAGAAAGATCCCCATTGTGTCTGGGAAACAAATTATTACATTGGCCACAGAAGGTTGATAGCAGGAGCCCTTCCAACAGAACTGTTTGATTAGAGGTCAGGAGTTAAGCTCCACAGCAATATTCTGATGGATCTGCAACACCAGATGAATTTCCATTGTAAATATTTCATTCATTGAAATTATGCTGTTATGTGCATATTTATAAAAAGTCACAGACAATGGGATAAACAATCCCTTTTCTTTAAACTTACATAGAGACACAGTAAGTAGGAATAGGAGGAGGCCATTCAGGCCTGCCATTCATTACGATCACAGCTGATCATCCAACTCAATAATCTGTGCCCACCTCACCCTATATCCTTTCATCCCTTAGGCATTGAGTGCTATTCCAACTGATTCTTGAAATCACACAATGTTTTGACCTCAGCTGTTTTCTGTGCTGATGAATTCCACAGACTCACCACCTTCTAGGTGAGGAAATTCCTGCTCATCTCATGGCTAAATCGTCCACCCCGTGGCCTTCCATTGTGACCCCAGGTTCTGAACTCCCCCACTATCAGGAACATTCCTCCTGTATCTACCCTGTCTAATCATGGTAGAATTTTATAGGTTCCTAATAGGTTCCCCCCTTATTCTTCTAAATTCAAGAGAAAATAGCCCTAAGCATGCTAGTTTCTCCCCAGATGTCAATCCCACCATCCCAAGAATCAATCTGGTAAACTTTCTTTGCACTTCCTTTATAGCAAAACTTTCCTTTCTCAGATAATAAAACCAAAACAGCACTCAATATTCTTGGTGTGGAATATCTCCTCATAGGGAACTCCCTCCATACCCAGGATCAACCTTGTGAACTTTCTCCAGACTGCCTCCAATATCAGTGTATTCTTTAAATGATGAAACTAAAACTATTTACAGCATTCCATTTGTGGTCTGACTCATGCCTTGTACAGTTTAATGTTACAGTTTTATACAATTTACTCTATTCTCTGAAATGAAGGCTAACATGCTTTTTGCCTCCCCTATTAACTGCTGAACTTACATGCTAATGTTTTATGATTCATGACAATGATCCCAAAATCCCTCTGTTTTATAACTTCCTGCAGTCCTTATGCATTTAAATAATATTCAACTCTTCTATTCTTCCTGTCAAGTGCATAAGCTTGCATCTGCCCCCATTATATTCTATTTGGCAAATATTTGCCAGTCACTTAACCAGTCTCTCTATCAACTCATGTATTTGTACCATTAATGCAGCTGTTTTGTTCTGAATACTACACACATTTAAGTAAAGAGCCACTAACTTTGCCTTTTCATCTTTTGTCCCCTCATTGATCCTATTTGCTATTGTTTATCTATGCTTGTACGCTTTGTTCCTTTCAGTTCCTGTCTGGGTATCATTATCAAAATAGTTGCTCTACAGTGCTGCGATGTTCTCTTGCTCTGTAAGACTGTGTAACATCCCTCCCAAACCTCCCGTCTAGTTAATTTAAAGCCGTTTTTACAGTCCCCCCCCCCGCCCCGCTTTATGTTTGTAATTGCCTGATGCCAGTGAAATAAAGAATCCCTACTTTATGATCTTTGGGCCTTCTGTGTGTTCAGTTCTCAAAAATATGGATCTCAGTGAAGTGAGTGAGTCAGAGGGTTATGGGTTTCGGTCACATTGCAGAGCACAAGTGTTCAACTGGTACTGCCAGTGCTGAGGGAACGCTGCACTATCAGAGGTGCTGTATTTTCAATAAAACCCTCATCTGCCCTTTTCAAGAGAATTTAAAAGATCCCATTGCACTGTTCTTCAAAGAAGTGTATGAGACTGGGGTCCTGGCAAATATTTATTCATTAATCAGTCACCATTTTATTATTCCTTATTGTTGCCTGTGGGATCTCACAGCCTGCAAATTGACTACTGCCTTTCTCATCTAGATCACACTAACCACTACCCTCCAATAAAGCATTTCGTTGGCTATAAAGACTCATGGACATACAATAGAAATTAAACATTTGCATTGTTCTTTCTTTGCGTTCATTTGGAATCTATCGTCAGTCTTTTCGTGCGCAAATTGGACAGTTTTTAATCTCACTACAAATTCTTTCACTATCTTAGAGTCTTGTTTTGGAATCTGTTGTTTGTTATAGGGCAGTTTGAGGAAAGAACTATTAACAGGGAATGGAATGAAAACTGTGGGGAGACAAAAGCCCGTTTTGTTGTTATTTTAATTCCTTAAAATCCTGGAATTGTTTTGCAGCTGTTTGTGATATTTTTCCGTTGCAAACAGTGATGGAATAAAGCATTTGCTCAACTGTAATAGCTAACTGGAATCATCATCCCTTCCTGGAGCAAGGTTGTTGAATGTATAGGGAGTAATTTAATGAGGTCAACGTTGATTGGAACAGATAATTTTCATAATGAGAATGATCAAACCTTTCACTCATTGTCCATCCCTCCTGTTTACTTCAATGTGTTTGAAAATCAAGAGGTGGATAAAAGAAATGAATTTTAACACCACGCATTCCCTCTGTCTCCATCTCAGGCAACCACCTAGAAACCGATGTCCGTTTCAAGCCCACCAACTCCCACGGCTACCTAGAATACACCTCCTCCCACCCACCTTCCTGCAAAAATTCCATCCTCTATTCCCAATTCTTTCGCATCCACCGCATCTGCTCCCAGGATGAAGCATTCCACTCCCGTTCATCCCAGATGTCTGCGTTCTTCAAGGACCACAACATCCCCCCCCCCGGCAGTGGTCGAGAACACCCTCGACCATGTCTCCCGCATTTTCTGCAACTCATCCCTCACACCCCACCCCCACAATAACTGCCCAAAGAGAATCACCCTCGTGCTCACACACCATCCCACCAACCTCCGGATACAACGCATCACCCTCTGACACTTCTGCCATCTACAATCTGACCTCACCATTAAAGACATTTTTCCATCCCCACCCTTATCTGCCTTCCAGAGAGACCACTCTCTCCGCCACTCCCTTGTCCACTCCACACTCCCCTCCAACCCCACCACACCCGGCACTTACCCCTGCAACCGCAGGAAGTGCTACACTTGCCCCCACACCTCCTCCCTCACCCCCATCCCAGACCCCAAGATGACTTTCCATATCAAGCAGATGTTCACTTGCACATCCGCCAATGTGGTATACTGCATCTGCTGTACCCGTTGTGGCTTCCTCTTCATTGGGGAAACCAAGCAGAGGCTTGGGGACCGCTTTGCAGAACACCTCCGCTCAGTTTGCAATAAACAACTGCACCTCACAGTCGCGAACTAGTTTACCTCCCCCTCCCATTCCTTAGATGACTTGCCCATCCTGGGCCTCCTGCAGTGCCATAATGATGCCACCCGTAGGTTGCAGGAACAGCAACTCATATTCCGCTTGGGAACTCTGCAGCCCAATGGTATCAATGTGGACTTCACCAGCTTCAAAATCTCCCCTCCCCCCACTGCATCCCAAAACCAGCCCAGCCCATCCCCACCTCCCTAACCTGTTCATCCTCTCACCTATCCCCTCCTCCCACCTCAAGCCACACCTCCATTTCCTACCTACTAGCCTCATCCCGCCCCCTTGACCTGTCTGTCCTCCCCGGACTGACCTATCCCCTCCCTACCTCCCCACCCATACTCTCCTCTCCACCTATCTTCTCCTCTATCCATCTTCAGTCTGCCTCCCCCCTCTCCCTATTTATTTCAGCATCCTCTAGCCATTCCCCTTTTCTGATGAAGGGTCTAGGTCCAAAACGTCAGCTTTTGTGCTCCTAAGATGCTGCTTTGCCTGCTGTGTTCATCCAGCCCCACACTTTGTTATCTCAGATTCTCCAGCATCTGCAGTTCCCATTATCTCTGATTCCCTGCTATTATTTGAGCCTCGTATCCTCATGAATTTCTTTCCCCCCAGACCATTATTGGCTGAGGGGTGACCTTATCGAGGTTCATAAAATGATGACATGCAATAGATAGGGGTATAGCCAAGGTCTTTTATTCTAGGGTAGGGGAGTCCAAAACTAGAGGGTTTAAGGTGAGTGGGGAAAGAATTCAAAGCGTCCTGAGGGATGACATTTTCACGCAGGGAGTGGGGCATTTATGGAATGAGCTGCCTGAGAAGTGGTGGGTACAATAACAACATTTAAAAGGCATCTGGATGGGTATATGAAGAGGAAGGGTTTAGAGGGATATTGGCCAAAAGCTGGAAAATGCAACTAGATCTGATTGGGATGTCTGGTAAGCGCAAACAAGTTAGACCAAAGGGCCTGTTTTCATGCCATATGACTCTATGTGAGGATGAGACTAGTTTGCATATTACTATGAGATGATTTTGTGGCCTGCGATTCCACTAGTAAAAGCTTCATATGAGGGAGATTGCACAATTGTCTCTTTTCTTAGCGTCAGCAGTTTCTCAACAAAAGCAATCTCACAGAAAATTGTGCGTTCAAGACCTACACTGAGACTTGAGTGTATCGTTTGAGGCTGATGTGTCAGTGGCTGTTATAAGGCTGCTACATGCCAGAGATGGCATTAAAGCAAAGCTTCATCTGCCTTTTCAGATGGAAAGAAAAATTGATGCAGCCTTACTTAGAGAGAGAGAGAGAGAGAGAGTGGGCTGCTCCTCTGGTCTTTGATAAATTTGCCTAAACTGCTTATCTGGTTATTGCTGCCTGTGGGATTGTGCTGTGTGTAAATGGGTACTGCATTTGTCCATATAACAGAAAATAACTGACTGTGAAGCAGTTTCTAACAACCTAAGGATATGAAAAGCAGTCATTTAGTTGCACCAAAGTTGAATATTACCAAAAAAAATGTGTTTTATCAAAGCTTTTCATTTTGCAGTCAACAGCAGAATTCACAGGGATGTAAGGGCAAAACCAGCTCCTGTATAAGTGGAGAATATTGATGGGTTGGCTAGCGGACAGATTGGTAGGGCAGAGAATACACCAATTAATCGTGATTGACAGTTAATTGCCAGGCTGTGTTTACATTTTAAAGCAGGTAAGTTCACTCTGGTTTAGCAAAGCCATTGCCCTGAGAACCGACCCAGTGAGTGATCGTCACCTATTTGTTGAGTTGTGACAGGGGCAATGTGTGAACATGTCTTCCTGTCTATAAAGAACAAGGCCCCAGTTATAATGAATGTAGTTTCTAGAACATGCAAATGTACCACACAGACATCCCGGATGCAAGCCTAAATCAGTTGTCAGCATTAAAAGAACGTGTACGCACAATGTGTCTCTTTCAACTCAACAAAATAGGTGATAACCACTTGCTAGTCCATTTGCTATGCTTTAACCAATCATTGTCGACCTGTCTGGTTTCAAATTTAAATAAAGTCAGAAGTCACACAATTCCAGGTTATAGTCCAACAGGATTATTTGAAATAAGCTTTTGGAGCACTTCTCCTTCATCAGGTGAAGTGATTTTTCCACCCAAGTCCAACACCAGCACCTGCACATCAAACTTAAATAATTTCTGACAGTTAACTGTCAATCATTACTCACTGGTGCATTCACCACGGTGATGACTCTACCAATCATGGTCACTCACCAACCAGTCAGAGTTCTCCTCTCATGTGCTATAAATGTTGGTTTACCCCTTAAATTGGTATGTGTGTAGAGTATACTGATGAGTGATAGACAAAAACCTTCAACATCATGTGTCTTAATTAATCATATTCAAGATAGTTGCAAAATTCAAGCAAATAGGAGCAGTTTAGTTTAGGAAATTTGGTCAGCATGGCCATGTTCGACCAAAGAGTCTGTTTCCGTGCTGTCTGAATCTATGGCTGGGTCTACAATCTTCACTTGAACCAGAATGTTACAGGAACAAGCATTAGGCATTCCGGACACCTTGAACCTATTCTCTCCAATGTGACTGATCTATTCTTCAATTTCATCAATTTAATCCATCTCTTTTGATCCCCTTCTGCAACAAAAACCTGCTGGCTTCAGATTTGAAAATTCTACTGGCTTCCAGCATTCACAATGTTTTGGGGAAAAAGTGAGTTCTGGATTTGCAGAACCACAAGCACATCATTATGCTATTGACTTCCATCACTCCATCCTCGTTCATTTTCAAAACGGGATGATGAACTACATAAATAAAAGCAAAACACTGTAGATGCTGGAAACCTGAAATAAAATTCTAATCATTCAACTGAACTTGTTAACTCCTTCTATCTCCACAGTTCTTCCAGCACTTTCTATTTTTATCAAAGATCTTTTGCTTCTACTATTTCATCCCTTCCAAAACCAATAGAGTGGAAAGCTTTCTGTCCCTCAAACATACCACTGCCCCTCTCACTTTCTTCACTTATAAAATATCCTTGAATCAATTTTCCATCCCAAGGACAACAGAATTTCCGTAAAATATTCAGAGCAGAGCGGTTTAGACTGCTTCTATTGTTGTGAAACAAACAATTAGCTCATACTGAAAATCCCGTTCAGGAGTGACACAAACATAAACATTCTACCCAATGCCAGCTGATTGTTGATACCACACAATCGATTTTTGGTTTTGTGCCAACTTCCTGCCCCAACCATCAAAGAAACCTGTGCCCATGGTCAAATAAAACAACGCCAAAAAATCTCCTAGGAACTATCTGAGTGAAGTCAGTTGAAATTAAGGGACGTTAGGTGGGGGTTGGATTAGTTAGGGGGATGTGAAGTTGAGGTAGAAGGCCAGCTATGATCATGTTGAAGAATGGAGTAGTCTCCAAGAGCTGAAACATTGACTCCAGCTCCTGGTCATTATGATCATATGTTAACAATGGATTTAAATGATGTAATTCTGCAAGAGGATGTAAGAGCCAGGGCTGTTAAACATAGATTGTAATGCTGAATTAGTGACTCTACCTTGCAGCATTCACATAGACACCTACAAGGAGGAATTTCATTGGCTTCTGTCTTCTGAGAAGCACAGCCAGTTATCACCAACCACTCTTGGGACAGGACATCATTGGGAAACACATACAATTTAGGAACAGGTATAGACCATTCAGCCCCTCAAGATTGGTCCACCCTACATTCCTGCCTACCACTCACCATGGTAATCTTTTACCTCCTCTCCTATTGTCAATCTGGAGTCAATTCACCTCTTCTATAAAGTTATTGAAAGAGTCTGCTGTGTGCCCTGGGTACTGATAATCAGCTCTATCTATCATCATAACGCTTGTCGCGCTGTCCTGTTTGATTGATTTGTGTGTATCTATCATTGGGTTTGAGTGTATCTAACAGTGGGTTTTGGTGTCACAATTAGTGAGTTTGAGTGTATCTAACAGTGGTTCTAGTGTATCTATCAGTGAGTTTGACTATATCTAACAGTGAATTTGAATGTATCTAACAGTGAGTTTGATTGTATCTATCAGTGGGTTTATTTGATGAGTCATATTCTGCTCTACTCAGCACCCCAATGATAACAAAGTTTCAAATATCCACTTCACAAATATGTTGTTGGGGACACGTGGGGGGAGGGGCATGGATGGTGTCAATGTGAGGGGCGAATGCACAGGGCATGGAGCTGGGAAATGGAAGTGGTATAGGAAGAAGGGATAGTACAAGATGGGACTGCCTTGAGAAGGATGAAAGGAATGGGATTGGTCCAGCAAGGGTGGGATGGCATGGGGAAGGTTAAATGGCAAGGCAATTAAAGAGGTGCAGTGGCAATAAATGGTACAAACTTCACTGTAGTGAGTTTTGGGTCTCTGTTAATCAAGTGCTAAAGGGAAGATCATGAAAACAATTTTAAACATGTTGATGTGAGCTCTGCTTACAATGGAAAATTGACTAACAAACTGGTCAATTGCAACAATGCTTTAGCTGTTTCTTTGATAAGGAATCAACTCTAAATCCTCCTTGACTCTTCCAGTCAGAACCTTGTTTTTGACCTTCACCTTTTGTTGTCAATAAAATGAACGGCCAAGATTGCAACACAATCTAACTACTGACTTCAACTCTGCAAAACAAGCTGGGCAGTTCCCAACTGTGGTCTTAAAATCTGACAATAGAATAATTCTATCAAATTGCCTCAGATTGGACTGGAAATTGGTACATATTGTTCTCTGCCCAGTTGCTATGTTGTGATTGTAGTGTCTGGTGATGTATCAAACTCTGAGGAGCAATAAAATTCAAAGCTATAATCCATGCCATGTTGGCTGTGTTCTCATGTAGGATTGGGGTAGGTTGGGGGTCAGTGGGGAGGTGAATGGCGTAATAGAATTGGTTTTTGGCTTTTTGTCCTGTGGAGGAGGTAATTTGGTCATTTAGCCATGTAGCCCTCTAGCGATCACCATCTTGGTTCACTCATGACAATAAGCCTCCACATCTATCTGGACACCAAGATACATTTGAACCCAGCCTCTCTAAGAGTCACCCGAGCAGGTGATAAACCAGGAAACTGGAATCTTCTAAACTGGACTTCCTCTGAAAGAGGTTGCAATTCTTATTTGGAGCCTGCAAAGGGCACATTGAGCTAATATTTCCATAAATCAATGCATGTCCAAGATTTTCCTGTATTTGGATTTTTCCCAGAAGGGTAATTCATAAACTACTGAGGTGCAGGAAAATCCAATAAAACTGGCAAATGATTCCAACTGTTCTGATTCCTCTCATCTACTTCGAAATTGGGGCCTACTATAACTGATACATTCACTTCCAGCTATGACCATTTTATAGTGAATTTTCCTGCAGGAATCAGAAACCTGAGAGACCTTTCAGCAATAAAGGCACTGATTTGGCTCAGCCATGCGAATAGTGCAGGGAAATAATTGGATAACTCTGTCTAAAAGCTGTAACGTGAACTGTGGGCCCAACAGATTGATCTGCACTGCATCACTATCCGTGTGTTCATATTGGCCAAGATCTCGATGGTTTGCTGGCAGGAGAGAGGCCACTGCCTTACTGGAGGGTCACCAACGCCTCAGCACCTTGAAAATGAAGGCTAAAAGATACAGAACATACAAATAAATGTAAAATTAATATACCAGACCCAGCTTGAGACCCAGCAGTATCAGCAGTGGCTATATTGGCGAGGTGGGCCCACAGTGGCCTCATGGCAACGGTGGAATGGAGTTTTTCGGCCAGTGCGGTACCCAGTGGCGATGTCCAGTGAGGACTCATAGTGGTGAGAGCATCGGTGGAAGCGAGATGGTGCTGAAGATTGGCAACATTCATTCCAATGGTGGCAACGTGCCTAGCCACCAGGCCCGTGGCCCATGGACGAGCACTTGACAAGAAGGATCTGTAAAGTTGGACACACTTTCTTTAATTCTTCATTCTTCTGTCTTTGTATTCAATGTTTTGGGTTTTTTTTCAGTGTTTTAACCTGGCATCAGAGAGTGCGGAAACTTTATAACACTTTCCGTTGCAAGTTGTATCAAAAGACCATAAGACATAGGAGTGGAAGTAAGGCCAAGGCTGTGCCCACGGGTCCTAGTCTCCCCACGTGATAAGATACGCATGACAACAAATAAATCAAATAAAACATGGAACAGCCCATGACCTATTTGATTGCATTTTCTGTATTTGGCTCTTTGTATCTTAGGCTAACAAATGCTCTGCGTCTATCTGGGGACCCTCCCCCTTGTGATTTCTTTAGTCTTTCATGGGATGCAGGCGTTGCTGGCAAGGTCTGGATTTGTGGGCCCCATCCGTCGTTGCCAAACTGAACGGCGAACTCCAGAGGACAGTTCAGAGTCTGTGAGTCAGGAATTAAATGATGTAGGGACACAAGTTTCCTACCCTAATGGGGCATTACGAACAGGATTTTTTTTAATGTCAAACAAAGGTAGTTTCGTGGCCACTAACACTGAGACTAGCTTTATATTCTAGATTTATTAATTGAATTTAAATTTCACCTCCTGCCGTAGTGGGATTTTGACTCTGTGTTCCCAGACTTTTGCCCTGGGCCTCTGGATAACTAGTCTAGTGATTCAATCACTACCCTCCCTTCACCCTGCCTTTGTGTGGAGTGTCATTCTGATAGGATATCCCTACCCCTGATAAGGATATGTCCTGCCCTGTATATGCATTCACTCACACTTTCCCGTCAGTAAATGGCAGACAGTTCACACAGCAGCTGTAAACTTTAGCAGCTGATTTAACAATCCCAAAGACATGAGGGCTGGTATGTGATAACTAACATTCCAGGGAATGATCGTCTCCGATAAGAGAGACTCTCAGTAAGACATCAACAACATTACCAAAATGAATTCCCAACCACTAATATCTTTAGAAGAGTGGGGTAACCATTGACCAGAAACTTCACTGAAGCAGTTACGTAAGTACAATGCATCCAAGAATAGGTCAAAGGCTAGGGATTCCATGGCGAGTAATTCATCTCCTGATTTCCCAAAGTCTGCCAACTACTTACGAGACATAATTCAGGAATGGGATGGAATGCTCTTCACTTCCCAGGATGGGTGCAGCTTCAGCAACATGGAAAAGATTCCAACACCATCCAGGATAAAGTTTGATTAGCAACCCATTCACCACCTAAAACATTCAATCCTTCCACCATCGAGGCACAGCAGCAGCAGTGTGTACCATCTACAAGATGAACTGCAGGACTATACTAATTCTCCTTAGACAGCCCCTTCCAAACCCAGGGCCACTTGTCCATCTAGAAGGACAAAGACAGCAGATACATGAGAACGCCACTGCCTGCAAGTTACCTGTCAACCCTATCACAATCCTGACTGGGAAATATATCACCTTCAGTGTCACTGGATCAAAATCCTGCAACTCACTCCTCAACAGCACCTTGGGTGTCCCCACAGCACATGGATAGCAGCAGTTCACGAAGCTCGCTCATCACCACCTTCTCAAGGGCAGCTAGGGATGGGCAATGAACCTGAACTTGCCAGTGGCGGCCACAAAATAAAACAAACAGAGCGCAGGTCAGGAGTAAAGTCAGACTGAGTTACAACAATGTCAAAGTTCACCATAATGAGAAGGGAAGAACCAAAGAGGACATATTAAGACTGTGCAAGTTCCAGAAAGAGAACAAGATAAGAAAATGGGGAGTCTAAAAATCCAAAGAAGGTAGTCAGGATGAGATGAAGAGTAAGATTTGAGAGATGCATAATGTGAGTGTTGGTCTCAGTGATACAGGAATAACATGGAGGGTCTAGACCTTGACTTCAAGAGGGTTAACTCCTGGCTCTCACTTCCCTTCACCACAAAACCCATCCCCATCTCAGCTGGCTCTTCTTGCTGCGAAGGAAAATAACAGCAATGTAACAAAAGTCTGAAGCCAGCCAACAATCTGCTACTTTCCTTTCTGACAGATTACAGCTCAATGAATTCATTAGCTTCTCGTGATCAGAGCATCTGCTTTGCTGTTTGTTTGTATCTCTCTCTGTCTCTCTCTCTGGCCTCAATGGTTCTTGTTTAACATTGCACTGGATTATTTTTTAGTTTCGAACTCTAAGTGGGGTCATAGTGAGATCCCCTCCCAACCTACACCCACCCATTCAAAGTTACGCCCCAATGTCCTGTCACTGATTCTGTCTGATCTGCAGCTGATTTCCAACAGCAGTTTATGACTGTTTGCAGGTTTCACCTTGTTATGTGCAGATGTTACAAAGGCAATTCATCACATCTCTGGCACGCAATGCAGGTTAAAGCTATCCTCACTCCCAGGTGAGATACCAGATTGTTGACTCTCGAGCAAAGACCTGTCTGATGCTGCGGTAGCCTCATCCGACTTGACTGCATGACATTTCACTCTACAGTCAGCAGAAACCTGACCCGATAGCCGGCTTCTCAAAAGAAATTCAAAGGGATTGAAAGTGACAGCTTCTACTGTTTGCAAATTCCCTTCCTGTCGGCAGAACAGAGCTGGATTTGTGCCCGTTACTGGGCAGATAGCAGTAAGAAACCTAGGTTTTACCTTGGTTCATTTGGTATTCCACCTGCCTCCAGCCTGACCTGGCCATTGGAGCACTGCACAGTCAGTAGGACCAGTCTTTGGGTGAGCCCACTCAGACTGATAGGAATGATTGGATGATCTTCATCAAATTGGATTTCATTCTGGTCATTACCATGAAAAGAATGCTTTTGCCATCTACACCTCGTTTCGGTTTCCTGCTTGTCCTGATTTTGCCCTGTCCCATCATCCTTCTAACCTAGTCTGCCTTCCACTCGATTTCAGACCTTCCCTTCTGGTCCTTTCCACCCCGGCCCACACTTGCCCTAGGACTGCATTTGTTTAAAACGTGTTGCATCTCCAACATCTTCCAGTTCCAATCAGGTCACATTGACCTGAAACATAAACACTTTTCTCTCTCCACAGCTAATGTCGCAGGATGTCTCAAATGTTCTGACTTTATTTCACTAAAACAAAAACAGAGTCTCTGGATATTTTCATGTCGGTGCTTGTGGAAGCTTGCTGCGTATAAATTGGATCTTGCATTTCCAAAAGGGCAGCCATAGCTACTCTTCACAAGGATCATCACTAATTGCTGAGGTACATGTCTTTCAGGGTTGTGAGTGGTAATACCAGGGGCACAGTGAGCTCAGTGGCTAGCCCTGCTGCTGGGTTCAATTCCATCTGTGTGGAGTGAGCACATTCTCCCCGTGTCTGCGTGAGCTGGCTCTGGTTTCCTCCCACAGACCAAAAATGTGCAGGTTCAGTGGATTTGCTACGCTAAATTGCCCTACTATGCAGGCTAGGTGGGCTAACCATGAGAAATGCAGGGCTAGAGGGAGATGGTGGGGGGATGGGTCTGGGTGGGATGGTTTCGGAGGACTTAATGAGACTAATGGCCTCTTTCCGCACTCTGAGGGTTCTATGATTCTATATGTTGGTACTAGCTGTTGGTTTTGCAGGAATATATTAATACTTTTACAAGCTTTGGATCACCTTACACCATCAACATGGTGTGCGATGCTAACAATATGGGAAGCTTGATCATCTCCTGAAATTTGCCTTTCGCTTGGTCACCTCTGAACTTCATTGATGTCTTTATGTTTTTGTACATCTTCATGACTCTTTGCTTGCTGCCAGTGTGTGGCTTTCAAACACTTGTGGCTTTATTTCTGTCGGAGGTCTGGCTTGGAGTCAGGTTTCCTGCTTATGCCATTTGTCCCTTGGTGTGCGTGCTTTGCAAATATCAAGAAAAACAGGACACTTTTCTGGGTGAGTGTGACAAACTACATGTGTTACAGGTTAGAGATAATGGGAACTGCAGATGCTGGAGAATCAGGTTATGCTGGTTTTGTGTACTTTGCTAACAATAGCATTCAAGTTGACCACACCTAAAGCATATAGTTGCTGCTGGCCTGTCACTGTGGCTTTACATGTCTGTCCATCCTCAAGTAATGCAACTAAAGCCCTTTATCTTGCCCAAAAATTCCATCCTAAAGGCTTTAATTGGGTTGGACACGTTTACAAATTCAATGAGCCTCTCTGACAGTTTTGGAGAAGTCACACTTGAAGCCTTGCTGTGGCAATTAGTCAATAGACTCTTGGGATTGCTGCCTTTTTCTTAATTCATTTGCTGGATGAGGCATCACTGGCCAGGCCAACATTTATTACCCAGCCCTCATTGCCCAGAGGGCCATTAAGAGTCTGGAGTCCAATATAGGGCAGACCAGGTAAGGACTTAGTTTCCTTCCCTAAAAAACATTAGTGAACCAGATGGGTTTTTCCAACAATCAACAATGGTTTCATCATCATCATTAGACTCTTAATTCCAGATTTTTTATTGAATACAACTTCCACCATCTGCTGTGGCAGGATTCAAACCAGTATCCCCGGATCATTTCCTGGGTTTCTGGATTAACAGTCCACCAATAATACTACTCGACCATCACCTCCCCATATTATGACTATAAGATATTAATTGGAGTCTGTTAATCCTGAAGTTAATTCTTAGCTTGAGAAAGACTTTGAGAACTTCCCATTTACTTCTGGATCTCTCTGATTGTCCAAGGAAAGACCAGATGTTTAATTTTGTGAAGCCCCTTCTTGCTGATGGACAGCAATATGTTCAGACTTCTTTCTTTTTGTATCATCAATTGCTTGATCTGTAAAGTGAACTGCATACCTTGACTGAACAGTTATAATTCAGTAAAGGGGGGTCACTGGATGACTATTCCATAATGAGTTTAATGCTATCTAGAATTCAGTCTGAAAACATTGGATTGTAGCTTTAAGTCAGTGTAAATTTTTAAAAGTCCTGCATCTTGAGTTTGTGTCAATGGAAATGAAAGGTGCTCCTTCTTCAAGACTTGGACTCTGCAGCTGTTGTGGGAGATTGTAACTATTTGGGAAGAGAATGATAGACTTCCATCTCTCTATTGCATCTCAGCACAAAAGTGATTATATATATATATGGTTTATATATTTTTAATTGAGGTAATCTTAGATATTTGTTATCTTTATCAAGTTTACATTCCAATCAAGGGAAATTGGCTCTATCCAGAAGACTATATAACAGAATGTTATATTCACAGGCACATCAGTGTAAGGGCTAACATTACATTATTAGATTACATCTGAGGAGTATGCATCAAGTTACATGTCATGCTTCAAGTGATTCCTCTGGATATGATGGAGTATGTGATAGCAAGTTTTGAGAAGATTTGTAGCTCAGGTTGAGGTTCTGGATGTGAGTTTGCTCGCTGAGCTGGAAGGTTCGTTTTCAGACGTTTCGTCACCATTCTAGGTAACATCATCAGTGAGCCTCTGACGAAGCTTCACTGGAGGTTCACTGATGATGTTACCTATAATGGTGATGAAACGTCTGAAAACTAACCTTCCAGCTCAGCGAGCAAACTCACATCCAGGAGTATGTGATCTTTACATATTCAGGTCATATGTGTTAATACCAGGATAACATCAGGGCCGTGTCTTTGGAAGGTATACAGACATAATAACACATTAGTTTGTTAATATTTATCCCCACAGTCAGCTCAGTTTCTGTTGCAATTCCCCAAAATTGGCACAATTTATGTGTAACTTGTCCCTGCAGCATATTTCAGGATAAGGCTTTTCCAGGTGAAGTGGGTAGTAAATGAAGGGGCAAGAATGTAGCAGGGCTTCTCCGAGTTAGTTTAATCCACAAGAGTTTAGGTCCTTGGGACTCGGTGGGGAATAGACTTCATAAAGAAGGAAGGCACTGACTTATGACCACTTGTTTCCAATGAAGGAGTTCAGTGGAGTTGTTATTTAATTGGAGACAGTTCGGTGAAAGTTCACAAGAACGATGCCTGGTATGGTGAGATTGTCTTATGAAAACAGACTAAACAGGTTGGGACTCTACCCACCATGAATGAGAGGTGATTTAATTGAGACGTGTAGGATTCTTAAGGGGCTTGACAGGGTAGATGCTGAGAGGATGTTTTTCCTCACGAGAGTCTAGGATCAGAGGGCGTAGTCTCACAATAAAGTTCAGCCAATTTGAGACTGAGATGAGGAGGAATTTCTTCTCTGGGAGGGTTGCGAATCCTTGGAACTCTTTGCCACAGAAAGCTGAGGGGGCAGAATCCTTGTGTGTATTTAAGACTGAGACAGATACTTGATCAGTCAGGAATCAAGGGTTACAGGGAAAGGGGAGGACAGTGGATGTGAGGAATGTCAGATTAGCTACAATGCAATTCGTGGTGGAGCAGGCTTCAGGGGTCAAATGGCTTACTCCTGTTCTCATTTCTTCTGGTCTTATGGTGTTGAACCTGTGAAACAGCGAAGGGGAAATCTGTTCATATGGAGTGGGGCCTTTACCCCTGAGTTTCCCAGTTTTCACTACTGACTATCAGCTCTCTTTGGGAGGAAGGGAGCTGTTGTTTGTGCAGCTTTGAGACTGATTATAAAAGGACGAAGAATGAAGTACTGAGGAAGTATGCATTCTCCAACCAGAATAGTTTACGTGTGCTTGTGTATGCTTTGGAGAAGCAGTGATTAGGTCGGGGAGGGGGGAGGCTGAATTGAGCAGATTTCCAGTTGGAACAGGATTAATCCTGTTGCAGTTGGCCAGCAAGCCAAATGTCCCTCCTGTTGGGGTTTGGCTTCATGGTTTGCCTTGCTGTGGGATAATGTCTCTCTATCGCCCTCTGTTGGTACAGAGAAAGCCTTTCCGCGGATCCTCCTTGGGCTGGTCATGTCCTTTGGGCCCGGAGGAAGCTCACATGTCTTAATATACAAAAAAGATGATGTCATCCAGTAAAGGGAAATGACTCAACGCCCAGCCTTATCCCTAGTTGTGTGAATCAACCCTTTGTAAACCAGGAAGAAAACCACAATGAACGGAAGGGGCCCCTCTGACACTGAGAGGGCACAGATTTCCCTTGAGCAATTTCACAGGCTTTTTCATTTGAGGAAAGATAAGCTGAATGACTGTCAAGAATGGCAGAACGAGAAGGGGACTTGTTGAAATTTGCATCCTGCTTGTTCCTTGGCAGCACCCTCTGTGCATGTGGTAATAATTTACTCTCCCCTCTCCCTGCACAGTGTTTTAACAAGAGCAGTTCCTGACATCCTTTGGAAATTCGATAGACTCTGCTGGAAGCTATTCCCTCTCAAATCTGCCAAAGATCCCAAGCCATTCCACTCCATCCGCCACAAGGTCACCATTCCACAGACCTGAAAGTGAAAAATGCTGGAGATCACAGGGGGCCAAGCAGCATCCATGGAGAGAGGGCAAGCTGATGTTTCAGGTCTAGATGGCTCATCATCAGAGCTGACACGTGGTGTGGAGGGGGGCAGCTGCCTCCAATCCTGAATAGTAACACCGATCTCTGGGCCAAATGGCCTGTTTGAGCTCTGTAGAACCGCTGATAAATAAACCACATCCTGCTCTGCTGTTATATGTCACTTCAGCCCCCTCGAAGCTCCTACCCTTCTCCGCAATTGACTGCAGCCTCAATATTCCACAATGTTGTGTTCCTCCAATTCTAGCTCTTTGTGCATCTCTGATTTCCTTCTTCTCTTTGTACCCTGCCTCATTTGAGTCTACTGCAGCAGGACCCATATGCAACCTCACCTTGTGGGATCTGGGCACTCCCCTTAACCCCTGTCTAGCCATTGGCCGTGGAATCACTCACCTCCACTCCCAGGCTTCCCTCCTCCCCAGGGGTGAGCCCTACTTGTCCCTACTGCTGCTGCTTTGCTAAAAAGAGGGAGCAGTGTCAGTGAGCATGGTGCCAAGACTGGGTGGCATGCCTGATGCAGTTGAAGAGCAGACAGTTTGGGCAAGCTGTGCCACGTGAGCATGTGACTTGCAGCAGAGCTCGCTGTCTGAGGGCACAGAGAGGCACTTTGTCTGTTGGTGGGTGGGTAAAGGAAGCATCTGAGTGAAGCAGTGTGTAAGGCCAGTCAGGCAGTTAATCAGATCACTTTATGTGAGATCATTCATAGAATCGAAAATGTATTACAGCACAGACGAAGGCCATTCAGCCCACCGTGTCTGCACTGGCTCTTCAAATGAACATCATGACTTATTCTTGAACAATGCTTCTGTCCAAATCTCTCTTGAGTGCTTTAATTGCATCTCCATCTTCTCACTTCCAGGCTGAGAGTTCCACATCCAAGCGACTCATTATATAAAAACATTTTGTCTCGCATTGCTTATGGCACTCAATTAAAATCATTTTAAATCTGTGCCCTCTCATTCTTAGTTATTTTACAAAAGGAAATGGTTTCCCTCTATCTGCGCTATCCAGGTCCCTCGGGAATTTGAAAATCAGATCTCCTCCTAGCTTTCCTCTTTCCATGGAGAGCTGTCCCAACCCCTCCAAGTGGTCATCATAACAGAGATTTCCTCATGCCTGGAACAGAATCTCTTCTTCTCTCTGTCTCTGTCTCCCACCCACCCTTTCTCCCTCCCTGTCCCTGTCTCTCGCTCTCTCTCCTCCTCCTCTCTCTCTCCCTGATGTTTATTAGAATCAGAATTGTGTTTATTGTTATGTGTACTCAGGTACAGGAGTACTGTGAAAAGTCTACAACATCGTTCCCCATGATGCCATCTAAGGTACTGACCCCATTCCGCTCCAAACCTCCGACCCCGCTCTGCTCCAGGCCTCCAGCTCCACTGACCGACCCCACTCCGCTCCAAGTCTCCAGCCCCCCTGACCAATCATGCTTTGCTCTAGGCCTCCAGCCCACTGACCGTCCCCACTCCAAGCTTCCAGCCCACTGACCATCCCCATTCTGCTCCAAACCTCCAGCCGACTGACCGTCCCCGCTCCAAGCTTCCAGCCCACTGACCATCCCCATTCTGCTCCAAACCTCCAGCCGACTGACCGTCCCCACTCCAAACCTCCAGCCCACTGCCCACTGACCATCCCCATTCCGCTCCAAACCTCCAGCCCACTGACCATCGCCGCTCCAAACCTCCAGCCCACTGCCCACTGACCATCCCCATTCTGCTCCAAACCTCCAGCCCACTGACCGTCGCTGCTCCAAACCTCCAGCCCACTGATCGTCCCCACTCCAAGACTCCAGCCCACTGACCATTCCCATTCCAAACCTCCAGCCCACTGACCATCCCCGCTCCAAACCTCCAGCCCACTGTCCACTGACCATCCCCATTCCGCTCCAAACCTCCAGCCCACTGACCATCGCCGCTCCAAACCTCCAGCCCACTGCCCACTGACCATCCCCATTCCGCTCCAAACCTCCAGCCCACTGCCCACTGACCATCCCCATTCCACTCCAAACCTCCAGCCCACTGACCATCGCCGCTCCAAACCTCCAGCCCACTGCCCACTGACCATCCCCATTCCGCTCCAAACCTCCAGCCCACTGACCGTCGCTGCTCCAAACCTCCAGCCCACTGATCGTCCCCACTCCAATACTCCAGCCCACTGACCATTCCCATTCCAAACCTCCAGCCCACTGACCATCCCCACTCCAAACCTCCAGCCCACTGCCCACTGACCATCCCCATTCCGCTCCAAACCTCCAGCCCACTGACCATCGCCGCTCCAAACCTCCAGCCCACTGCCCACTGACCATCCCCATTCCGCTCCAAACCTCCAGCCCACTGACCGTCGCTGCTCCAAACCTCCAGCCCACTGATCGTCCCCACTCCGACTCCAGCCCACTGACCATTCCCATTCCAAACCTCCAGCCCACTGACCATCCCCGCTCCAAACCTCCAGCCCACTGCCCACTGACCATCCCCATTCCACTCCAAACCTCCAGCCCACTGACCATCGCCGCTCCAAACCTCCAGCCCACTGCCCACTGACCATCCCCATTCCGCTCCAAACCTCCAGCCCACTGACCGTCGCTGCTCCAAACCTCCAGCCCACTGATCGTCCCCACTCCAAGACTCCAGCCCACTGACCATTCCCATTCCAAACCTCCAGCCCACTGACCATCCCCACTCCAAACCTCCAGCCCACTGCCCACTGACCATCCCCATTCCGCTCCAAACCTCCAGCCCACTGACCATCGCCGCTCCAAACCTCCAGCCCACTGCCCACTGACCATCCCCATTCCGCTCCAAACCTCCAGCCCACTGACCGTCGCTGCTCCAAACCTCCAGCCCACTGATCGTCCCCACTCCAAGACTCCAGCCCACTGACCATTCCCATTCCAAACCTCCAGCCCACTGACCATCCCCGCTCCAAACCTCCAGCCCACTGTCCACTGACCATCCCCATTCCGCTCCAAACCTCCAGCCCACTGACCATCGCCGCTCCAAACCTCCAGCCCACTGCCCACTGACCATCCCCATTCCGCTCCAACCCTCCAGCCCACTGCCCACTGACCATCCCCATTCCACTCCAAACCTCCAGCCCACTGACCATCGCTGCTCCAAACCTCCAGCCCACTGCCCACTGACCATCCCCATTCCGCTCCAAACCTCCAGCCCACTGACCGTCGCTGCTCCAAACCTCCAGCCCACTGATCGTCCCCACTCCAAGACTCCAGCCCACTGACCATTCCCATTCCAAACCTCCAGCCCACTGACCATCCCCGCTCCAAACCTCCAGCCCACTGTCCACTGACCATCCCCATTCCGCTCCAAACCTCCAGCCCACTGACCATCGCCGCTCCAAACCTCCAGCCCACTGCCCACTGACCATCCCCATTCCGCTCCAAACCTCCAGCCCACTGACCGTCCCCACTCCAAGCCTCCAGCCCACTGACCATTCCCATTCCAAACCTCCAGCCCACTGACCATCGCCGCTCCAAACCTCCAGCCCACTGACCATCCCCACTCCAAACCTCCAGCCCACTGACCATCCCCACTCCAAGCCTCCAGCCCACTGACCGTCCCCACTCCAAGCCTCCAGCCCACTGACCGTCGCCACTCCAAACCTCCAGGCCACTGACCGTCCCCACTCCAAACCTCCAGCCCACTGACCGTTGCCGCTCCAAACCTCCAGCCCACTGACCGTCCCCACTCCAAGCCTCCAGCCCACTGACCGTCACCGCTGCAAACCTCCAGCCCACTGACTGTCCCCACTCTGCTTCCAAGCCTCCAGCCCATTGACTGTCCCTGCTCCAAGCCTCCAGCCCACTGACTGTCACCACTCTGCTCCCAAGCCTCCAGCCCAGTGAACGTTCCCACTCCAAACCTCCAGCCCACTGAACATCCCCACTCCAAGCCACCAGCCCACTGACTGTCCCTGGTACAAGCCTCCAGCCCAGTGACCATCCCCGCACCGAGCCTCCAGCCCACTGACTGTCCCTGCTACAAGCCTCCAGCCCAGTGACCATCCCAGCTCCAAGCCTCCAGCCTACTAAACGTCCTCGCACCGAGCCTCCAGCCCAGTGACCATCCCAGCTCCAAGCCTCCAGCCTACTAAACGTCCTCGCACCGAGCCTCCAGCCCACTGACCATCTCCGCTCTGAGCCTCCAGCCCACAGAATGTCCCCGCACCAAGCCTCCAACCCAGTGACCGTCCCTGCTCCGAGCCTCCAGCCCAGTGACCATCCCCGCTCCGCTTCATGCCTCCAGTTTGCTCTGCTCTTGCCGTCAGCTTCCCCACTCCTTCAAGGTAAGTTTTTTTCCGAAAATAACATTAAAAAAGGTTTTAAAAAAGGAGAAGCATGAGAAAACAAAGAAAAAAGAAGCAAAGTGTTGAAGTGACGAGCCCCAGGTGAGGATCCTGGACACTGCCTACTCCACCACTGCCTGGTCCCAGTGCAATTTTAGCATTCCCAGTGCACCTCCAACACCAGGCTGCATGCACAACATCTCCAGCATTAGAATTAGCAGCGGGGAGGTGAGGGAAATGGTGTACCTTGTCTTATCATTTCTCCATATCCTCTTGCCCAGCCCAAGTTGTTTCTGACCCAGCCAGAAAAGATGCTCCTTCGCCCTCACCAAAAACGAAGACATATAGCTGAAATAACTCAACAGAGGATGGCATCCTGTCCCAAAGTCACCCTTAATTAACATGTGGAGAGTCCTTGAGACTGACCCAGCTCCCTCAGAGCCAGCTCTCAGAGTGAACGGCACCTCTGACACAGAAATAGTAGGGACTGCAAATGATGGAGAATCTGAGATAACAAGGAGTAGAGCTGGATGAACACAGCAGGCCAAGCAGCATCTGAGGAGCAGGAAAGCTGACGTTTCAGGCCTAAGGGTCTTCCAGGAATTCTCGTGCTTGTCTCTGCCTTGCCTCTCTCAGGATCTTGGTGTTGTCCCAGTCGAAGCGGTGGTTCTCCTTGTCCATGTGGATTGAAATGAGTGAGTATTGGTCATGCATTTTTGTATCCGGGCTAATGGGTTAATGACGAGTGGTTTGTATCTCACACTGTGTGGTAATACCTGATTCCTGAGACATCCATGTAGGAAGTAAGAGTTGTTTGCGGGTTGCGCAGAGGCTGCCCTGAGGACATTACCGAGCACGGGAACGAAATGTCTGCGGAACAGCAAACCAGCTCGGCGAACCAACCAACCTCAACACCCACAACCCAAGCTACAGATCTACTCCAAAACCCTGCATTCCCTCCTCCAGATCGCTTTCTAGTCATCTCTGGCAGAAAATACATCACGTTACAGTGAGTCAGGCTCAGAACAGGAAGTGTAATGCTTTTGACAGTCAAATAGGTGGCTGCTGGCAACACTCAGCATTGTGAGGAATTGCTGTCAGGACGGGGTAGCGGAGGGTTGGCAGTTCACTGGAGTTATTCACTATCAAGAGTAGGTGCATCAAGAGAAGGCAAGACAATTGAAAGGATCTGGGATGGGAAACCAGCAGCATTAACAGAGCAGCCAAAGCTAGCAATGCAGAGTGGTCTGACCTCAGTTATCTTCACTCTATATCTTATTGCTTTCCATGGCATGTGGCCATCACAAGGTTAGTGATCACGCGTAATTGTGGGGAGCATCACCAACATTTCCCTTTATTTTCAAAGCCACACCACAGCTGGCAGCAGAGATGAGCTAATGCCATGCTGTCTGTAAGTGTGCCACTTGCCTGACTCCATCCCACCTACAAGGTGCTCTGTAGAAACTCCCCAACGATCCTCGGGCAGCACCTCTCAAATCCACAACGTCTTCCATCTAGAAGGGCGAGGGCAGCAGATACATGGGAACACCGACCCCCTGCAAGTTCCCCTCCAAGCCACTTGCCATCCCGACCTGGAAATAGATTACCATTCCTTCGCTGACACTGTGTCAAGATCCTGCAATTTCCTCCCTAGTGACATTGGAATCAGCCCTCAGCACACGGACTGCAGCAAATTTGATAAGGTTCCCCATGGTAGGCTCATTCAGAAGGTCAGGAGGAATGGGATACAGGGGAACTTAGCTGCTTGGATACAGAATTGGCTGGCCAACAGAAGACAGCGAGTGGTAGTAGAAGGAAAATATTCTGCCTGGAAGTCAGTGGTGAGTGGGGTTCCACAGGGCTCTGTCCTTGGGCCTCTACTGTTTGTAATTTTTATTAATGACTTGGAGGAGGGGATTGAAGGATGGGTCAGCAAGTTTGCAGATGACACAATGGTCGGAGGTGTTGTTGACAGTGTAGAGGGCTGTTGTAGGCTGCAACGGGACATTGACAGGGTGCAGAGGTGGGCTGAGAGGTGGCAGATGGAGTTCAACCTGGATAAATGCGAGGTGATGCATTTTGGAAGGTCGAATTTGAAAGCTGAGTACAGGATTAAGGATAGGATTCTTGGCAGCGTGGAGGAACAGAGGGATCTTGGTGTGCAGATACATAGATCCCTTAAAATGGCCACCCAAGTGGACAGGGTTGTTAAGAAAGCATATGGTGTTTTGGCTTTCATTAACAGGGGGATTGAGTTTAAGAGTCGTGAGATCTTGTTGCAGCTCTATAAAACTTTGGTTAGACCGCACTTGGAATACTGCGTCCAGTTCTGGGCGCCCTATTATAGGAAAGATGTGGATGCTTTGGAGAGGGTTCAGAGGAGGTTTACCAGGATGCTGCCTGGACTGGAGGGCTTATCTTATGAAGAGAGGTTGACTGAGCTTGGTCTCTTTTCATTGGAGAAAAGGAGGAGGAGAGGGGACCTAATTGAGGTATACAAGATAATGAGAGGCATAGATAGAGTTGATAGCCAGAGACTATTTCCCAGGGCAGAAATGGCTAGCACGAGGGGTCATAGTTTTAAGCTGGTTGGTGGAAAGTATAGAGGGGATGTCAGAGGCAGGTTCTTTACGCAGAGAGTTGTGAGAGCATGGAATGCGTTGCCAACAGCAGTTGTGGAAGCAAGGTCATTGGGGTCATTTAAGAGACTGCTGGACATGCATATGGCCACAGAAATTTGAGGGTGCATACATGAGGATCAATGGTCGGCACAACATTGTGGGCTGAAGGGCCTGTTCTGTGCTGTCCTGTTCTATGTTCTATGTTCTATGTTCTAAATCAGAAAGGCAGCTCACCACCACCTTCTCCAAGGCACCTAGGGGGTAGGCAACACATGTTGGCCCAGCAAGGGATGCCCAGATCCCATGAATGAACAGAAATATTAGCAGCTGAGGGCCATTATTGTGGGATGGGGGGTGAGCGAGGTTACTCGCACAGGGCTGGAGGCAGCTAGTTGTGAGATGCCGATCCTAATTATTCGTGGTCATTTGAGAGTAATTCAATCCATTTGGGACTTTTAACTCAGATTCCAGATTTCCAGAGACAATGGGGGCCTAGGTGTCTGACCTTCTGAGGTTTTCCAGCGTTTTCAGTTTGCTTTTCCAGGTCAGTTTTCCAGCAGTTTGCAGTATGCTATTTTTCCAAGACAATCCTGTACTTACTTGTTCCCTCCACAGGGTGGCAGTCCTTGCAGCTGAAGGTCTGTAATGTGCAGAACATTGATTCAGGGATCCAGTCTCCTGCCTCATCCCTACGGCACCTGGTTATTCAACTCTCCAGCAAATTTCGTCCTGTCTACCCCTGTCCATGCCCCTCATAATCTTACACATCTCAATCGTGTCCCATCGCACTCTCCTCTGCTCCAAGGACATTTGAGAAACAGCAAGAAATTTATGAAAATCTGGTAGGATTCTCTTCTCAACAATGAGATCTAAATGTTCTGTGTCCTGACTGAGTGTTGGATGGCGAGATGAGAGTCTTACGAGTGAGCAGTGAGAGGTTTATTAGCAATACATTGTCAATCATTATCACCCTCATTATTAGTTAAACTCATCCTCGTTGAAATGCAGACTCCTGTGTTCCCACCTGCCAGATAGAAAGTAGACATTCAGAATTCCTGACAGGAAAGTTCATCTTGGGCAGTCAGCACTGACATTTGAGGGCACGCACACACCCTGTCTTAGAGGTGTTAGGATTAACACTGATGGCCCCTCACATTGCAACACTGCTGCTTTTCACAAGGGCGTAGGCACGAGCTCACAGTTTGGAGCAGGGAGCATCTCAGTGCTCATAACTCACTCTCTCAGCATTCATTCAACATGTACCTGCTTCAATGCTCAGCATTGCCAACTTGCTTTATTTGCCCTGACTTTTTGGCATTTTACACCACCCTCCCCAACCACCTCAGCCAGAGTTCAAATGCTCACAGACCTTCTAGCCTGATACCTTTTAGCACATACGCAAAGCCAGGCAGCTTGCCACAGTTGTGAACACTGCTTGAGGTTGTACATGTTGCTGTATGGCACAGTGTACTTTGGGCTCACACCTGCACCATGTGCAGTCAGGGGCATTGCTGCCATCCAAGCAGTTGACCCGGGTTCATTTCCTAGCCATCACAAGGTTCTGATTGAGCAGCACAGTGGCTCATGGGTTAGCACAGCTGCCTCACAACACCGGTGATTTAGGTTCAATTCCAGTCTCAGGTGACTGTCTGTGTGGAGTTTGCACATTCTCCCAGTGTCTGTGTGGGTTTCCTCTGGGTGCTGTGGTTTCCGCTCACAGTCCAAAGATATGCTGATTAGGTAGATTGGCTACATTAAATTACTTCGAGTGTCCAGGGATATTCGGGTTAGCCGTGGAATTACAGGGAAAAGGGCTGAGTCTGGATGGGATGCTCTTCAGAGGATTGCGTTATTCCACACTCAATGGACAGTATGCTTGAGTAATTATTTAATTGATTTTAAAATGTTGTGGGACATCCCAAACTTGCAAAAGCCATACAAAGACCTTTCTTTGTTGATTCGTAATCTCAGAAATGGAAAATGATTTCTCCATGTCTCACCCGAAGGTTGCAGATAGTGTCTGCAGGCATAGGTGGATTTATCACCGTGTCAAAGCAGCAGATGGGAGCCTGGCCAGGCCATTTGTAACTGAGGAGCCCAGAGCAAATGAGAAGCAATTTTTTTCACTCAAACGGTTATGAATCTGTGGAATTCTTTACTGCAGAGGGCTGTCAAGTCTGGATTGTTAAATATATTCAAGGCTGAGACCAACAGGTTTTTAATTAGTAAGGGAATCAAGTTATTGGGAAAAATGCAGGAAAATGGAGTTGAGGTTTGTCAGATCAGCCACGATCTTACTGAATAGCAGGGCAGACTCAATGGGCTGAATGGCCTACTTCTGCTACCATGTCTTTTGGTCTTATAACCTTATATCTTATTCCTTCCTGTGGTGTTATGTCTTGCAGCAAACATGTGATATACCTTAAAGGGACATGCTCATCACTTCCTCCTGGTATATGGCTGAATGGTATAAAGTTCTCAGTCTCCATCTCTGAGTTCTGCCCTTTTGCAGCATGACATGCTGAGACAGACACATGTGCTGCAGTACGTCTGAATTGCTTAGTTTGACCCCAGACACACAAGTGCTTAAAACTGCAGTATGCATATGTAATTAGGGTGGCACAGTGGCTCAGTGGTTAGCACTGCAGCCTCACAGCACCAGGACCCAGGTTCAATTCCCACCTCAGGTGACTGTCTGTGTGGAGTTTGCACATTCTCCCCGTGTCTGCGTGGGTTTCCTCCGGGTGCTCAGGTTTCCTCCCACAGTCCAAAGATGTGCAGGCTAGGTGGATTGGCCTTGCTAAATTGCCCATAGTGTTCAGGGATGTGTGGGTTATAGGGGGATGGGTCTGGGTGGGATGCTTCAAGGGGCAGTGTGGACTTGTTGGGCCAAAGGGTCTGTTTCCACACTGTAGGGAATCTAATCTAATCTAACATTTTGCTGCATTCTTTACTGCTACGTCCTCCTGTTGTACAAGCTAACATGAGAGTATCACAATATGAGGGCAGTAGATCATCAGATCACATCCTGGTGGCATCTTAAGTCACCTGCAATTCTTCCTCCAACTGCTTGAACTCTTGTTGAGTTCCTGCATCTCTGGCATCTTGTACATCTCTGATTTTAAGGCCTCTGCTGTTGGCTATTCTTCAGATGCAAACTGACCCTACACGTTGAAATTTCATCCCTCAAACTTCTCCATTTCCTCCTCCCCCTCCACCATTAAAGCTAATTGTTGCCAAAGAGGGGGCTTCTGCAGAAGGTCAATGTTCGGGTCCAAAATGTAAATCACTGCTCCACAGGCCTAAGGCCTAATGCTCACCAATCAGGTAGCCGCACACAATAAGGCATCCTGTGCCATGGCCCAAATCACAGGTGTCAGCAATAGGTCAATAGAACCATAAGAAATAGGAATAGGATCAGATCATTTGGCCCCTCCAACTGTTCAATAGGATCATGGCCAATCTGACATTCCTCACATCCACTTTCCTGCCCTTCCCCTGTAACCCTTGATTCCCCGACTGATCAAGAATCTACTTCAGCCTTAAACATACACAAGGACTGTGCTCCCACTGCAGTGGGGCAACGAGTTCTAAAGATGCTCAACCCTCTGAGAGAAGAGGTTCCTTCTCATCTCAGTCATAAATTGGCACCCCTTTATTCTAAAGCCATGTTCTCTGGCCCTAGACTCTGCCATGAGGAGAAACATCCTCTCAGCATTGACAATAACGTGGTTTTATTCACAACATTTACAATCACCATTGATTTTTTTTTCTGAGTGAGGTGAATACCATAGTAGTTTTATGCCTCCCTGCTGGTAAGCAATGTACCTTTAAGAAGCATACTCATGATCTCATCATCATAGCATGTGACCTGAGGACATGAGGGTCTCAGTCCTGTTCTGGCTGGGGCCCCCTGAAGCAGAGTACACTGATGAAGGCATGTGACTGTTTGTTACTGAATAGCTAAATGCTAAGATGAACTGTAATGCATTTATACATCAGGAGCAGTTATTCGTGTCAGTTGAATCTTTCAGTAACTATGCTGACTATGTCTAGTTCTTAAGTTACAGGAGCAAAGATCAGTAATAAACCATCAGATATAAATAACGGGCTGGGGGCAAAGCACACACCAGCGTAGATCAAATACAAGGGTTTTGGCCTGAAACAATGACTTAACTGCTCCTCAGATGCTGTCTGACCTGCAACGCTGCCAGACCTGCTGAGTTTCTCTAGCAATTTCTGTGTGGGTTTGTTTCAGATTCCAATATCTGCAGTTTTCTGCTTTTGTTACTAGGAGGTGAGGTGACAGCAGTTCACCAGAATGCCAGGATTTGCCTCAAGATGCTGATTTTTATTTAAAATTAATCCTGCAACCGTCTTCCTGCCCACGAGTTCCTGCCTCAAACAATTATAAATCAAAACAGAAAACCGGGCCAGGTTTCTGCCTTAATCTCAGTTTTGTGTGCGTTCAGGTGGAATCAGCAGTTTGCGTTGCTGTTCATGGACCCAATGAAAGAGCTGTTGGCCACGGACAGCAGACTTGTGGACCCCTGCCTTCAATTTGCCCAAATTCCTGTTAAGCCAAAGGTCAGACGTGAAGAAGTTCATGACATTAAGATCACAACTGTAAGTCAGCACATTCCAGTGCTCAGAACTCAATCCGTATATTAACCATAGCTAACACTCCAGCTCCATGCTCTCCAAATGTCTGAATCAGGCTCTGCAATACAACACTGCTTCACCCTCCCACAGGTGTCCAATGGGTGAAAAGAGAGCAGACATCCTTTTCAGAAACGCTGTCCTAAGCCAACCTGCAGCTGGCCACAAGAAGACTCAGCACAAACAGGAGTGATTTCCCATTCCCACTGCAGTCGTGTAGGGGACAGAAAGACACAAATCCTGGAAACCTTTCACCTTAGTGGGTAGCTGCTATGCAAATGTAATCATCGATGTGACAACCTCCACCCATTGGAATCTTTCTCTGTAGGTGAAGAGTCATGCAGACACACCCCTCCTTCCCAGCATGCCATGCCATGTTGGTATAACCAGCACACCCCACCCACCATATAACCAGCACACCCCACCCACCATATAACCAGTGCATCCCACCCACCATATAACCAGCACACCCCACCCACCATATAACCAGCACACCCCACCCACCATAAAACCAGTGCATCCCACCCACCATATAACCAGCACACCCCACCCACCATATAACCAGCACACCCCACCCACCATATAACCAGCACACCCCACCCACCATAAAACCAGTGCATCCCACCCACCATATAACCAGCACACCCCACCCACCATATAACAAGCACACCCCACCCACCATAAAACCAGTGCATCCCACCCACCATATAACCAGCACACCCCACCCACCATATAACCAGCACACCCCACCCACCATAAAACCAGCGCATCCCACCCACCATATAACCAGCACACCCCACCCACCATATAACCAGCACACCCCACCCACCATAAAACCAGTGCATCCCACCCACCATATAACCAGCACACCCCACCCACCATATAACCAGCACACCCCACCCACCATATAACCAGCACACCCCACCCACCATAAAACCAGTGCATCCCACCCACCATATAACCAGCACACCCCACCCACCATATAACCAGCACACCCCACCCACCATAAAACCAGTGCATCCCACCCACCATATAACCAGCACACCCCACCCACCATATAACCAGCACACCCCACCCACCATAAAACCAGCGCATCCCACCCACCATATAACCAGCACACCCCACCCACCATATAACCAGCACACCCCACCCACCATAAAACCAGTGCATCCCACCCACCATATAACCAGCACACCCCACCCACCATATAACCAGCACACCCCACCCACCATAAAACCAGCGCATCCCACCCACCATATAACCAGCACACCCCACCCACCATATAACCAGCACACCCCACCCACCATATAACCAGCACACCCCACCCACCATAAAACCAGTGCATCCCACCCACCATATAACCAGCACACCCCACCCACCATATAACCAGCACACCCCACCCACCATAAAACCAGTGCATCCCACCCACCATATAACCAGCACACCCCACCCACCATATAACCAGCACACCCCACCCACCATAAAACCAGTGCATCCCACCCACCATATAACCAGCACACCCCACCCACCATATAACCAGCACACCCCACCCACCATAAAACCAGTGCATCCCACCCACCATATAACCAGCACACCCCACCCACCATATAACCAGCACACCCCACCCACCATAAAACCAGTGCATCCCACCCACCATATAACCAGCACACCCCACCCACCATATAACCAGCACACCCCACCCACCATAAAACCAGCGCATCCCACCCACCATATAACCAGCACACCCCACCCACCATATAACCAGCACACCCCACCCACCATATAACCAGCACACCCCACCCACCATAAAACCAGTGCATCCCACCCACCATATAACCAGCACACCCCACCCACCATATAACCAGCACACCCCACCCACCATAAAACCAGCGCATCCCACCCACCATATAACCAGCACACCCCACCCACCATATAACCAGCACACCCCACCCACCATAAAACCAGTGCATCCCACCCACCATATAACCAGCACACCCCACCCACCATATAACCAGCACACCCCACCCACCATAAAACCAGTGCATCCCACCCACCATATAACCAGCACACCCCACCCACTATATAACCAGCACACCCCAGCCACCATACAACCAACACACCACACACATCATTTCACCAGCACACCCCACCTACCATATAATCAGCACACCTCACCCATTATACAACCAGCACACCACACCCATCATTTCACCAGCACATCCCACTCACCATATATCCAGCACATCCCACCCACCATATAACCAGCACATGCCACCCACCATACAACCAGCACACCACACCCATCATTTCACCAGCACACCCCACCCAACATATAACCAGCACATCCCACCCACCATACAACCAGCACATCACACCCATCATATAACCAGCACAGCCCACCCACCATACAACCAGCACACCCCACCCATCATTTCACCAACACATCCCACCCAACATATAACCAGCACCCCACCCGCCATATAACCAGCACACCCCACCCATCATTTCACCAGCACACCTCACCCGCCATATAACCAGCACACCCCACCCGCCATATAACCAGCACACCCCACCCATCATTTCGTCAGCACATCCCACCCAACGTATAAACAGCACACCCCACCCGCCATATAGCCAGCACACCCCACCTACCGTATGACCGGCACACCACATCCCCATATAACCAGCACATCCCACCCACCATATAACTAGCACACCCCACCCACCATACAACCAGTACACCACACCCAACATATAACCAGCACATCCCACCCACCATACCACCAGCACACTACACCCATCATTTCACCAGCACTTCCCACCCACCATATAACCAGCACATCCCACACACCACACAACCAGCACACCACACCCATCATTTCACCAGGACTTCCCACCCACCACATAACCAGCACATCCCACCGCTATGTACCCAGCACACCCCTCCAACATATAACCAGCACACCCCACCCAACATATAACCAGCACATCCCACCCACCATATAACCAGCACACCCCACCCACCACAATACCAGCACACCCCACCCAACATATAACCAGCACACCCCACCCAACATATAACCAGCACATTCCCACTCACCATATAACCAGCACACCCCACCCACCACAATACCAGCACACCTCACCTGCTATATAACCAGCACACCCCACCCAACATATAACCAGCACATTCCCACCCACATATAACCAGCACTCACCACCCACCTTATAGCCAGCACATCCTAACATATGAACAAACACATCACCAGGATACACCTTAAATCAACACAATACCCACTACTTACCCAACTAGTCATGGTCATCTAGGGATGGGCAATAAATGCTGGCCCGCCAGTGACGCCCACATCCCAGAAATGAATTGGGGAAAAGGTTAACATCAGCCAACTCTCCAAACCAAGAAAATATCAGAACATCACTGATATTTCCAATATCTTCAGAATGAAGTGCCAGGAACCCGCTTGCCTCCATCCTGAGTGCCTGTTAAGCTCCTGGGGAAGATTGTGAACAGGATATGGAGGGCCAGAGGGTGATTTTAAAAATGCTGATTGCCAAACCCAAGCAATCTGGTGTATGTCAGTGAAGGGTTTTTGGGTTCAAGGCTGGGGGCCTGGTACTAATTAGTTCAACATTTGTACCACGTCCCTGCTTGTTAAGGCTGCTGGCCCTCTAATGTGCTGCCTGCTTTCACCAGCAAGACAGCAAGAGACCCTGTCATGGCTGCCATCTGCTTTGAACACTGGTGCTCAGCAGACAGTTCCCAACTCATGGTAGTGTTTGACTTGTCCAGCAAGCTCACCGCTGGCCCATCTTGGGAACCCGCATTTTAAGATTCCGTCTTGATGCGGGAATTGTCACAAGCATCTGGGTTCCCAAAACCTGGAGTGAAATTCCCAACGGTTATAGCTGCCCTTCCAGATTTTCCAGGTTTGATGACAGGAGAGTAAGTTGGGGGAAGGCCTTATTGGTGAGAACGTCTGCTAAGGGAATATGGAGTTATTGAGAACCTCTCTCAGTGGCTCACGACATTTCTGAGCCAGACAAGACTAACATGTAAACTTTGCCAGGAGCCAGCATGTGACAAACTTAATATTAATACGCAAATTAAACCAGAATATTTTCAGGTCCAGTTCCTTGGCCATTAGGAATAGTTGTTACTCTGGATTGGAGGGAGATGAAAACTTATCCCTGATCATTTAAAGTCCTGTTCTGTGCTGTATGACTGTATAAACCCAGCCCTTAGCATCGCAGGAGATACATTACTAATGATCTTCCAAGTCAGTACTGAAAAGAGACCGGATATCAAAGAAAACCAAGAGATCCCCAAAACACCAAGATTGCCCGCGATCTTGGTTTTCAAAACAAAGAAAAAGAACCACACCCAGTTCCATGCCATAAGATCATAAGAAATAGGAACAGCAGGAGGCCATTCGGCCCCTCAAGCTTGCCCCACCATTCAATAGGATCATAGCAGATGTGACATTCCTTAGCCCCACGTTTCCCTGTAATGCTTCATTCCCTGACTGGTCAAGAATCTCTCCATCCCAGAGAGGAAGGAAGCAGGTCATCTCTTTCTCCTGCCACTGGATTTTTTTTTTAAAGAGCTAAAACGCATGCGACGGAAGGATTGAAAATAAAGAAATTTCTCTGCATCTAGGGCAGGGCACTGGAAGCGGGAGTTAGCACCCCAAGTGGAATCACAAGCTGAAATTGTGGATATTTTAATGGCATATTTTTAGGAACTGGATAAGACTGTACTGACCAAGCAATCCCCCTCTGACTGATACTCGAGGTTGGATCATCTGTTGCACCACAGTCTCAGATAGTTCTGGCTGACCATGAAATTCTCCCACTCTTGTGGCTTTCCATTACGACTTGAAAAGGACCCACAGACAATCAGCCCATTTGGCTGTTTATGATGCACCTTCAGCAGCCGAAGGTTGGGCTTGAACCCAGACCTTCTAGAGCCCAGAGGTAGGGACACTCCTACAATTAGCAACATGTGCTGATAGAGTAAGTTGGATACCAAGTGAAGGGAGAAAAACAAAGGAAGCACAAGAGAGGGAGAAAGGAAGAAGATAGAGAGAGAGCGAAAGACAGCAAATAGTAGGGAAGGAGATGAGGACACTGAGAAGGAGAGGTACAAGTGTAAGACAGGAAGAAATCAGGAAAGGATGGAGGCATCTTGACAAAGTCATTACTTTCCGGTGAAGATGTGACCTTATTGAAATATACAAGATTCTTAGGGGACCTAGGGACAGGGTGGATGTGGGAGTATCTAGGACCATAAATCATCATCTCCAAATAAAGGGTCACACATTTAAGACAGCAATGAGGAGGAAGCTCTTCTCGGACAGGATTGCGAATTGGTGGAATTCTTTACTGCAGAGAGGGGGGTATTTGGGTCGTTAGGTACATTCAAGGCTGCAATAATCAGATTTTCATCCAGGAATCAAAGTTACTGAGAAAAAGTGCAATTGAGGATTATCAGATCAACCACGATCGAAGTGAATGGTGAGACAGACTCAGTGAGCTGAATGACCTACTTATGCTCCTGGGTCTTATGGAAGGGAAGTAATGAAAGGGCTTCTTTGCCATTCAAGCCAATTTACAGGGACTAAAAAAATCACACTTTAAACACAAGCAGTTTAATTTTACATTTGATAATGTTGCTGTGTACATTAGATACTATGTAAGTAAGTGGAGAGATAAGTGTGTCATGGGATCACAAGTCAATGATATCGGAGCTGCCCTGATACCGTCTGTAAATTCTGCCTTTGTGATCATTGTGGCTTTGCTCTTTATCTCAGTCACGAAGGTAATAGATCTCTACATTGTTAAATATAGCCTTGAGAAAAGCTCACAACGGTTCATTTCAGGCTGATATTCTGACAGGCTCACTGAGTTAATATGGCTGTTTTGTCTTGTACCAATCCACACAGACCAAATGAGTCCTAAGCTGATTTTTAATTCCTACACAAATGAGTTGATGTTATCCATCAAAAGCCAGATAGGTGTCCTACTCTGAAGCATGATCCAGTGACTACTATAGCAAAGATTTGCCTAAATTTTGAAGGGGGAGATGGTGGCATGTCACTGGATTAGTAATACAGAGGCTGAGACAAATGTCCAGGGGCAGGAACTGAAATCGTGGGACCTGATGCTGCTTCTGGCTCAGGACCCTGAGCCCGCATCTATCCTGACCTGAGCTCACCGCAATACGCCCAGTCAAGGCAGGTCAAAAGTGTGTGTGTGTGTGTGTGTGTGTGTGTGTGTGCGCACACGTGCATACGTGTCTGTGCATGCATGTGTGCAAGGGTGTGTGTGTGTTTGTATTTGTGTGCAAGAGTGTTTGTGTATGTTTGTATTTATGTGTGTGCGTGTGTGTGTAAATATGTGCAAGATTGTGAATGTGTGTGTTTGTATATGTGTGTGTTTGTATGTGTGTGTAAATGTGTGCAAGAGTGTGTATCTGTGTGTGTGTGTGTGCATGTGTCTGTGTGTGTGTTTCTGTGCGTGTATATGTACAAGTATTTGTGTGGGTGTGTGTAAAGGTGTGTGTGAGTGTTTGTATATGTGTCTGTGTGTGTGTAAATGTATGCAAGATTGTGTGTGCATGTGTGTGTGTTTGTACGTATGTCTGTGTGTGTAAATGTGTGCAAGAGTGTGTGTGTGTCTGTGTGTGAGTGAATGTGTGCAAGATTGTCTGCGTGAGTGTGTGTGTTTGTATATGTGTCTGTGTGTGTCTGTATGTGTGTAAATGCATGCGAGACTGTGTAAATGTGTGCAAGAGTGTGTGTATGTGTGAGCATGTGCAAGTCTGTGTATATGTGTGGGCATGCATAAGTGTGTGTATGTGTCTGTGTGTGTGTCTGTATATCTGTGTGTAACTGTGTGCGAGGGTGTGTGCTTGTGTGTGTGTGAGCATGTGCAATTCTGTGTATGTGTGTCCATACGTAAGAGAGAGAGAGTGTGTATGTGTGTGTGTGTGTGGGAGAGAGAGAGAGCGTAGGAAGAAGCTGTCTGGAGGAATGCGGAGGAGGTTGCAAAGGGAAGAGAACCATTTTAAACCTGTCAGCAAAGGAATACTCCACAAACTGGGGGTCAGAAACACTCAAAACCACAGAGGTAATGAATGCCTTTAAAATTAATGTGGAATCTCTAGGTTAAGGCTGTAAAGTTTCAGGAGCTACTAAATGGAAATAAATGTAGTGGATGTTATTCTGGTGACTGTTTTGCAAAGTGCCTGAGTTAAATATGGGATTGAGATATGAAATGTAGTGAACAGGGCAGTTCCTACCTGATTGAAATGTAGGATCTTTGTGCAAATGAAATTAAAATACATTAGCTGTGACATCATTCATCTGAGATACATTTTTACAAATTCATTCACAGGATGAGGACATCACTGGCTAGGTAGCATTTATTGCCCATCCCTAATTGCCCAGAGGGCATTTAAGAGTCAACCACATTGCTGTGGGTCTGGAGTCACATGTAGGCCAGACCAGGTAAGGATGGTAGCTTCCTTCCTTAAAGGACATTAGTGAGCCAGGTCAGTTTTTCCAACAATAGATTCATAGTCATCATTAGACTCTTAATTCCAGGTATTTTATTGAATTCAAATTCCACCATCTGCTGTGGCAGGATTTGAACCCAAGTCCGCAGAACACTATCTGAGTCTCTGGATTAATAGTTCAGCAAGAATACCCACTATGCCATGCCTCCCCTAATGGAAATGGTGTTTATGGAAATGGCTTTGCCATGCAGACATTTGTCAGTTATTTGAGAACATCTTTTGTTGCATGTTACCCTGTACTAATTTGAATTCCATGGCATCTAGGAAATGAATGCTTCCTTTGTCTGTTGTGACTTTAAGTTTAATTTCAATATTCTCCTTGATTATTGAGAATTTTGATGAATTCTTCGAATTCTGTTTCTCTTGAGTCTCAGTATATTCTCTATAATGAAGCCACTTAATAATGAGTGCTACGTTATTCAATTCCATCTGACCTCAAGTACATCAAGAAGGTCTTCAATCAAAGCTATTGTCACTTAAAAGTGGGGAAGGAACCACTAGGCCCCTTGATTTCTTTCCCCGGCCATCATATATGGTGGTGATCATGATACTAAAGTGATCTGTAACAAAAACTATCTGGTTCACTCATATCCTTTAGGGAAGGAAATCTGCCTTCCTTACTAGGTCTGCCTACACAGGGCTCCTGAACCATGTCAAAATGATTGACTCCTAACTGCCATCTGCGATTGTCTAGCAAATCACTTAGCACAAGGGCAATTAGCAACAGTTAACAAATACTGGCATTGCCAGTGATGGTGGAAAAATAAAGAAATTATCGCATCAGCATTAAATGTGGGCAGCAGGAAGATTGGCAGCAATGCCTCTAGGGTCAAGCACATACCAACCATGTGAGGGGTCCTACATGAAAAGTTGTATCCAGGGAAAGTTGCCAGAGAATTTTATTTCAGTATAAATCAGAAATTGCAAACTGATAATCTAATCTATGGTCAGAGATAGTAGGAACTGCCGATGCTGCAGAATCAGAGATAACAAGGTGTAGAGCTGGATGAACACAGCAGGCCAAGCGGCATCAGAGGAGCAGGAAAGCTGACATTTCGGGTCTGTACCCTTTTTTTCTGAAGACGGGTCCAGACCCGAAACGTCAGCTTTCCTGCTCCTCTGATGCTGCTTGGCCTGCTGTGTTCATCCAGCTCCACACCTTGTTATCTAATCTATGCTGTCACTTCAGTGCAGCACCAAGGCCATTGATTCATTGTCAGAGATCAATCTTTCGGCCAGATGTTTAATTAAGGCCACCTCTGCTCTGTCAGATGGACAATGAAGCACATATGATGCTTTGTTTGGAAAAGCTGGGGAGTTCTCCTCACCACCTTGACCAATATTTTGTTATCGACCCAACCAGATACTCCCTTCCCCCAAAGTATTGTAAGGAGATAGCCTAGACCTTAACATTTATATTTGTTTAAAGGAAAGTGTAAGGTGCGGCATCCCAAATGTGATTCAATTGGTCCGCTGTTCTGTCATAATCAAAACACACTTTATTCCTCTAGCACAGATAACATACCAAAAAAGGTATAACTTCAACTTAATTGAAATACTTAACAAGATATTTAACTACCTATCATCAACTGTACCAATATCAACATCATCCCATAAACACTCCCTTTGGCAAAAATGCAATCCAGTGAAATAGTTGTGGTTCTCACTTGCTGTCTCTCTCCAGTCCCGAAGAAAGAAACAAACTACCCCTTTTGATTTTTGAGAGGAAGCCTCGCTGTCTATGACTTCACCCCAGCAGCTGGGACCTCAAGCTTCTCACTTCAGCAGCCTGCAGAGACCTTCTCTACTGGAAACAAAACTAAAAGCCTTCTTGGGTCTGTGTGAGCCCTGGCCCCGCTTACTCACAATTCTTCTGTCTCATTTTAAAAGAAAACACTCAGGGAGAATTCAAAAGCATTTTACCAACTGCATGTCTGAAGGAGACATTCTGGCACGACTGTGGCAATACCCCTCCGCAAGAGAAACATGACAGAACACCACTCTCTTAAAGGGCACAGCCTCATCACAATTTATCCCTCCAGTGATCTTGCCAAAAAAAATAGGTTAGCTGGTGATTGCCATATTGAGAGCTGGCTGTGAGCAAATTAGTTTTTGTATTTCTTATATTACAACAGTGACTACATTTCAAAAGTTTTAAATTAGCTGTATGGCCATTCCACCAATAATGTCCAGGGACTGCAAATCTCAATTGAAGATTCTGGAAAATTGAGATAGTTCACCCTCAGTTTTTGAAGCACAAAGGACATACTGGGAGAAGATCCCTTCACCTTTATGATGAAAAATAACAAGACCTGACCTTGTGCAAATATTGAACATATTCTTTTGGCAGAATGAAGAAAGGAATCACCACTCAGTGGAGATGTCGAAAGATGATTGCCGTGCGTGATATGATTGTTTGTATACACATTGCAAAGCCAACAGCACCAAATCTCCACAGCAACTGGGTTCAAAGTCAAACGGTCCCATTGGAAACACAAAACTCAGTGAAGAGCTTCTATCATCAATTTTAATGCTGTTTTTCACATAATAAAGGATCGAACAACACTAAGTGTTACCTTAATGTGTGAAGGTTGACATCATGTTCTGGTATCACTTTTCAGTCTAACCAGAGCTGAGAATCTTGGGACAATATTGGTTTACATTGTACAAGTGCTTTTGGTATGTTCAAACTTCTCGAAGTGGTTCACAGACAAAATCGAAATCAGATTGTTTCATGTGACCAAAAGCTTGGTCAAAGAGTTAGGTTTTAAGGCACAATGTAAAGGAGGAACGAGATACCAGGAGGTTTGCGGAGGGTATCCCTAAGCCTAGGGCCTGGAGGCTGAAGGAACAGTGTCACTAGTGCAGTGAAGAAAATGAGGTTGTGGAAGAGGCCAAGTTTGAGGGAGTCCTGTGGTGGGAATACATATTTAAGCTTAAAGCCCATGTGAAAATCTGGAAGAAATGGATCTGTGTGGACTTTTTCTGGATTAAGAAGTGTTAACTATGTGGCTTGTTAGAAATAAAGTCAACAGTTTAATGTGTGCTGCAGTTTACCTACTGTTTACAGAAAGTCAAGTGACTTTGCAGAAAGAAAAGACAAGAAACCTTTTCACGGATAAGAGTTGGTGTTTCTGGGCCTCAGTACCTGAAAAATCTGGTTTTGACAAGATTATGGGGGTGTTCATGCTACCATTTCCGTATTTAATTGTCTGTTTTACAGATCAAAGTGGTCAGGACCTTTAGGTCTCACCCTGTCTGTCTCAGCTGACATTTCTGAATTCCTGGTAAAGTTTCTAAATATCAGTATTTCTGACTATCTCGTAAACACTGAAAGGTTGAAGTGTGGCCACTTTCCAAAGGCTTGGATACAACTTGATTTCAGTCTGAAGTGAAGATCTTCATTCAGTCTTCACTGCCAAAATTCAGTTTTGCTAACAAGAACTTGATGGTCTGTGAGATATCCTCACATTCAAACCTTTATTTTCAGAGATAATAGGAACTGCAGATGCTGGAGAATCCGAGATACCAAGCTGTAGAGCTGGATGAACACAGCAGGCCAAACAGCATTTTAGGAGCAGGGAGGCTGACATTTTGGGCCTAGACCCTTCATCAGAAATGGGGGAGGGGACGAGGGCTCTGAAATAATGAATAGAGGAGAAGATAGGTGGAGGGGAGACAGACAAGTCAAAGAGGCGGGGTTAGAGCCAGTAAAGGTGAGTGTAGGTGGGGAGGTAGGGAGGAGATAGGTCAGTCCAGGGAGGACGGACAGGTCAAGGGGGTGGGATGAGGTTAGGAGGTAGGAAATGGGGGTGCAGCTTGAGGTGGGAGGAGGGGAGGAGGGGATAATGATGTGTTAAAGGAGCCTGGTATTTTCAAACACCAGTGTCAAACCAGAAGGTGGAGGTTTACCTAAGGAGGCCTGAACTTTCAGAAAACTGGACACCTTTACTTTTCCTCCACCTTTTTTGTCAAATCCTGTGATGCAGCAGAAGGCTCTTTGGTGTGTCATGTCTGTGCCAGGTCTTTGAAAGAGTTATCAAATCAGTCCCACTCTCCTTCTCTTAATTCCTTTTTGCAAGTTACTACTGAATCTGCTCTCACCAACCTTCCAGGCAATGTACATTAGATCAGAACAGCTCAACGTGAAAAAAAACATAAACTCACTTCACCTTTGCCTCCTTTTTCATCTACCATCAATCTGTGTCCTCTGGTAGCTGGCCGCTCTGCCCCTGGCTGGTCCTTCCTCTGGTTTATGTGAGAGTCTCAACCACATGCAAACAAATTAAGATCCCATTCAATGTGAAACAACAAAGCACAGATCTCTTTTCAAAGGCCGGTATTTGGGCTGGCAACCCTCTAGGATTGGCCTGGAATCACCAGGAATTCAAGATCAGTCTCCACGACATTCCCGATATGCAATCCTGGAGAAAATTCACTGGATTGTAAAAGAAGATTGGGATGAATTTTACCCGAATTTAGCTAAGAGAGTTAATTTATGCGAACTTCACAGAGGGTCTAGTCCCGTGAGCCCTGGTGAGATGTAGCAAGAGGACTGACTCAAACTTGCCTCGTTACTGATGCACCACAGCCTGGTAGATTGTATATTCTCACTCATTGCATCCAATCCAGGCCCCATCACTATTCCAGTACGCAGCATTTAGCTTCAGTGTCGCCCACAATGCTTAGCCGCAGTGCCAACATCATGTTGAAGGAAGTGTAACATCTGAAGCTATCTGACATCAAGGAACCTGTCACTTGGCCATTGCAACTTCTTTCATCCTTAGGACATCAGAAGTGGCCATTATTAACCAGGCCTGACAGCAACAATGATACCAGAACAGACATTTTAAGAGAGCAAGTGATGATGTAGTTACAAAAGTGCAGGATTATTTATTATTACACATCATCCAGGCCACTTATTTGCCCTCAGAATGGTTTTTGCTTCCTCTCCCTTCCACTGGGTGGAACTACAGCCTCTGACAAACCTGCCCATTATCCCTGTGTCTGTGCATTTTGACAGAGGACTTAATGGCATCATCTTCTACCAGGGCCTGAGCAGATGCCCAGTCTCTGCTAGTCATTCAATGCCAGGGACTTGGTGCATTTCTTCCTCGGGCACCTTTAGTAGAGATCTGCTCACCAGATGATGCTTCCGAGTTTAACCAAGGAAATGTGAAAGTCCCTGAGCTGGCAGAGGGTGCAGTGAGGGAACATTTTGTTTGTTTCCTCCTCAGATGTGGAGGTGGAGTTGAGGGTCTCTGGCACCAGCCTCCTTAGGGCAGAGTCTCACTGAATACTGCTAGTACCTGCATAAGGGTGGAGAATGATTTTGTTTATAGGGAGGATTAAAAACTCATGAGTATTAGGAAGGCTCATGAGCCTTCTTCCCGTATTGCTGTGTGCTCTGTTTAACTTGGGATTGACCTGGGAGTTCTCCGAGCTGCCCAGGCTGGCCGTGTCCAGTCGTGGGGCCTCCTTTAGCAGCCTGCTAGAGAAAGAAGGGAGCCATCTCATCCACCTCTCTGTCCATGAGCACCTCCAGGTTCCTGTCCAAAATGTGGGGCAAGTAATGTACCTTGCTGGGCTTTGTTTGGCAATAACTGTGCAGAGCCACAGTGTGAGGGGCAGAGCCTGGCTTGTGCTCATGTGCTGTGGCATGCAACTAGTCTTTAAATAGGTGTCAGATGCATAGAAACCAGACGTGCCCTGTCATAGTGATCACCTGCACCTCTGCTGTTGCATCATTCCATGAGGAAGGCCACAAAGAGACAATTTGCATAACTGGTGCCTTTGAAACATTATCACTGCTGTAAATGTAGGAAACATGACAGCCAATTTGAACGCAGCAAACTCCCACAAACAACAATGCGACATTGCCCAGATTATCTGTCTCAGTGTTTCGGTTAAGGGATAAATCTTGAAGAGAACACCAGGGTGAGAACTCAATTCTCCTCCAATATTTGAATCCAATAAAGCCACAGCTGGCTGGTGGTTTGGTGACAAGGTCTCTAGGGTAATATTCCAGGCTAAAACTCTAAAATCATGGGCTCTGAGGTCACCAAAGAATCTGGAACATAAAGCTAGTCCTGGTAATGGAAGCCAAAGCAAAACTGATTTTCAACCCCTTGGAAGAGCCAAGGGGGCTTTTATTTTAGCCTCATTGTGCCCGTGTCCCAGATGCACAAGATGGGGATCAAAGAACAAAGAACAAAGAAAATTACAGCACAGGAACAGGCCCTTCGGCCCTCCAAGCCTGCGCCGATCCAGATCCTCTGTCAAAACCTGTCATCTATTTTCTAAGGGTCTGCATCCCTTTGCTCTCTGCCCATCCATGTACCTGTCCAGATACATCTTAAGAGACACTATTGTGTCTGTGTCTACCACTTCCACTGGCAACGTGTTCCAGGCACCCACCACCCTCTGCGTAAAGAACTTTCCACGCATATCTCCCATAAACTTCCCTCCTCTCACTTTGAACTCATGACCCCTAGTAATTGAGTCCCCCACTCTGGGATAAAGCTTCTTGCTATCCACCCTGTCTATACCCCTCATGATTTTGTAGACCTCAATCAGGTCGCCCTCAATCTCTGTCTTTCTAATGAGAATAATCCTAGTCTACTCAACCTTTCATCATAGCTAGCACCCTCCACACCAGGCAACATCCTGGTAAACCTCCTCTGCACCCGCTCCAAAGCATCCACATCCTTTTGGTAATGTGGTGACCAGAACTGTACGCAGTACTCTAAATGTGGCCGAACCAAAGTCTTATCAGTGTGAGGGAAATTTTTAGTTGAAACGAACAGTGGAACATTCTCTGGATTTTAAAACATTATTAACCCTGTCCCAGGAGGTTTGATAGGGACAGAACAGAGCAGATTTTTTATGTATTTGTTTATTTGTCATTTTCTTTGATTTTGCTTGAGTTTATTTTTATTTTGGCTTCTCATGGTCCCTGCTCATAAGAGGTTGTTGGGGGTGGAGTCGAGGGAGAGACTTTTTTTTGTTTATTGTTCATTTTTGTTTCTCCTCAGAGTAATTGGGTCTTTATTTCTGTTTAACAAAGTTGAGGCAGTTTTATTTTCAGTTTTGAAGGAGCAGAGTGAGCTTTGCTCTGTGTTTCACCCAGTGATATCCCTGTTCCAGGAGTACTGGGAGGTCTTGGTGTTTTCCTGTTTACATCTTTCGTTTAAAAGAGTTGAGACTATAACAACTACTTGCATTGTCATAAAAACCCCATCTGGTTCACTAATGCCCTTCAGGGAATGAAATCCTTACCTGGCCTGGCCTACACATGACTCCATAGCCTCGGCAACATGGTTGACTCTTCACTCAGTAATGGCCAAGCAAATCCTTCAGTTCAAGATGGGAAACAAATGCTCTGTTCACCAGGGATGGCCCGATCCCATGACTATTTAAAAAAGAACCGTCCCTTTTACATAATTCAGACCTTTTCCCAGAGACAAGCTTTAAGTTACACCCCATTACTGATGCACAACCCAAGATATTTTTCTTAAAAGCATCATCAGAAATATCTTGAAAATGCTCTCATTATCTTGTCTAGTTCCTTGGGAACTTATTTTTTGTATGGTTTATCTGTGAGAAACTAATACTTCCCTTGTTTTGCTGAATCTGAGGAATCTGAAGGTCTCGCACTGACACAAAGATTCTTTATTTCAGCCTTGAGCGCTGCATTAGGTTCTGCAAACTCAATTAAAACTCAGCACACAACGTCGGCAGTTCGTTTAACATTTCAATGACTGTGCTGCTGTCAAGATTTTCCATCATTGATTTTATTTTTTTGTTTTGGTTGTTTTCCAGTTGTCCCTCACATTCCCCCTACCACCAGTCCACACTCTCTGCCAACAACTAATCGTTTCCTCTCGTGCGCTGAGGGCACAGTTCCCTGGATAATGGCACCCCTCTGCTGCCTAACACTGTTGGTCATCCATCATAGGTGATCATACACAGGGCATCAAAGTGGCCCCACTGCTGCGTGGCAGTGGCCGGTCCTGTTGTACTACACCGTACACTCACATGCTCCAGCAGATAGCAATCAGGCTCATGATCCTGCACCGAACTCCTCCTTCACCCATTCATAGCACCCTTACTTCTGTCAACAATATACAGCCTGACACCACCATCATGGTTTACAGAGCTGTGGTGGATGCTGCCCTCTTACATGGCTCTGAGACACGGACTGTTTACAGCAGACACCTCAAGGCACTGGAGCAGTACCCCAGTGCTGCCTGCGCATGATCCTGTGAAAGATGCACCAACACCAGCGTCCTCCTCCAACATCGAGGCACTGACCCACCCTTGATCGGCTATGATGGGCTGGGCACTTTGTCCACGTGGCCGATACCAGACTCCACCAAGCAGGTTCTCCACTCGCATCTCTGAAACGGCAGCTAAGCCCCAGGTGGACAGAGGAAGCCCTCAGGGATACCCACAAGGCCTCACTGACGAAGTTGCAGCATTCCCACGGGCACCTGGGAATCACTGGCCAAAGTGGAGGAGGAGCACCTTGACGCTTGCAGTCGGGAGAAAGCAGAAGCCAGGCAAAAACAGCGTAAGGAGCGCACTGCCACAGCAACACCCCACCCACCCACTTCCTGTGACCACTACCCGCCCCAAGTGTAACAGAGCCTGGAGTAGCCATCTGGCTCTGTACAACCACCTACGGGCTCACCCTGACATGTGGAAGAGAGACATCCTTGTCTGCAAGGGACCACTGATGATGATGACTTCTGTCAGAATTTAGCATGTCAAACTAGCTACCCTGTCTGTGATTCAACCACTCCTTTCAAATTACCTTTCAATCTTTTTCACCTAACTCTGTCAGAATAGCCTGCCACTCTTTGCTCTCTGACACTGGTCTAGTTTCCCCTCAATTGAATTGACATTATTGACCCCATCCACTCCTATGGCAGTGAGTTCCCCATTCTCACCACTTTCTGGGAGAAGAGGTTCCTCCCCAGTTTCCTATTGGATTTTTGGTGACAATTCTATTCTGATCACCTCTATTTCCATTCTTCCCCAAGAGTGGAAACAGTCACTCTCTTGTTTACGCTATCAAAACCTTTCATAATTTTAAAGACCCTCATTAGGCCATCCCAAAGCCTCCTTTTTAAGAGAGAAGAGACAGTCTTCACTCATGCTTTCCTGAAGAGGGTAGGTCGCATATTTTTCATATCATTCTCGTGAATTATTTTGCAACATCTTCAGTGCATCTGGTCAATATCCTTTGTATAAGATGCCAACCAGAACATGCACTGCTATCATTAGTAAAATACACCATGGTTGGTTTTTGCACTAAACAATTCTGCGAGCTGTGGTCAATATTTGAGGACCTTGTTTCTTAATAGTAACAATTTGAGTCATGGTGATTTTACTTTGAGTCTGCATTGATTATTGGCAAGGAAACTTGGCTATGTAAATGATCCATATTTCTCATCATTGGGTGGGGCAAATCAAAACTGTCATGGAAATATTTTAAAATGTTAACTTGGTAATGTTATATTCAGTTTAAAGTAATTCAGTGGTTTGGCCAGGATCAGCAGGGGGGTTGCTCTGAGTGGATTGCTGGCCTTGAAGGAGGAAATGGGATTTTGGTCCTGACCGCTAGACAATCCAGGTTGCTCCTCCCTCATGTATCATAAGAGGTTGATCAAAAATATCCATAATGGCTCCTCCTTGACATTCCATGTCAAGTGAGGACAGTGTTGAGCTTCATTCATGTGATTCCTGGAGTGAAGCTCTCCATTGTTGATTGTTTCAAGTTGGCTGTGTCGGATGAGACAGCAGAAGGGACCAATGATGGCATTGATGGAACCATATCCCACAGTGAACCACCATGTACCCAAGAGTGGAGAGATAGTGTAGTGTGTTGGTGTGTGAAGCATGATGATGGGTGGTGTTTGTGTGTGTGCGCGCATGTGAACGTGTATGTGTGCGTTTTCACATTTGCGTGAGTGTTCATGTGTGTTTATGTGGGGATGTGTCTTTGCATATGTTTGTGTTCATGTGTGTGTGTGTGTTTTTGTGACTATATATTCTTTTGTGTGTGGGGAGGTGGGGTGAACTAATGGGACAGGTGGTGCAGAAAGCCTACATTTCTTTTTAAGACACAGAACTGCACATACTTATCATCATACTGCTGCGAGCACCGACTGAGCACAGGGTAGTGTCTGATCCCATGAACTGGATGGAGAGGAAACAAACGACAGTGATATAAAGAACTTTTTTTTAAAATAACAAACTGAAAGAACTGTGGATGTTGTAAATCGGGAACAAAAACACAAGTTGCTGGAAATGCTCAGCAGGTCCGGCAGCATCTGTGAAGAAAAAAAAAAGTTAACTTTTCAGGTCCAACGACCCTTATCCTCAAAGTTTCTGAAGAGCTTTCCGAGGAAGGGTCACTGGACCCGAAACGTTAACTCTGATTTTTTTTTTCTTCACAGATGCTGCCAGACCTGCTAAGCATTTCCAGCAACTTCTGTTTTTGTTCAACATGTTTTTTTTAAGTGGACACTTATTCCCAAAGTGGCAGGAGAAAACGCATCTTTTGAAAAGAACTCACTGAAAAATGAGACAGACACTGCCACATCTTCAATCTCCTTGTCCAATGCTGGCTAGACCAGGTCATTGGCGAGGGAGCAACAGACAAACAGCAATAAATGAAGAGGGGAAATGGCTTGAGGGCTGAAATCAGATCTCCACATTCTGAACCTGTAGTTGACCCTCCCACCATTGCACTAAGGAGGTAAAATCTGTGTAAAAGCCCTCAGGAGGTATGGACCGTACAACACTTGATATGAAATGTAAACATGAACATGCAAATTAGGAACAAAAGTAGACCACTTTGTCCCTCAAATTAATTCTGCCATTCGATGACTGATCAGATTACTCCCATTTCCCACCAACTCTCTAGAACCTTTCATCTCATTGAAGTAGAATTTATTGACCACACCTTAACACTACTTCCATTGCCTTCTGAGAAAGGACATACCAAAGACTCAATCTTTTGTCAGAAAATAATTCTCCTGATCTCTGTCATTTATGAGTAACCCCATCTAGATTCTCACACAAGGAACATCCCCTGCAGATCTACCCTGTCAAAACCCCTCAGGATCTTTTATGTTTCAATCAAGTCAACCTATGAGGACAAGTGAGTGAAACATATTAATTACAGTACTGAAAGACACTTCTCTGTGGTCAATTTTGAAAGGTTATGTCGTCATATTTAGAAATATAATGAATGAGTATTCCTTTGGGGAGGAACAATGCCTGCAGCCGACAATAATACTTGAAATCCAGAGTTCCAGATGAATGGTCTGAGCACGTGATTTCAAATCCCACTATTGCAGATAGTAAAATTAGAAGTTAATTAAACAAAACTGGAATTAAAATCTAATGGCGACCATGTACCAGTTGTCAATTGTTGTAAAAACCCATCTGGTTCACTAATGCCCTTTAGAGAAGGAAATCTCAAATCTTTACCTGGTCTGGGCTAAATGTAACTCCAGACCTACAGCAATGTGGTTGACTTCAACTGCTCTCCGAAATGCACTCAGATCAAAAGCAACAAAAGCTGGCCCTGCCAGCAACACCAACATCCCACAAACAAATATTTTAAAAATAAGCAGGTCGGGTAGTACAGTTCAAAACTAAGGTATTTTAAAAGAGTTCATTCTTCAACTTTTATTTCTCTGCTCTCAGTGCAATTCTTTTTGACAACAGCCAAGTGTATCCTTTTGAGGAAGATAGGCTCTACATGAAGTGAGGTCCCTTCCAGAGAATAATGGAGTCTGTCAGATAATTGAGAAAGCTCACAACTTCTGACAAAGTGCAATAAATACACTAAGCATGGCAATGAAAACCAGTACAATGCAAACAGCAAAAGAAACGTTATGTCATTGAGTTTATCAGAAAAAAAGAGACAAATTGCAAAAAAAAAGTGATGAGGCAACATTTAATGCAAGGCGATTTCCTGTAACAATCAAAGTGGTTAGTCCACGTTGTGGATAATGGTGGGGGGCCGCAGAGAATGAGCTTCCCTTAGCCACTCTGTTATTTCCATAGTTTCTAATCTATTTTACGTTCCTTCTTTCCTCCATTCTTTCAGACAAACCTTCATTGATGTGGTGAGATAGCAATTTTCTGCACATGACATTTTGGTTTCCACCGTAAGGGCAGTTGTGGGAGTGTATGAGGATGAATCAAACTCCACTTTCTCCCAGCAGGCAAAGTGCCTAAGTTTAGCACTTGGAGCCATATCCTGTCCATACTAGGAAATGGATGAGTGACTCCATCTCTGTAATAACAAAACAAAGTGCTAGAGAAACTCAGCAGATCGAGCAGTGAGATAGTAAGAACAGCAGATTCTGGAGTCAGAAATAACACCTTGTGGAGTTGGAAGAACGCAGCAGGTCAGGCAGCATCAAAGAAGCAGGAAATTTCTGAAGAAGGATCCCAACCCGAAACATCAACTTTCCTGCTCCTCTGATGCTGTCTGGCCTGCGGTATTAAATCGAGCTCCATACTGTGTTAGGTCTAGCAGTGTCTGTGGAGAGATAGAGGTACAGTTAATGCTTCAGGTCCAAAACAATGCTTCTTCTAAACCCAAGAAGTCCATGCCTCTGGCCACTGTCTGAAGCACATTACATTTAGTGTTCTGTTGTACCCCGAGCTGAGTTGACAACCTCATATTGTTGTTAGTTCCATCCAAATTCAACTATTCCAAAGATGTCCTTGTTATGCCCTGCATTAAACTGAACCCATACAAAAATCTGCTGCTTGTTTCCAAAATGACAGTTTAAATCACTCATTATTCCTGTGCTCACTGTCCTGCATCCACTCTGTCTGGCAAATCCTCGATGAAAACATTTTCATCCTTATTTTCCGTGCCCCCTCCGACACTCTGCTCCTCCAATTCTGACCTGTGATGCATCCCAAATTCTCAACACCCCTTCGCTGGTAGCTGTGTCTTCAGCTGCTCAGGCCCTAAGCTGTGAAATTCCATCCCTCTGTTACTGTCCTCTAATTAAGGTAGACCCCCAAAACATGACTTCTTGCACCAGGTTTTTGGGCACCAGTTCTCTAAAGCCACCTTATAGCTCTTGCTATCAAATTTAGTTAGAAAATGCTTCTGTTGGAACACCTTGGAATTTTTGTTACATTTAAGGCATTACAGAAAGGCAAATTATTGTTGGGAGTCGACAAGCTCCCAACCTAAATAATGGCACTACACTAACTCACTACATATTGCAGCATTGCCTAAGGACTGCATTGCAAATAACAGGAATGACACTCAAGAACAGAAATTGCTGGAGGAAGTCAGCTGGCTGCATCAGTGGGGATAAAACAGAGTTGACGTTTTGAGTCCAGTTCTCAAGAACAATCGCAGGACCTGAAACATTAACCCTGCTTTCTCTCCATGAATGCAGCCAGACCCGCTGAGTTTCTCCAGAAATTTTTGTTTCCGTTTCAGATTCCCAACATCAGTAGTCCTTTGCTTTATTAATTATAGAAGTATCACGTTGGCCCTTGATGAGAATGTCAGTGCACTAGAATCATGTCCATAGGTATCTAGCCCCAATCTCTCTGTTGGTTGTGTTGTTGTCCAATGACAGCTCGGCAGTCTTCTCAGTAACTAAACAGCAGCCATACCTGAGAGACAGTAGGGACTGCCAGTGCCGGAGAATCTGAGAGAACTCGGTGTAGAGCTGGATGACCACAGCAGGCCAAGCAGGATCAGAGGAGCAGGCAGGCTGACGTTTTGGGATGAGACCTTTCTTCAGAAATGGGGGAGGGGATGGGGGTTCTGAAATAAATAGGGAGAGTGAATGATGATTTTGCACTGCCCACGTTTGTCCTACCATTGTTAGTTAATTTATAGCAATAATTCACATTTACCACCTTCATTCCTCTAATTTTTTTAATACTTCTGTTCGATCTTCTTAATCCAGATGGAAAATGCAATGTTTACTGAGCCTTTACCACTTAATTCATAGCAGCTCAGGCAAGCACGTCATGCAGCGCAGGGTAAAGCCATGTGGCTGGTAGGCAGCATGAAAGATCTGTGTTCTATCTTCACCCTACTGAGTCCAGGATTAAGACTGACAAATCCAGGTGGGAAGGCAAGCAATAAGGATGACAGAGCCTGTAGAAGGATATAGACAGGGTAAGCAAGTGAGCAAAAACTTGGCAAAGTAATATAACATGAGGTTAAGCACTTTGGCAGGAACAATGGAGGACCTGAATATTAGATGAGAAAGTCTGTAGGAAGCTGTGGAAGAGGGAGGATTTGGGAATGTTCTTCCATGAGCCTCAAACAACTAGCAGGTTACAGGAAAACAAATGGAATATTGGCCTTAACTTCAAAAAGGAATAGAGTAAGAACTTTCAAAAGTTAATTGGACAAAGAACAAAGAAAATTACAGCACAGGAACAGGTCCTTCGGCCCTTCAAAGCTGCACCAACATGCTGCCCATCACAATTAAAACTCCATACCCTTCCAGGGACCATTGACTGTGTGAGGCACCCTTTTACCTGCAAAATGTTCAAGAGTGTGATGATGAGAGTTCAGAGACATCGCGTTTATTTCAGAATGAAGCTCAAGGCTGGTAAGGTCAAGGAACAATAGATAAATTAAGATATTGAGGTTTTAGTCAAAATAAGAGATTCTTATTTTAGATATAATCAACTTGGTTCAATTGCATCTCAATATTAAGAGTTTATGGGCATTCTTAAGAGATAAATTGGAAAGGCAAAGAGGGGAGATGAGATAGCATTGGCAGATAAGGTTAAGGGTAATCGAAAGAGATTCTACAAATATATTAAGAGCAAGGGGGTAACTAAAGAGAAGGTAGGGCCTCTTAAAGAGGAAGGAGGGATACAGATCCTTGGAAAACAGGTGACAGGTTTAGATAGAGGAATTGGATTGGTGCAGGCTTGGAGGGCCGAAGGGCCTGTTCCTGTCCTGCAATTTTCTTTGTTCACAGTATTCTCCCATGACCCACGTGACATCAGTCCTCAGGCACCTAGCTTTGAGAGTGCAGTTTAAATCTCTTTTTATTATCTCTTTCTAATGTAAATAATCCTAACCTACTCAACCTCTCTTCATAGCTAGCACTCTCCATACTAGGCAACGTCCTGGTGAACCTCCTCTGCACGCTCTCGAAAGCATCCACATCCTTGTGTAACAACCTCACTTGATAGCTAGCAGTATGGGGAATGCATCTGCAACATTATAGATACCATCTTTTGGGAGAGATACTAAAAAGAATATTTTGTGTCAGACCAGTTGTATATTCTGGAATGAAACCAGACACCCAGGCTCAAGAGCAGACACAGAGATGTGACTGTTAAGCAAGCCATCGAGAACCATGATCAGCATTTCAAGGTGATAAAGCCAATTATTTCACTACCTGATTGGTCAAGTCCTTTGTAAAGTTCGGAAGATATAAGAACCCAACCCAGCAGGACTTGGGTAGCCTTACTCTGCAGACCACCCAGGGACTCCAAATGTTGTCTAACAGGGTGTCTCTATGACCCCACAGGCTCCTTAACAAGTGTACACAACGTTAATTTACCCAGGCACCTTAGCACGTGTCAGGAAATTACAACAGATCATGAGTCTGCAGTCTGTGAACCAGGTCACAACTTTATTTGAAGGCAACAAGGTTAAGAGGTAAACTTTACACTTGTAACAACTCTATTTCTAACCATCCAATTCATTAGAAACTTAAAATGCTTCCCAGATACTCGTAACTTTTTCCAGCCTATTGAATTGTTTGGTCTGTTCCTTTCTTGACAGAAATCAAATTGTCTACCAGTTCCATGATACCCAAGGCTGAGGGACCACTCTAGACAAAACAAAACCTCACGTTCGTGGACTAACTTGGACAAAGATGTCAAACATTACCTTGTAAACTGCCTTATTTGCACACAGAACAATCCTCACCACTACAGTAATAAAGCATGCTTGCGACACACAAGACCATTAGTGGGACTTTGGACTAACCTCCAAATTGACTACATTGGCCTCCTACCCACCTGTCCTGGTGGCTTCAAATACATCTTGGTTATTATTGACACCTTCACTAAAGTGGGTCAAAGCATTTCCCACATGTATAAGCACTGCAAAGGTCACAGCCAAAATCATTACATAACAAGTATTTACAAGATGGGGCCTTCCACCCAGTGTTGAGTCTGATTAAGGCATCCATTTCACAACCCAGGTCATACAGGCACTCACGTCTCTTTAATAAAAAGAGATTTCAACTGCACTCTCAAAGCTTGGTGCCTGAGGACTGATGTCACATGGGTCATGGGAGAATACTGTGAACAAAGAAAATTGCAGGACAGGAACAGGCCCTTCGGCCCTCCAAGCCTGCACCAATCCAATTCCTCTATCTAAACCTGTCACCTGTTTTCCAAGGATCTGTATCCCTCTGCTCCCTGCCCATTCATGTATCTGTCTAGATACATCTTAAAGGACGTTATCACGCCCGCCTCTACCACCTCCGCTGGCAACACTTTCCAGGCACCCACCACCCTCTGTGTAAAGAATTTTCCACGCATATCTCCCTTAAACTTTTCCCCTCACAGCTTGAAATCATGACCGCTAGTAACTGAGTCCCCCATTCTGGGAAAAAGCTTCTTGCTATCCATCCTGTTTATACCCCTCATGATTTTGTAGACCTCAATCAGGTCCCCTTCAACATCTGTCTTTCTAATGTAAATAATCCTAACCTACTCAACCTCTCTTCATAGCTAGCACTCTCCATACTAGGCAACGTCCTGGTGAACCTCCTCTGCACGCTCTCGAAAGCATCCACATCCTTGTGTAACAACCTCACTTGATAGCTAGCAGTATGGGGAATGCATCTGCAACATTATAGATACCATCTTTTGATTCAATCCCCACATTCCTGCATGCATAGACTCGATAGAGTTAACTGACATATGTCAGTGACCAGAGACACTCATCAATACTACTGACGAACTGAGAGATTCTCTGAAAATATTTTGAAAAATATGACACTGGGATAAAATTCCTACTGGAGGAGCTAGATGAGGTCGGAACATAATTATCATGTGCCCACCAAAGTTTCACTTGTGCGGTACAACATACCAAAAAGGTACAGTAGGAAATAAATGAAATGAAGCTTACTAATTGGTAGGATGACTGTGGAACTGGGGCACGAATATTCATATCCATCCATTGATCCGTCTCCTCTCCCATCTGGCTGTTGTAATAATCACACTTACTCTAGTGTATGTCACAGTGATAACTCTTAGGATCAGTTGAAAAAATGCAGATATCACAACAACTTGACACAAGCACCAGGGAGAATACACATGCCTGCGTTAGAGATCCAAAGGACACGGAGAACATCCCAGTAATCTTGTTTTCTTTTACGTACAAATGCATTCCTTCCTGCATTGTTGAGTATTTTAATTCTGGATTATGTTTACCACAGTGATTTCCCTTATGTATACTGAAATACAGTAATGTGCAATGTTACAACAGCTTACTGCTGTATGGAACGTGTAAACATGCTGAACTTCACCAGAGATAGTAGGAACAGCAGAAGCTGCAGAATCTGAGACAACATGGTGTAGAGCTGAATGAACACAGCAGGCCAAGCAGCAGAGGAGCAGGAAAGCTTTCCTACTCCAAAGATGTTGCTTGGCCTGCTGTGTTCATCCAGCTCTACACCATGTTATCCCTGGACTTTAAATGTACATGCAAATTAAAGTGGTAAAGGATCTGATCCACATTCATGGTGGCATGCTCCAAAGGTTACCTTTGCAGCATACCCACCCCATGACAGGCCTACTTTAGCTTTGTACTTTTAGTGAACAAGATTCACTAATGTTTTGTTTTGTTCAAGAGGAGGGACACAGCAGCTCATGACTGCTCAAGAGAAATAAACATTAAGGGTGGTCAGAACTACAGGCACAGCACCTGAAATAAATAGGGGATCAAAATTAGCAAATTATGCTGGAAATGCTTGAGCCAAGACAGACAAGTGACAATCCTGCTAGGAACAAGTCCATGCAAGAACAAAAGTCAGACAAACTGAAACCAGAGAGGCACCAGAACACATCAGTGGCAATTCAACCCTTCCTGATAAACAAGTAACACTAGATGCATGGGAGCAGACATGCCTCACTAAGACAAAAAAAAAATCAGGAGTTAATACTCTAGGATGAAACCAGATTTCCATGCCCAAGGGGACACTTAAGCAAGCAATTGAGAACCATTATCAGCATTTCAAGGTTTAACACTTTAAAGCCAATTAGTTCGATACCTTTGATTGGTCAAGTTCCAGGAAGTAACCAGGCAGGTATAAGAACATAGCCCAGCAGGACTTGGGGTACTCCTACTTTGTAGCTTAACTAGGGGTATATTGGGATACAACAGTAAACCACAGCAACTTGCCTTTTGACCAATCAACCAGTGGAAAGGAACAGATCAAACAATTTGACATTACAGCAAAAGTTGCAAATATCTGGGAATTGGATAGTTAGAGAGTTGCTACAAGTGTAAAGGTTAACTTTTAACTTTGAGGACAACAAAGGTTATGACCTGATTCACAGACTGTAGACTCGTACTCTGTAGTCCTTTCCTGAAACTTGAAGTGCCTGGGTACATTAATGTTGTGTACATTTGTTGACAAGGCTACAGTTAGAGAGACACCCTGTTCCAGCCAAATCTGTTTGTGGGTGGTCCTGATTTTTAAACTGTGATCCCTTGTTCTAAATTCTTAGATGACGAAGCATGATCTCCACGTACACCCTGTCAAAACCCCTCAGCATACATGTTTCAATCACTCACACCTAATTCTTCTAAACTCCAGACAAGTCTAGCTTATCCAACTTCTCTTTACTTTACAATCCTCCCATTCCAGATATTAGTTCTGGTAGACCCTCTCTGAATTACGTATGATGCACTTACTCCTTCCTAAAATAAGTTGATCAACACAATGCACAGTACTCCAAATATGAGCTCACTAGTGTGCTCTACAACTGAAGCATACACCCCTGGCTTCTGTACTCAATTGCTCACAAACATTCCATTAAAAACAGAAATAACTGTGGATACTGCAAATCAAAAACAGAAGTTGCTAGGAAAGCTCAGCAGGTCTGGCAGCATTATTGAAGAAAAGTCAGTTAACATTTCAGTTCAAGTGACCCTCTCAACTGGTACTAGCTAGGAAAATGTCAGTTTATATGGAAAAGACAGGGTGGAGGTAGAGGGGAACAAGTAAACAATAGGTGGAGATAGAGGCTAAAAAAGAAAGAGAGAACAGTTGGACAAAGGAGTAGATAACAATCTGGCTAGAAAGGGGAAAAGCTATTAATGGAGACTTAGTGCCTAATTCACTATGTGAGAACAAGGCCTGGTGGCACTGTTGGGGGGGGTGCCTAGGATATGGGAGAATTCAGGCCCTAAAATGATTGAACTCTATATCAAGTCAGAAGGCTGCAGGGTCCCCAAATGCAAAATGCAGTGGTGTTAGAACATAGAACATAGAACAGTACAGCACAGAACAGGCCCTTCAGCCCACAATGTTGTGCCGACCATTGATCCTCATGTATGCACCCTCAAATTTCTGTGACCATATGCATGTCCAGCAGTCTCTTAAATGACCCCAATGACCTTGCTTCCACAACTGCTGCTGGCAACGCATTCCATGCTCTCACAACTCTCTGCGTAAAGAACCTGCCTCTGACATCCCCTCGATACTTTCCACCAACCAGCTTAAAACTATGACCCCTCGTGCTAGCCATTTCTGCCCTGGGAAAGAGTCTCTGGCTATCAACTCTATCCATGCCTCTCATTATCTTGTATACCTCAATTAGGTCACCTCTCCTCCTCCTTTTCTCCAATGAAAAGAGACCGAGCTCAGTCAACCTCTCTTCATAAGATAAGCCCTCCAGTCCAGGCAGCATCCTGGTAAACCTCCTCTGAACCCTCTCCAAAGCATCCACATCTTTCCTATAACAGGGCGCCCAGAACTGGACGCAGTATTCCAAGTGCGGTCTAACCAAAGTTTTATAGAGCTGCAACAAGATCTCACGACTCTTAAACTCAATCCCCCTGTTAATGAAAGCCAAAACACCATATGCTTTCTTAACAACCCTGTCCACTTGGGTGGCCATTTTAAGGGATCTATGTATCTGCACACCAAGATCCCTCTGTTCCTCCACGCTGCCAAGAATCCTATCCTTAATCCTGTACTCAGCTTTCAAATTCGACCTTCCAAAATGCATCACCTCGCATTTATCCAGGTTGAACTCCATCTGCCACCTCTCAGCCCATCTCTGCATCCTGTCAATGTCCCGCTGCAGCCTACAACAGCCCTCTACACTGTCAACGACACCTCCGACCTTTGTGTCGTCTGCAAACTTGCTGACCCATCCTTCAATTCCCTCGTCCAAGTCATTAATAAAAATTACAAACAGTAGAGGCCCAAGGACAGAGCCCTGTGGAACCCCACTCACCACTGACTTCCAGGCAGAATATTTTCCTTCTACTACCACTCGCTGTCTTCTGTTGGCCAGCCAATTTTGTATCCAAGCAGCTAAGTTCCCCTGTATCCCATTCCTCCTGACCTTCTGAATGAGCCTTCCATGGGGAACCTTATCAAATGCCTTACTGAAATCCATATACACCACATCCACAGCTCGACCCTCATCAACCTTTCTAGTCACATCCTCAAAAAACTCGATAAGGTTTGTAAGGCATGACCTACCCCTCACAAAGCCGTGTTGACTGTGTTTTGTCCAAGTATCTTTGGAATAATGGTGTTATGTTCACAATCTTTCAACCTTCTGAGAATTTTCCACAATCTAAGGATTCTTGGAAGATTATCATCAGTGCCTCCATTGTATCTGCAGCTGCGTTCTTCAACATGAGAGGATACAACTCATCACACCCCTTGGATATTTTCTGTACTGATTGGAGTTATGTTTGGAATTCTGTGCAGTGACATTCACTTTTAACAGTTTGCTAAATACTACCAGGAACAGAAATTGTCATCCAGCTGCAACTAAACTCAAGCTTTCAGCACAGAAGGAAGTCTTTCAATTCATTATGAACCTATTAACTCCTGAAAAGGGCAATACAATTTGCCTCAGTCCATAAATGTTCTTTCTCCAACATCCTGAGATGCATTATCCGTATTTCTTCAAAATCTGTTTCACTCACCCTTTCAGCAATACGCATGACAACAAATCGGCATTTTTAGTCCCCCGATAGCCTCCGTTGCACATGTGCATTCTTGCAGCTTGCACTGACCTTCATTGGAACACCACAGCAAGTCAGAGACAGATGTTGAACAGGGAACAGGATAAAGTGGTAAAATGACAGGCAACTGGAGGCTCATTTTTTTGGGGGACTGAACACAAGTGTTCTGCAAAGCAGACAACTTTTGTTTCGCATTGTTTCCCCAATGTAGAGAAGACCACTTTGTGCAGCAAATGCAGTAGATTAGATTGTGAAGTGCTCCTTCACCTGGAAGGTATGCATGAATATGCAGTAAGTAAATAGGCATGCGTTACACCTACAGTACTTGTAGAGGATGGTGCCATAGGGGTTTGTTGGGGGTGAAGGAAGTATGGACCAGAGGAAAAGGGGAGCATGTGTCTGATGGCATCAGCTCACTGGAGGTGACAGAAATGGCAGCTGATGGATCATCCAGATGTGGATGCTGGTGGATTCCTATCACGGTTGGAGGGAAGTCGGGGTGGGGGGGGGGGGGGGGAAGAAGGCATAAGTGTGGGAGATGGGTCAAGACCCAGTTGAGGGCCCTGTTGGCAAGTATTGGGAAATCCTTAGTTGAGGAAGAAAGTGGACATTTCAGAGGCTCCCTTGTCAAATTGACTCATTGTATAATGCACAAGAGGCAGAGGAACTGGGAGACGGCATGGAGTCTTTACAGAAAGCAGGGTCCAAGAATGTACAGTCCAGGTAGTTATGGGAATTGGTAGGTTCCGAGGATATTAGTGGCCAGAAACAGAAGCAGAGATGTTGAGGAAGAGGAGGAGATGTCAGAAATAGACCAGGTGAAAGTGAAGGCAGGGTGGAAATTGGAAGCAAAAGATGATATAAACTTCAGATTCTGAACAAGAAAAGGGAAGCAGCACCGATTATATCATCAACATATCAGAAAAAAAGTGCGTTTTGGACAGGGCCTGGAATAGGACTGAAACAAGAAAGGTTCACATACCCAACAGAGAGACAGGCATAATCTGGGCCCAGAGGCATTCCTCTGACCTGAAGAAAATGCAAGAAGTTGATGAGGATGAGCTCCTCTAAGTGGACAAGTGGTGGTTGGGGACAGTTCAGGCCTTTCTGGTAGAAAGCAGAGAGCTGAGACCATCCCAGTGGGGGATGGACATGTAAAGAGATTAAATGTTGATGGTAAAGAAGCAGCAGCTGGAGCCTGCGAACAGAATTTTAAAACTGATATAAAGCGGAGGAATCATAGATGTACATGGGGAGGGACTGGACCAGGGGAGGAAAGAATGAGTCATGGTAGGAACACATTAGTTCCGTGGGGCAGAAGTGGGCTGAAACAATGGGTCAACTCAGGCAGTGCTGTTGTGGAACCTGTAACCCTATTTCCTATGGTTAATTGACTTTGCCGGCATATTCTTGAGCACTAGAGACAATTCATCATGCCAATTATGACACATTACTTTCATCTTCAAAGCATTTCTAAAGTCCTCAAGTTATATTGAGAAATTAGCACATTGAAAAATCAAGTTTTGAGGTGTTTCATAATTTAAAACAAGCTGGATAATAGAGAACAAAATACTTTTGATACATACCAAGTGCAAACACAAAATCTGTACACAGACACTACACCCACAAGCATTTCAAATGGTTCTGTTCAAGTAATTGGTCAGACTACTACCAATATCAAGGAAGTCATGTTGGGACTCGTGCTGAAAAGTTGGAGGTTTGTTCTCAAATTCTGTATGAGGTGTACACCTAGCAAATTACTTGTCTAAATCTCAAGGGAGATGGGTTGGTTCCTTGATTAGGCTCAGGTGACCCAATTCTAATTTTATTGGCATAACATATTGGCATCAAATGATCACAGCAACTCTTGAGCAATGAATTACTCCACATATGCAAATTTTGAGCTATGGCTCAATGCTAAAACAGTCCATTGAAGTGCCTCCCACTTTACATCCATGGCTTTACTCGGTCCAATCTCAGTGACACTCAATGACAAAAGTATTCATCTGAAAACATAAAACTGAAGTTTTGATAGATTGATTCTTTGATAATTAAAGTTGGCTTTGATTTCAGTTATCCACAGAATTTTCCACGAGTATGACTGTCAGCAAAAGCAAGACAAAGATGGGTCATTTCATTTGGAATTAATTGGAAACTTATAGGTGAATTATATGACAGCAGCAAAAATTGCTATTTAATAAAAACACCAAAGATAAAACTCAACTTCTCTTTAATTGATGAAGAGAAATAAATTTACATTTAAATGAAATGCAGCTTTTGCCTGCATTTGTAAATGCTAGCTTATAAAAACAAGTCTTTGGCAGTTAACGTGAGTTGTTTTTCCTTTGAGTTGCAAACAATATTGAATATCAACTAAACCCTATAGGCCTTTTCCAATAATTACATTTACAAAACACTAACACATTTATTTATGTACAGGAACAAAAACATTGGACCAAGAACAGAATAGAAAATAGTTATGGTACAAGCGGATATTTATATATAATAGTACAGGTTTACAGAATGTACAGTTTTTACAGAAAAAAGTCTGTATGAACTGACCAGGTTCCAAACAAAAGCTTGGCTTACAGAGGCATGAAAATGCACCCGTTTGTCTACATCTAAACAACAAAGGCAACGTACGCCAAAGCCTTCAGAAGTTAAGCAGCTCCAAATGGTCAGTTTATGCGGTAAGTCAGATATTCAATTATCTTTGGTGGGATAAGCAGGTTCTCAACAGAAGATGTAACCATTACTCTTCGCAAAGCCATACGACAGAGATGCTGAAGACTGGGGACATGATTGGGAGTAGCCCAGAAGTGAACACTACCATCTTGCGTTCTTGGAAGAGAAAAGCGAAGCAAATGTAGGGTTAACTTGTGATCCAAGGTCACCAACTCGAACATTTTATGCACTTTTGTAAAGAGTTCATAAACAAACACCACAGAAGACAGCAAAGGTGGGTTCGGATAGAATCAAATTAGTAATCTTTAGTGTTAACCTATTTCATACCAATTATCATTATGCAGTGAAGACAATTCGAGTGCCTCAGGAGCACAAGAGGATTCATCCACTGTTATTAAGAATTAAAGATGGTTTCAAATAGTAGTCTGGACATTCAATACTGGTTATTGTGTAGGGAACAGTGCCCTGTTTAAAGGCTCCACTGAAGAGTGTGACAGTGGCAGAGACATAGGAGCAATCACCTTCCAACTCACTTGGCAACACTGTCAGCAAAACAAACCTCATCTACAAAATTGGCTATTGGTGTCCATTCTCACTGTTAAGAATGAAAGTAGTAATACAGGAAACGCAATTTTCTCAAATCGGAATTCAATGAACTAGACAACCTCCATAAAAGATTCAGAACCAACAGTCCACCTGAAGCCTCACTTCTGTATTTCAGCTACCTTTAATGCTCAGAAGAAAACACTGCAGACACGAGAAATCTGAAACCAAAAATGCTGAAGAAAATGTCTGGTAGCACCCATGGAGGACAATAGTTAACGTTGAGTCCAATGTCTTCACGACTGCAAACCTCATGTGAAAACTGATTTTGAACTCTCAGCATCACGTATTAAACAGACTTGAAGCATCATGAAAGGTCACTATAATATACCTACCCAGTAGCTAGAACACTGCCATCTGGAGAAAAGGCACAACATAGGCCATTGCTTAAAGGAGCAACCTCTGCTGGGCAATCTTTATCAATCCGCCAGAATCTCACCATTCTGCAATGAACAATATTAGTCAGTTCATACAGTTAACCTAACATGTATTTAGGAGCAGTGGAAGGCTAACAAATACAGATCCATGAGAAATTTCTCATCAGTCCAGAATGAGCCACTATACATCTGGATGACAGTTCTGCAAAGCTTGCAGAAATTTAGTAGTCAACCTTGTCCAATTAGAATTATTCCAAATCAAGAGTTACATAGCAGGCATTTCAGAAGCAACTGGATGGTAGTTAATATGATTGATCAGAATTTATCTGAGGGATCAAAGTTAGTTTACTCCCACTAAATTCATTTGGAGTACACAAGAAAAATTTCACTTTCCAACTGATAACACTGATGCAACATGCTGTATTAGGGCTTTGAAACAAATAAGGGTTTTCAATTGCAGTATCATACTCAAACAAAATCTATGGGCTATTTTCATCTGCTCAGCAAGTGGTCTTTCCTGGAGCTTCTCAATCAGGCTTATAAAATTAAATAAAACCTAAATCTTGGGTGCAATCCATGTAAATTCCCTTTAACATTTTAAAACAAATATTCTTGATCCAAGATTACTTCCCTTCTAAATTTTAAACCATCACAAGATACACTTAGTACAGAAAAACAAATCATAGTAACTTTTGAAAGTTAGGTACTTCTAATGAATCCAACTCCAATACAAATAATAAATTATTCCAAGTGACTGGATTTCATCAAACAAAACAAACAGTGAGCACACATCTTTCAGAGAGAGATCAAAGCATGCAGCACAGCAGAAGTGGTACAGCTGCATATTATTCTAATATATTCTTGCTCCAGCACGCAAATACATGGGAACAGCCAATCAGAAGAGTAAAGCCCCTTGGAGGCAGAATGAGGAAACTTCAAAACGAGCTCTTCCTTCCTGTATTCAATGCCGCTGGCTTCAATACCCCAAATCTGGCATCATTAGCATTCTCCCAGAGGGGAAATTCTACTGCTCAAATATTTAATATCCACTTACTTATCATCAGCAACACTAGCAATGTGCAAACCATCGTGGCAAAAGGCAACAGATTTCACCCAGCGATCATTTGCTCCACCAGCAAATATTGGAGTTGGAGGTGGAAAGAGATGCCTGCAAAGGCAGAAGTGAAAAAGTCCAATTAATGAAAATATCCTAACTTTCCCTATTTATAATCAAAAGGCATGCACTGCATTACACTTCCAGACACTGAAAGCTCTGGATGAAGTATTCAAACTAGGTTTAAAGCTGCAATTGTTCGAAATGCAAGACACTGAAAAGCTTTACAATCCCATTATAAAACCAACTACTTACTCTTTCCTCTCCCTGACCCCAAAAACCTAGGCTCCCAAATGATAAAGCTGAAATGTTTTGAAGGCAGAAACTTTAGGTGGAACATATAAACCTTTGTTTGCAAAATAGCAAAAGCTTACATCCACAGGATCCAATAGATGAATACACTTTACAGATTCTTGAGATAAAAGTCTAATTAGTGGCCACTGTTAACAAGAATTGATAATTCACATTGGTGCATAAGTTGCTTAGCAAGTACAATGGCATCAACTCTTCTTGAAGCCAAGTCAATAATTTCTCAATTTCTCACCTCTTCTTTTGAAAACTGACCTACACAAATCTATTTTCTGTAGTTTGTCCATATCCTACAAATCCAAAATGAAGTTCATTAAAGTAACAGCATAATATTATAAGTGTAAAAGCAAGCACCATCTACAGGTTTATTCTACAGTTCTGCCGGATGTCACTAAGACATCTATCTCCCCATCACATTTTCCAGGTTTAAAAAATGCTAGCTAGCTTGTCAGCAATACTCAAAATCCATGAACAAATTAAAAACAAACATGAATTGCAGTGCTGCGACACTAATACACTTCTTAAAATTCTGAAACCAAGGTCAGAATTACAGAAAACACAGAACCGTACAGCACCGGAATAGATCCTCCAGCTACCATGCCTGCACCAAGATGCCATTCTAAACTAATCCCATCTACCCACATGCAGTCCAGGTCCTTCTATTCCCTGGGTGTTCATGTCTGTCTAAATGTTGCTATCATATCTGCTTCTACTACCTGCCTTGGCACAATGTTCCGAGCACCCTACCAACCCTCCAAAAACTCTGCACAACGTACCTCTTTTACACCTTCTCCCTCTCACCTTAAACCTAAATTCCCTGTATTTGACATTTCCACACTTGGAAAAAGACTCAGTACCCACCCTCTCCATGCTTCTTATTTTACGTACATCTGTCATATTGCCTCTCAGCCTCTGACCCTCTAGCCTGTAACAATCCAACTTTGTCCCAACTTCTCCTTATAGGTAAAAGGACTTCAATCCAGGCAACATCCTAGTAAGCCTCTTTTGCACCCTCTCCAAATCTTTAACATTCTTTGTACAGTGTCACAACTAAAACAGCACATAATACTCCAAATGCAGCCCAAGGTTTTCTACAGTTGCAAAATGACTTGCCAATTTTATACTTGATGCACTAACCTATGCATGGAAGCATGCTATACACCATTACCACCATATTCACTTACATTGCCAAATTCAAGGAGCAATGGACTCTTCTCCCAAGATCCCTCTCTGTCACCACTCCCAAGGCCATTTACTGTATACTTTCCTCTTGCATTTGACCTCCCAAAGTGTATTACATTTCACTTGTCTGGATTAAAATCTATTTGCCATTTCTGCCCAAATATCCAAATGATCTATATCTTGATGGATGGACAAGCCTTCCTCAATACCTACAACTCCCCCAATTTTTGCATCACCTGCAAACCTGCGAATCAGAACAACTACATTCTCATTCATATTACAAAGAGGTCCTTTCACCTCTGAACACTGATCCCTGTGGAATAGCACTGACTGAAAGCTTTCAATCAGTAAAATACCCCTCCACAACGACCATCTGTCCATGGCCAAAACAATTTAGCATCCAGCTTATGAATTCACTGGGGATTCCGTGTGGCTTAATGTTCTGAACCAGCCTGAGAGACACTTTGTCAAGTGCTCTAGTAAAGCATATGTAGACTACATCCACAGCCTTGCCCTCAAACATCTTCGTCAATTCCTCAAAAAACTCAGATCTGAGACAAGGCCTCCCTGCACAAAGTCATGCTGACCACCACTAATAAGTGCATTCTTTCCCAAAAGGGTGTATATCTTGCCCTTAAAAATCTTCTCCAATAGTTTTCATAAGTGGTAGGGAAATTTACACATTTTGTGAAGTGAAAGCCCATAAATACCAGACCCCTAACATGAACCATCACTCAAGGCCATGATGGAGAACAGAAATTTGAACTGGTCATTGTTCTTAAACCAGGTGCATCATCCATTATTGACAAGGGTTGCTGTGGTCACTTACCCCAGCTCCAACAAAATACTGCCTGTATGCGGATCCCAGACAATAACTCGCGTATCATATGAAGCTGTAACCAACAATGCTCCATCAGGAGAGAATTCACATGATACCACATCATTAAGGTGACCTTCAAGTTTACGCATCATGGTGTAGCTTTCCATGTTCCAAAGAAAAACCTGCAATGAGAAAATTGCAATTTACAGCTCCAGTTTATGGTTAATCTTCCCAAACGAGATCTAGTTAATTTATAATCCATAACAGTTACAGTATAAATTTGCAAACAATTAGTTCAAATTATACAGTACTTCCAAAATTGATATGCTCAGTGTCATTACTGCAACTAAAAATTTTAAGAAGCAATATTTACAAACATGCCAGCTATATCTATATATTCTAAATAACATATGCAACATCCACAAAGGATGCTTAAATAATTTAAACAATTTTACAAATTTTTATAAGTTACATCTTCCAATTGAAATTTAACACTTCAGAAACAAAAATGTAGAAAAATACAGTACAGGTAACTTAAGCATAACATTTTGTTACTCCAACGGAACCTCCATTCAGAGTTAAAGTTCACGTGTGTTTACAAAACGTTTTCATCAGGAGCGAGCCTATGAAACAGCAGATACTGCAAGAGAAAAGAACATGTTTGACGGCCTAAAGGAACAATCCTTTGGCAAAAAGCACAAAACTGAGGCTTCAACATTACATTTTGGGATATATTAATTATGACAGCACATTAACCAGATGATTCAATTACAGACAAACTTTGTAGATTGTATATGATAGTCATATATGTAATTTTTTTTAAATGGGCATACAAACTGAACTTCATTGTTCCAGAGACCTAATGGGTCACATATCCCTCCATTAGTCAAAGAGCATAGATATTCCCTAAGTCCACTCGAATAGTAATCCAATCACAACTTGGACCCCTTTCTATCAGAATGGAATCTCTCTGACCTTGTCCTGGCACCTCCTTACAGACATATGGAAATCATTTTAACACAAAAACAAAAGCAGAGTTTTCTCCACTACTGTGAAAACATGGCAGCGCACAAAGTTATGGCAATACCATACAAAACTGTGCAGTCTAAGGATCTGAAGGATTTTTGTTCCACTATCGTAGCAAATTAGAGAGTTTTAAAGATGCAAATTAAAGTCAGATACATGAGCCCCAAGTGGTCTTAAAAATGATCCAGACTTCCACCCGAACAATAGACACAAGGTCAATTTAGTACACAAATAACCTTAATTGCCTTTTGGCCACTCAAAATAATCGTCTGCTGAAAGTATTAAAAACTGAAATTACAAAGATAATTCACTAAAATAAGCAATGCATGTGTTTTAAAAATCTAAGTAAGTTAATAGTGGATTTATGCAAATATTCAGAATTTCAATTTGATTTAAATAAGCATTGCTATTTTCAGTTTTCTCTTTCTACTTTTGCATCGTGTAGAATAGTCAACTTTCATGTCTTCAAAAATAAGAAATTACTAAAGCAGTCACAAACTAAGTAGGATTCCTTCCACTCTACAACTTTCACTCCTGAAATGTGACTTACGCTAGGAGAGTTTAAAGACACTGGGTACTCTCCAGCTGCATGCCAAAGCGACCACTCAACAGTTTATCTAGACAAACAAGTGTTGACACACCAGAATATATCACAGCAGAACATAAGTCTGTCTTCACTGAACTCAATACATGCACACTTATCGCCAGAGCTGCAATCAAAGGCAAGACTCTTGACCAATGTTCCACGACTCATCTCTCCGATGGCAAGACCAGTAAAGCAGCCTTAACGCTGCCCTGACTGAAAACATAACATACCAAGTATCATCCATGGAATCCTTGGCACATAGCAGCTACTCAGGCGGACAAATTTATCAACCCACCAGCACAGTTCAGGCTCAATATTTTAGTGTCTAAAAGGACATCATGGATAGCAGAAAGTTGAACAGCACACTTACTTCATCTCCAAACTATTGAACACAGATGACCAATTCTACAGCTTTGCACATTTTTAGATTTTCTGAGAATAGAAATTAAAAACTCTACCAACCACACTGCACATTTAAAACAGTATTTGTAGTAGGTATCCCAGTGTGCAGCAGACTGGTGCTCCAATGGGAATTCAACAACATAGGTTCACATTTGTGATTGCCCACGCAGCATTCCCGATCTTACCCGGGCTGTCTGGGGGGGGAAGAACCAAGCTGAAGTCAAGTCCCTCCCAATGAGGAGGAAGAGGGAGGAAAAAAGCAAAAACCAAGGAAGTTATCCTGGGCTGCTCTCACACACCTTCTGGTAACATTGTCAGAGGCCAGGGAGCAGATCGCCTGCCCACCCTCTGCCAGGAATGGTACATGCTGCGGGAGATCTAAAGAGGAAAAAAATACTTAGTAAAATGGGGGAAAAGGTTAAATATCTCTGTTAAAATGTTCAGTATGTCGCTATCCATAACTATTATGAACAAAAAGAAATGGCCAATTCACATTTCTGGCTTTGAAAGATGACTACATTCCAATGTAGGTCACAATAGAGATAGTGTTTGAAAATTACATGTCCTGCAAAAATTTACTTCAGTCACTGAAAGCAGACTGGGTTTGCTGTACATTCTTGCCAGTTAACAGTTTCTCCCATTCACTTGAAAATTATAGGAAAGTTGTAGCTGCCAAGAAATGACATCAAGATCCCGCCAGGTAGTTTGAAGTAAGAGTCAAACTTGGCACAATCTGCCAAATGAGGAGGCATACAATTTTGCTAAAAATAAAAAAAGTCATAAACCTGCTTATGTCTTACTTTATGAACAATAATGTACCTTACACTCAATAGATACTTCCTTTCTGCACAGCTACTACCACTGCCAACGTCCTTCTTTCTGCACCTTTTGTGCAGCACGACTGGACAGGCAAGTCCTAAAGTTAAAGTATATTGACTTAACTGCCACTACTTATGGCAAAGAAAGCAAAGATAAACCAGAAATATAATAAATACGCAATTTATTAAATGGGGCTCCTCCAATAGCTGAGTGTAGAAGTGCACTACTTACTGAGAAAGTGAGCCATTAGACCGAAGTCCAGATTTCACTTGCTGTAGTTTGCAAAGGGCCAATGCAAGTGACCATGACAGTTCTTTTTCTTAAAAAAGGGGTTTATGGAAAGGAAGATGTTATAAAAAGAACCAAGAGCTAACAGCACAGAAGAAAGCCATTCAGCTCTCCAACAGTGAAACTCCTAATTTTAAACAATTATGGATTCTGAAATGAACTCAAGATTGAGGAAAGCAAAAAACAGCTAAATCTGCAGATGACAAAAAGATAAGTATGCTGTGAAGACAGAAGGTTTCAGACAGATTGACTGAAAGAGTCCAGACTAGCAGATGGAGGATAATATGGCAAAATGTAAGGTTGCTTGCCCAAGTAGGGAGAATTTAAAAAGTGAGACGTCGAGAAAGACAGATAGGAATATGCAAGACACGAAAAACAGATCAGTCACGATCTTATTCGAGGGTACAGCAGGACTATGTTTACCAAAAAAACCTGGACCAAGCAGGAACTGGACTTGGTTTAAAATCTGCATTGTGGCTAAAAAGGCCACTCTAGGGTTCCCAACATTAAAATGTAGGTACACAAGCTACTCAAATAAAAGAGTGCTTGCATACACATGTTTTAAACAACTTAAATTTTTTGGTGGGTGAAAGGAAACCAGTTTAGAAACATTAACTGAGAAATTTCAAATTCTTGAGGTCTCTATATTCTTGGGCAATGTCAATGACAAATACAAAAGCATAGTAGTTACTTGGTTACAATGTTGTAAACACAACCTTTTAAAGGGCTAAAAGATTAACAATTTATAGTCTGAGATACTTCTAGCTAGTAACGTAGATTTACAAAGCTGTAGTCCTTTAGAATTGATACAAAACTTCAAAAACAAAAAACTATATTCAAACCTCCATTAAAAGGAACCAATTGCCAAAGATGCAGAATCAAAGTTTACATTTCAGGAAGTCATTTAAAATAAACAGAGATCCAGAAAGATTTTAAAAACAGCACTTTGACATTAAACTTTTATTCAGTGCAGCATGAAGTAAAGAAGTTTACCTTTTACTGTGCAAGGTCTAGAAAACTGAATACAATTGCAAGTTTTGAGTCAATTTAACTTGTTAGCTTTCTGTTCTTAGTAACAAACTTGAACAATCCTGAAATATGAACAAAATGTTCCACAGCTTTAAGATACACTAATCTGCTGCCTGTATTATTCAGAGGTCAGTTTGACTATTGGATTTTGGAAGCTCTTCAAAATTGAGGCATCTTCTAGTGTATGTAATCATGTGATACTGAATAATACCACAAAAATGTAGAGAACAAAAATGCGCACAACTGCAAAAATCACATCAAAAATACGCATTTATACAACAGGTGAACATTTTGTCAGGCAGAAATCCAACATTTGGAAAAATAATGAAGCAATAATAAATAAGGCAAAATGCAATGTGAATCTTCAAGAGGAGGAGCATCCAATCAATTATTCTCAATTTTCAAAAGCTTTTAAATTGGACTGTTGAAAAAATAAAGATAAAATTAACTTGAGTACATGCACAAAAAAATATTTTCCCCAGGTCACTAACAAGCTGTGCAAGCATTAGATGAAATGCACCTGATCTGATCTTAGCCTCCCCACCCCATGGTCTAGTTAGTCAATTTAATTCTACAGTCTGGAGGAGGGTCACCAGACTTCAAACATTGACTGTGCTTTCTCTCCACAGATGCTGCCAGACCCAAGTTTCCTTGGCAACACGCTTTGATAATTTTACAATAACACGTGCATAATCAGTGACAGTTACAACTGTCATTTATTAGAGTGCAAAAATTAATACAATTTGGAAGTGATCTAAGCAATGAAGCTCTTAGACACTTGAACCTTAAGACCATAAATATAGTAAAGTTAGGTCATTTGGCCCATTCAGTTTGCTCCACCATTTGATCACAGCTGGTATGTTTCTCAAACTCATCACACTGCCCATGTTCTGTAATCCTGGACGTCCTTCATAATCCAAACTACAATATTTAAGACACTTAATGACACTGCTGCAGAAGGCTGTGGAGGCAAGGAGATGCACAAACTGAGCACTTTTTGGCTAAAAAAATTCCTCATCTCAATTCTAAAGGGTCATGCCTTCACTTTGAGGCCGGGCCTTTGGATTAGAGTTTCTCCAACTGATGTAAAGATCTTCACATCCACTCTATTCAGGCCTCTCAGTGTCCTACATTTCAATGAGATCCCTCCTCATCTTAAGTTTCATCAAGGACAACAGACCCACAATCCTGAACCACTCCTTATATAACAAGCCCTTGTATTCCAGGATCATTCATTTAAATCTCCTCCAGACTCCCTCCAACATAGCACGTCATTTCTTAGATGCAGGGCCAGCCGAAGTATCTCAGTTAGGACAGCGTTCGACTGAAGATCTAAAGGCCCCTGATTCATTCCTGGGTTTCAGCAAAATGAGTGCTTACAGCCTCAGGCAACTGCTTGTGTGGAGTTTGCACGTTCCCCCCATGTCTGCATGAGTTGCCTCCAGTTTGCGCCCTCAGTCCATTGATGTGCAGGTTAGGTGGAGTGGCTATACTAAAAATAATACCTAGGGTGGGAATTGCAGGGGGATAGGGTAAGGGGTGAGTCAAGGTGGGATGTTCTTTGAAGGGTGGGTGTGGACTTTAATGGGCCAAATGGCCTGCTTCTGCACTGTAGGAATTCTACAATGCTATGAACTACTCATGATATTCCAAATGTAGTCTGACCAGAACCTTATACAGCCTCAGCAGTTGATCTCTCTTCTTGCATTCTAGCCCTCTTGAAATGACAGCTAATGTCACAATTGCCTTCCTAACTACCAACTGAACTTACGTATTTTGCTTCCCACCTTAGGAGAATGCTCAACTGGGACTCAAGTCCCTCTGTGCTTTAGATTGCCAAAACCTTTTCCCCTGTTTAGAAAACAGTCAAGATCTCTATTCTTCCCACTAAAGTGCAAAAATCTCACTTTCCCCACGCTGGGCAGGTTACAGATGGAATACATTCTTCTAACTGTTCAGTCCTTCTGCAGCCTCCCAACTTCCTCAATAGTTCCTGTCCCTCCACCCACCTCTGTGACACGTGCAAACTTTGTTGCAATGCTCTCCATTCCTTCATCCACACACTTAATATATAAAGATGAATAGTTGTAGTCCAAACACTGAATCCTGCAGAACTGCTCATGTCACCAGCTGCCATCCTATAAAAGACCCTTTTCCCCCCTCAGTCTACATGCTGTCAGTCAGCCAACCCTCTTACCCTATTTAGCAGCCTCTTGGGCAGCACTTTGTCCAAGGGTCACCAGGAAATCAAGTATGTCCACTTACTCATTACCGCCTCAAAAGAATTCTAATGGATTTGACAGGTGTGACTCCCCTTGATGAAGTCAATGCTGATTTTACCATGCTCTTCCAAGTATGCAATCTCATCCTTAATATTGGGCTAAAATCTTACTAACGACTGAGGTCAGGCTAACTGGTCCATGGTTTCCTGTCTTCTTGCCTCCCTTATCCTTCTTAAACAGGGGTGTTACAACCCTTTTCCAGTCCTCTCTGACCCTCCCTGACTCCAAAGATTTCTGAAAGATCACCAATGCCTCTACAACATCTTCAGCTGTCTGCTTTAGAACTCTAGGGTGTAGACTACGTAGTCTGGGTGGTTCATCCTTCTTCAGAGCTTTCAGCTTCTCCTTAGTGATAGCCACTGCACTCATCTCCGCCCCATGCCTTCAATTTGTTGTGCTACTGCTGTTTTCCACTGGCAAGGTCCTTGTCTTTGTGGTTACCTTCACTAAACTGCAATATTGTTACATTGATTCCAGCTTCTCCCCCTCAAACTGCAGCGTGTTTTCTATCATATTACGGGCCACATGCCCAACAGGGTCCCTTAGCTTGAACACCTGCATCAAGTCTACTCATTACACATCCCAACATCCAAAATTAGCTGCTCCCAAATGGGCTATACCACAAGCTATTCCCAAAAAACATATGGTCGCCTGCATGTATTTCAGTACAACAGACCCAGTCCCACATTTACTACATCCCTTCTCATGGCTGTCCCTTTATATGCTACGACTCAAGTTAGATTCCTGGCCTTTCCTGATGAAGGGTCTAGGCCCAAAACAGCAGCTTTTGTGCTCCTCTGATACTGCATGGCCTGCTGTGTTCATCCAGCTCCACACTTGGTTATCTTAGATTCCTGACTGTTTCCTCTGTCCTATTACTTGTTCTGGAAACTTTAATAAGCTCCATAAGTTCTCCTCCTGCACCTTGAATGTTTTTTCCATACTTTTCCATGCAACTGAGTCTGGCCCCCAAGATTTAGTTTAAGCCTTGACACACTACCTTGGTCAAACATAAGTCTTCAAATAAGCACTGGAAGAATCAAGGTGAGGTGGTGTGTGGGGATTGCTCACGTTGAGCTGGCAGATCTATTAATTACCCAGTTTCAAAAACCTGTCTCCCTTCATCCTTATCTGATCTGACAAGGGGCCCCAAAACAGGTTTATCTATCCTATTATTTTGGCAGAAAGTAAAAAGCTCAGGAGATATTTACATTTTTTGGAGGGAAAGTAGAAAATCCACAGCAGCAGATATTCTGTTATGTCTTAGCAACAAGCCATGTAAGAAATAAAAATGAGCTTCAACTTCTTCCCCAGTTCAAGTTATTAATGGCAATTCTTTCAACAGTTAGAAAATAGAATGTTTACAGGTACTGTATCCAAATTACAACTAATAGTTGACTACTGGTTCAGAACCAGGAAGTAGAAAATTTTTATTGAAATCAGTGCATACAAGTAGTCACATCCAATAGTCAAACCGGAAGATACTTGCAAACATATTCTGCATGCATGCTCTGCACCAAAATGCTGCAAACTTATTTATACAAACAACTTCTAATAACTACTCAATTATAGGCATTATATGCTTTATAATACAGCCAGAGGACTAGACTAGCATAACATTAAGACCATCATTAAAGCGTGAAATTAACATTCCCAAGTTAGAGGTTTAGAACATCTTTCACCCCCCAACACACTGCAACACTTACGCACTAACTTGCACAGAAATATTTTGATGACACCGAGCAAGTTCTAACTCTAGAAGTAACAAAGAGAGTCTAAAGCATGCTATTTTATAAAGGGCTCTGATCAATGCATCAAAAGACTTTTATCCCCCAAAAGCAAACAAGGAACTTGCACACATACCGCTTTTCCAGCTCCGACAGAGCAGAGAATGTTTGAATCTGGAGAGAAGGAACAGCAATACACCCAGTTGTGATGTCCCCTCAGTACAGTCACCATATTACCTGTTAAAGCAAAAAAAGATCATTAAACCTGACAGAATAGGAACTGCAAATGCTGGAGAATCTGAGATAACAAAGCATAGAGCTGGATGAACACAGCAGGCCAAGCAGCAGAGGAGCAGGAAAGCTGACGTTTCGGGCCTAGAAGGGTCAGCTTTTGTGCTCTTAAGATGTTGCTTGGCCTGCTGTGCTCATCCAGTTCCACACTTAGTTATCATTGAACCTAATGTTTCAGATCAAACGATCCATGTGCTCTTCAGTACAATACAAGAGTCATATGCAACTAGCTCATTAGAATAGTAGATCAAATCTTGCAATCTAATAAATCTATGTAGCCCAAAACAGGAAAGGAGCTTTGTTTTAAAATATCACTTCAGTTGGCAGCCCCAAAAGTCAAAACTATGCCAAATTACGTACAGAATCTAATTTTTAAAAAACGAACGAGACCTCAGAAGTGCCGGCTGATGTGTTCATTACAGCATGCATGCAGCTCCTGCACCAGGAAACATTTTTATTTCATTCATGGGACATGGGTGTCACTGGCAAAGGTTAACCTGGACAATAGAAGAAACATACACCATCTGCTCCCCAAACCCTGATTACACTGCAGTTTACTGCTTGTCACCATGTCTTGGGTTGGTAACAACAAGACTAGGAAGGAAGGACCTGTATAGGGATCATCAGCAACTATGAACTAAAGAACAGGCCCTCAATAGTTATAACCTCTGGATTAGTACATGAGTCACATGCAAATTGTCACAGGGACATGAGAATAAGGGAAGTACGTGGCTAAAAATATGTTGCAGGAGAGAGGGGTTCCTTTTTATGGGGGACTGGCATCAATATTAGAACAAGAGGGATCTGTACCACTGGGACAATGCCCACCTGAACCAAGCTGGGACCGATGTTCAAGCAAAAACAGTAAACAATGGTTAATAGATTTTAAGCTCTAAATTTTTTGTTGGGAGTGTTTAAATAAAAACAAGATATGACAACTACTGGGAAACAAAGCATGCTGGGGTGCATTCAATTGCAAGGAAAAGGTGGAAAAAACATAAAAAGAAAGGAGACCACAGGAGAGGTTATTAAAGTCTCAGGAACGCAAAACAGGAGAGCTTGGAAAAGGTTAGGAATCAAACTTCAAGCAAACTGGATAAAGGGATGACAATGAGAAGAGGGATGGTAAATACAGGACAGTGTTGTATCTGAATGTATGCAGTGTACAAAGCTTGTGGCACAGATCGAAATTGGCAGGTACCATGTGGTGGGCACCATGGAAACATAGCTGCATGATGATCAGGACTGGGAGCTAAATATCCAAGGATATACATGCCTTTGAAAAAACAGGCACATGAACAGAAGGGGTAGGGTAACCTTATTAGTAAGTTAAATCAATAGCAAGGAACAATATAGGGTCAGACAATGTAGAGTCTGTATGGGTAGAGTTGAGGAACTGCAAAGGTTTGAAAAACCTTAATGGGAGTTATGTACAGGCCTCCAAAAAGTAGTCAGGATGTGTGGCACCAGATACACCACGAGATAGAAAAGGTGAGTGAGTAAGAAAGGGAAGGTTACTGTAATCATGGGAGATTTCAAAATGCAGATGCACTGGGAAAATCAGGTTGGTAGTGGATCGCAAGAAAATAAATTTGTGGAATGACTACAAGACGGCATTTTGAAATAGTTTGTGGCGGAGCCTCGTAGGGAACAGGCAATTCTGGATTTAGTCACGTGCAATCAGGCAGACTTGATAAGTAAGCTTAAGGTGAGGGAACCCTTAGGAGGCAGTGGCCATAATAGGATAGCATTTACTCTGCAATTTGAGGGGGAAGCTAGAAGCTGATGTAATGGAATTACAGAGGCACGAAGGAGGAACCAATCAGAATAAACCGGAGAGGAGCACAATGGTAAGGACAGAGGAACAGCAATGGACGAGTTTCTGAAGTAATTTGGGAGACAGCAAAAATTCATCCCTAGGAAAGAGTAATAAACTAAAGGGAGGACAAGACAGCCATGGCTGACAAGGGAAGTCAGGGATAGCACAAAAACAAAAGGAGAAAACAATGCAATGAATGGCAGAAGGAAGCCAGAGAACTGGGAAGCCTACAAAGACCAGAGGACAAAAGAAAATAAAGAGGGAGAAGACTAAATCTGAGGGTAAGCTAGCCAGCAAATAAAAGATTACCAGAATTTGTTTAGATATATAAAGAGCAAAAGAGAGGCAAAAGTGGACATAGGGCCACTGGAAAATGATGCTGGACAAGTAGTAATGGAGAACAAAAACAGAGCAACAACATACTTTGCATCTGTCTTGACAGTGGTAGACACAAGTAACACCCCAAAAATTCAACAGTTGGGAGGGGGGACAAAGGTGAGTATGATGACCTTCACCAAATAGGAGGTGCTAGAAAAAGAAAGGTCTGAATGTGGATAAATCAGCTGATCCAGACAGTAAACACCTGTTTAGGTGGTATGTAACACCCATGCTGTTAGCAGCATATGTAGAAGATTGGCTGTCCGGCAGAAAAGCAGAATGGGGATAAAAGGTCCTTCTCAGGATGGCAGCCAGTGACTGACAGCGTTCCACAAGGCTGACAACTTTTCAATTTTTACATTAATGATCTAAATGAAGGAACCAAGGGCATCCTGGCTAAGTCTGAAGATTATACAAAGACAGGTGGAGGGACAGGGAGTATGGAGTTGGAGAAATTACAAAATGATTTGGGTAAGTTAGGAGTGTGTACAAAGAAGTGGCAGATGGAATACAATGTGGGAAAGTGCGAAGTCTTGTAACTTTGGTTGGAAGAAGAGAGGCATAGACTATTTTCGAAATGGGGAGAAAATTCAGAAATCTGAAGTGCAAAGGGACCTGGGAGTCCTGGTCTGGGATTCTCTTATGTAAACATTCAGGTTGAGTCAGTAGTTAAGGCGGCAAATATAATGCTAGCATTTATTTCAAGAGGACTAGAAATATAAAAGCAGGGCACGTACTTGAGGTTTTAAAAGGCTCTGGTCAGACCACATTTAAAGTATTGAGAGCGATTTAGGACCTCATATCTCAGGTAGGAGGTTCACAAGAATGTTCCCATGTGTGAAAGGCTTAACACTGGAGGAATGTTTCCGGACTGTCTACACTTGGAGTTTGGAAGGCTATTGGGAAATCTAACTGAAATTTGAAGAACACCAAAAGGCCTGGATAGCATGGACATTGGAAAACTGTTTCCATTAGTAGGAGAGGCCAGGACCCTTTATTCTGAAGGGTCATCTCTTCACCAAGATGAGGAGAAACTTCTTCTGCCAGAGTAGTAAATTTGTGGAATTCATTGCCAAAGAAGGCTGGGGAGGCCAGGTCATTGAGTATATTTAAGACAGATAGATAGGTTGAATTTTCAAGGGATATAGGGAGAAAGCAAGAGAATGGGGTTGAGAAACTTATCAGCCATGATTGAATGGCAGAGCAGACATAATAGGCCAAATGCCCTAATTCTGCTCCGATGTCTTGTAGTCTAATTTGAGAAGCATGTCAGCAAAGAAGCAAGGCAAAAGATAAATCCTCTGATGAAAACATTTGATGCTGATACAAGAAAATACAACATACATCAATTTAATCAGTGATAATGGGAACTGCAGATGCTGGAGAATCCAAGATAATGAAACGTGAGGCTGGATGAACACAGCAGGCCCAGCAGCATCTCAGGAGCACAAAAGCTGACGTCTCGGGCCTAGACCCTTCATCAGAGAAGGGTCTGATGAAGGGTCTAGGCCCGAAACGTCAGCTTTTGTGCTCCTGAGATGCTGCTGGGCCTGCTGTGTTCATCCAGCCTCACATTTCATTATCATACATCAATTTAAGTTTTCTTAAACCTTTAGCTAGTCAACATTTGTTGCACATATACTACGACTAATCAAGTGGAAATAAGAAAAAACCCTGCTCAACATTCAGCTCCCTAGCTAAGCTCAGGGTAGCCAGAAATTAAAGTTAAAACGTATTATAAAAAGTGATGAGGGTAAAGCAGCAAGTAATTCAAGCAGAGTCCACTCCATCAATCCAACTCATTGTATTTTTCAGTACCTCAATTCTATTTCTGTCAATAACCCGAGCAGAAAGTCAGGACTCCAGACTTCAAATGCGAATTCATCTTGCATTTTGAGGGTCAGCACCTTACCCCTCAAGCCTTATTGTGGTGCTTTACGTTTTACCATCAAAACAGCAATCTACAGCACAGAAATAGGCCCTTCAGCCCAACTCATCCATGCCAACTGGATACTCTGAATTAATCAAGTCCCACTGCCAGCGTTTGGCCCATATCCCTCTAAATCCTTCCTATTCATATACCCATCCAAATACATTTTCAATGTTCTAATTGTACCAGCCACCACCACCTCGTCTGGCAGGTCATTCCATTTTCACACCACCCTCTGTGTGGAAAAAGTTGCCCCTTAGGTCCCTTTTAAATTTTTTCCCATACCGTTACATGTACACCCCCTAGTTTTTCCTAGGGTATGGGAATGCAAACAGCCTTGGATATTCACCCTATCCATGTTCACAATTTTACAAACCTCTATAAAGGTCACCGCTCGGCCTCCAGCGCTGTGGGGAAAATGGCCCCAACCTATTCAGCCTCTCCCTATAGCTCAAAATTTACAAGGATGTTGCCAATTTTTACTGAACTCTTGAAATTTCACAACATCCTTCCTTTAGCAGCAAGGCCAAAACTACACACAGTATTCCAACAGTGGTCTAACCAATGTCCTATATAATCACAAACATGACCTCCCAACTCCAATGCTCAATGTACTAACTAATAAAGGCAAATATATCCAGTCTTCCTGCAACCCTACCTTGAAGGAACTAATAACTGCACCCCAAGGCCTCTTTTCCCAGCTAAGTCCTGCCCTGATTTGCAACACCTCACATTTATCTAAAACTCCACCTGCCACTCCTTGGCCCAATGGCCCAAGTGATCAAAGTTCCATTATATTCTGAAGTAACCTGCTTCACTGTTCACTACACCACTAATTTCTCTATCAGAGTTTGGCAGATGACAAAGATGCTCCCTTGATGTGGAGTCCCTGCATTAGTGCAAAATGTTGGCATACCTTTCCCACTGAACCCCTTAGAAAATTTTCAAAACCAACTAGTTTACCCATTCAAACTACTGAAGCCATCTGGTGGTATTCTAATCCCCATGATTTAATGGCCAACATTCTATTAAATTTAGGATTATGCAAAATCAGCATGGCCAAGACTAGCTGTTAATATAACCCTCAAAATTGATGTAGGTGTAATTTTAAAAACATACCATCATCCTTCAGATCCCAGACTCTCAAAGTTTTGTCTCTTGATGCAGACACTAGGATAAGGCTGCCATCAGGTGCAAAGGTCAAATCCCGAACAACCTCATTATGATCCATCAAATTAAGAAGGAATCTACCTGCAACATGAGAAGCTGATGCATTAGAACAGTCAGGTTAAGACAATGACTAGTTTCAAAGCTCAATGTGAATTGCAAAGTAGGCCCTCAGTTTATTGGCTCTCAAATTACTGGAGTGCTATTCTTTTAATAGCTCTTTTAATATTAAATTTCTAATAGGTTCTTAAACAAATTCAGAAGTTACCACAAATCATTAATGCCATGTAAATAAGACTAAACAAGAACGAATTTGACAGCCAGGTGCAATGAAAGAGTTTGGATCTAAGACAAACAGACAAAACAGGTCCTGTTGCAGGGGCGGGGGTGGGTGGGTGGTGGTGGTGGAGACGACGACAGTGTCAGGCTGAATATTTGCTAACGTATTTGTAACATGTTAAGTCAATGCATGGTTTAATGCTTAAAATACAATCTGTGGCTTTTCACCTGGTTAGGCATTTAATAATTAGCCTCAACAGCAGTTGGGCCACATTCGCAGAATGAGATGTTTTGCAGCTACCCAGTTCGCTTGGTTTCTTCAATGACTGGTGACAAGAGCATTCAAGAAAGAAGCATGTAAACTTCATCACCTGGGAGTATTTGGGCAGTGGACAGTGAGATGGTAATTATGGCAGGTCTTACAATACCTGTCAATGCAAGGCAAGTTGACATAGGAAATATTAGCACCTCCACCTGCCAAAACCTAAGAATCACAGCTTTCAAGAGACAGATACATGAGATTTCAGCAAGATTGAGTACTCAGCTGGCTTGCGCTCCAATATTAAATGTTTTAAAATTCACAATTACACAAATCCAAACTACACTGCCAACTTGATTAAGTTCTAATCATCAGTAAAGAGAATTTTGTTACCTGTATAGACATCCCAAATTTTGATACGTCCATTGCTCAAACCAGTTGCCAGCAGTAGCTGGTCCTGACCAAATCTGAATCGGTGCCATTCAATGTTCACACAACGACTCTGTTTCTCAGGTACAGAAGAGCCAAAAGCAAGGGCCCACACAATATCGCCACAGTCTATTGTGCGCTCTTCTGGATGATTCTTGTGACTGTGACCATTTTGTTTTCTGAGAATTTTATTGACTGCATTATCATGCTCATCATTATACAATCTTCTGGAAAGAATAAAGTTTAAATTAATTATAAGGACTAATACTCCAAGCAGACAATACAAGGCTAAAAATTAAACAACAAAAACGTATCAGTAAACAGGTCTCAGAACTATGATGTACAACCTGTGTCTCACCAAGTTTGTCAATTGGGCAAAAGCATATTAAGTTCAAAAAAATTGTATTTACCAGATTTAAAATGTTAATCATTTACCAGACAAAGTGATTTAGCACACTCAGGTTGTTTTTCAAGCTTTCCTGATGACGATCCAAGTCACACTAACGGCTTACCAAAAAAATGTTCCTATGTGAATAGATTGTGCACCATCTTCACTATTAATACAAACTGCGGCATCAGCATCAATGTAAATCAAATTGCTGCTATTGTATCAGTCGTTAAGTTATTGACAAGCATGTTACAACACAAAAAATTGATTATCTAACTGCCCTAAGTTTCTGACCAGAAAACAAAACCGCACTTTGTGAAACCAACAAAGATCTCTGGTCCATAAAAGCTGGTGCAGTAACACGGAGTACAAAACAACACAGTAAAACAGTAAATACAATTAAATCTATGTGAAACGAGAAACAAGAACAAATTGCTGTAGGAACTTAGCAGGTCTGACAGCATATGTGCAGAGTTCTGAAGGGTCACAAGACCCAAATGTTAACTCAGCCTTCCTTCCATGATACTGCCAGACCAGGAGTGTTTTCCAGCTACTACTTTTTCCCCTTAGTTCCTTGGTTTGTTGTCTTTGTGAAACAAGACCCCACTTAGGAACATTGAATATAGACAAATTTAGGCTCAAGCAAAGTAATACAAAGCTACTGTGTATCAGCTACTAAGCTGTTGATAAATACCCACTTTCATGAAAGTAACTAACATGTTTATGGAAGGTGCACAGTATTCAATGATCATAAGAAATGAAACAACTCCTTAATGCCATAATTATCTCATCGTGAGGTGACTACCTCAACTTCGAAATGATACTTCATTTGTAAGGGTGCCTGATCAAGCCTGGCAATACAACCCAGCAAAGTTAAGTATTATTTATTTCAACCTGATGACCATTCTTCTCAGTTAGACTTGGGTAACAAGACTGAATTAGAACATGCACAAACACCAAAGGCAAACCTATCATTCAAGCAATGGGAAGAATCAAAGGAAGATTTCCTCTCTGTGGAGGAATGTCATTGTCAACTGCTGGAGGTTTTAAGACAACACCTCAACTCTCAGTTACAGAACTTGTTCTGAGGCTACTTCTAAGGAATTGTATAGTGAAAGAGTACTTACTTATTTTCATACAGAGACCAAGGAACCAACTTTACTACACGATGTCCTTGCGACCAAGCAAAATAGGAGCCATCAGGCGCAAAAGCCACAGTCCAGGTTTCACGGCCAGACTTTTGCTCAAATGGAGCAACAGGTGCCCAAAGATCAGCAATTAGCCGGGCCTGTGCTGTGAATAAAACAATGAACATTTAACCAAGTAGTAGACACTAGGCACCTTGATTCAGCACAAGTTCTAAAATACTGAAGCCACAGGCTGGACTTGATCAGGGCAAGGCAAATCAGAAGGAAAAAGAACAAGGTCATGTGCAAATTTAGCACTGCATTGTCCAAAAAAAAAAACATGGTCACTGAAAGAGACCTGGACAGATTGCAAACAGAAATGAGTGACCCCAACCTCATTAAACCAGTTTGGCTCTTTACTTCTAGGATGTGGGGATATGGGTGAAGGGGGAAAAAAAAAGTCCTATTTTCTTCTCAACAGCAATGACACCTGCTGGAAGACACACCTGGACATTAAACAAGGACCTAGAAAGCTGTCCACACAACCTAAACTGACATGACAAATGACCACATCGAAAAAGTCCTGGGCAGAAAATGGCAACTCTGGATCATACATAAAAACTGATCAGGCAAAAAAACTCAGCAATTGATAAAGTCTGGTCAATGCTTGCGAGGACTCAGAATTGGAAGTGAACCTGGAAATGAAACATCTACCATTTTTAGTATTAATAAAATGTCATAGCACGTAAAGTCGTCATTTAGCTGAACCAGTTCATGCTGGTGTTTATGCCCTACTTCAGCCACATCCTCTCTCATCTAAAATCACCTACTGTATTCACCTCTCCCTCAAATACTTGGCTAGTGATCTAATACATTCGCACTACACACCTGCATCCACTGTGGCAACAAGTTCCAGAATCTTAGTACTTTCCCGGATTAAGGGCAGGTCTTCAAAACTGCACATGTAGCAACTACCACTATATGGTATCTAAATTTCAGAAACCAATACACAGTGCAACATTTTGATCAGTGATAATGGAAACTGCAGATGCTGGAGAATCCAAGATAAAGGGTGGGGCTGGATGAACGCAGCAGGCCCAGCAGCATCTTAGGAGCACAAAAGCTGATGTTTCAGGTCTAGACCCTTCTTCAAAATCTCCTCAGTAGGAACTGCCGATGCTGGAGAATCTGAAATAACAAAGTGTAGAGCTGGATGAACACAGCAGGCCAAACAGCATCTGAGGAGATTTTGAAGGGTCTAGGCCCAAAATGTCAGCTTTCCTGCTCCTCTGTTGTTGCTGTGTTCATCCAGCTCTACACCTTATCTTGGATTCTCCAGGATCGGCAGTTCCTACTATCTCTAACAACATTTTCTCAAGTCAGGATGATTGGCTATCATGCATACCAATATTTGGAAAAAATCTCATGCATGTCAAGTTTAAGCACATGTTCTGAAGAATCATTAACATTCACTCTGCTCAGATTTTACATGTATAACACTATGTTATTCAAGATTTCTCACATCCATGGAAGGATGCTTTTCAGTAAGCACATTATGGGATGCATCTTTCAATTTGTACTTGGCCAAGAGTACACCAGTGTTCTCCTAATTCACAGAAAACTTTGGCCAGAATGACAAATCAGTTAACACTTTAGAAAGAAACCCAACCAATTTTATATTTCATCTACTGACACACGTAATTGTAATAGTGATGTGATATCACAACACAAGAAACTGCACTGATACAACCAAACCACACTCCTCATGATTAAGACCACCCCCAATATGATGCACAAACCATGAAGACCTCTGATTGGCCCCCAGAACCAAAGGTCAGTAAGCTGTAACTTCCTGGCAACAAGGGCCGTTCAACCTCATGCAATCACCAAGGCAGGAATACCAAAGGATACCAATTTCTACATTCTACATGAATGCAACCAGTACAACGATATCTCACTTTTTAAACAGCAAATACATAAGTATCACTGAAATACCTTCAAGCAATGATCATTTCCTGATTATGCAGATTACTTGCCAACTGTTCACACCCCCTAAATTTATTTTACAATGTAAAGTGCTGCGGCACCACATTATGCGTTGGCTTGCAACAGTCTTAAATTGTCACATAACAGTTCTGAGGAAGGGTCACAAGACCCAAAACTTTAATTCCGCTTCTTCATTCACAACTGCTGCCAAACCTGCTGAGCTTTTCCTGCAACTTTGTTTTTGTTCCTGATTTACAGCATGTGTTCTTTTAGTTTTGTTAAATCTTAAATTGTCTCAAGGTTAAAAATACCCTGGGAGAAAATGACTCCTTCTGGAGATTTCATTGTGCTCACATGAAAATCAGGGTCAAAATGGAACTCTTGGCAACAGCAAAGTTATTCGCAGTTTCTGTCCAAGTTGCCAAACTGTTCACGAAGGTGTCTATCCCCAAGTCGATCAAGCAAGAAAGCTTTATGTTAATAACAGCAACAACTGTGGGAACACGATTTGCAGTGCAGGATATAAATCCAAGGACATTTTCTAGCATGGGCTAATCTCTTTTTGGAAATGTGTATCGAGTGAATGCCAAAAGCAAGATATATTTTTAAAGGCTAATGACCATATTGTGTTTCTACTACTGAGGAAAACAAATTGGACATTTTCAGCTTTGAAAACAATACAAAAAAGAAACATTTCCTTAAGTAATTTGATTCAACTTCACGAAACAAGATTTTTTTTCAGAGAAAAGGAGGGATTGGGGGCGTCACAGACTTGGTATGCTGAGTCAAAGGATGACTTCATGCATGACCAAAGACTTGAGCAAAGGTATGTTATTAAAAACAAGGTGGTACAGACTGCGTGACAAGAGCAGAACCTCGGCAAACCTATCGAAGGGACAAGTGAATAGATTGCACGTTGAGAACTTTTGTTCGCAAAAGTGAAGACAGGAAGAAAAAGAGAGAGAGGGGAGCACATTAACAGTTAAGCAGCTACTGGTGAAAATTCAATAAAAAAGGCCAAAGGTTAACCTTATATTTGCCACAGCCAAGTATCTTGCATTAATTAAACCAAGTCACTCAAGAATGAAGTCTCAAGAGCACGTTAGCAAACAATAGCCTTACAAATTTATGTTTTAAAAACATCTCATTAAGTCTACACTCTAGGCCAACAATAAACCATTGGTTGTAATATTTTGTACTAAGTTGTTTCATCCACAGTGGATTTAAAATAATATTCACATTTGAAAATTTAATATTTCTACTTTAAAAGCAGAAAGTGGTGATAAGTAAGAAACATTAATTCAAAATGATTCTCAGCACACAGACAATAGTATGCTGGAATTCAACGCTGCAGTTTATCTTAATCTTGTTAGGAAAATTTTTGGACTATAGAGTAACAGAATAATGACTGAAACGATAGGAAAGGTACAGAAGTGTTAACACGGGCATTATGAGCTAATATCAAAGACCAGATTGTGGGGGACGGTGGCCATTTTTGACAACCAAGCTGCGATTCACCTTCAAACTATGATCCAAACACCGCATATAAGCGGGGATAAAGAATTCACGCCTTGCTATAGGAAAGCATTTCATCGCCCCTTGATGCAACTAAAACGATCGGGGGGCGGTTGAGGAAGTCACCCCTCCCGCCCAAGAAAAAAAAGGAGAAACCTGCTCCCAGGCACTCAAAGACCAACAAATACAAACCACCCCCTCCCAGAAGGTGGCTGTGAAGCCCCTGCTCCGGTCCTCGTGGCAGCCCCGCGGAGTGAGGGTCTGCCCCGCCCTCTCCCAGGCTCGGATCCAGTTCCAACCAGCGACAGGCGGCCACCCTACACCCTCTCGACCCCCCAACAACCTTCCGCACAGCTACATCCTTACCTATTTCATTCTCGTTGACAAATTCTGGGAAGCTGGCCATCTAAGGAAACACGATACGAGCTCAGGAAATGAGTAACGCCGGGAACTTTACTTCCCCCCCCCCGCCCCTCAACTCAACTCAACTCAACTCAACTCAAAATCCCTTCACGGAGCAGTTATGCGGAAAATTCGAGAATCTATCGGTATTGGGGCGAAGATCAGGGGATACTCTGGCAGATTTAAAAACAAAAAAAAATCCGCCTAGAAATTTTGCTTTCTTTCCGAAATGAGGAAACTGAGAATAAAATCCGAGCTCGATAACCGTTCTTGCCGTCCGGGCTTTGAAAAAGATCGTCCGCAATTCGAGGGAGAATGAGCACAGACTAAAGCACGTCGTGCTCGAGCCACTCATATACCTTCGGGTGTCTCAAAATGGCCGCCGACTGGAGTGGGTGGGACCGCCTGGGCAACGTCATAGCGCCATGATAGCCTCGGCCTTCGCCGTGGAGAGTCATGTTTTAGAGGTGGGTACGTGCGGTAGAGCACGAGTTAGCAGTTGCAGGGGAAGGAGAGTGGGTCTAAACTAAGCTGGGTGACAGTGGGGAAAAGGCAGGTCAAGAGAGATAGACAGTGGAAGGTAAAGACAGGTGGAGAGATATGTGACTGTGCTGTCTTGAATTTTGCTCTATTTTTCTGTAATTGTGCCAGCTTGCATTTACATAAGTAGGCAAACCTCAGGGGACCTCTCTCCCACTGCAATTCTCTCTCTCCCCTCCCTGGCCTTGAAGGTTTTAGAAGCTGAGATAATAGGAACTGTAGATGCTGGAGAATCTGAGATAACAAAGTGTAGAGCTGGATGAACACAGCAGGCCGAGCAGCATCTTAGGAGCACAAAAGCTGATGTTTTGAGCCTAGACCCTTCATCAGAAATGGGGGAGGGGAAGAGGGTTCTGAAATAAATAAGGAGAGAGGGGGAGGTGGATTGAAGATGGATAGAGGAGAAGATAGATGGAGTAAGGAGTCAGACCTGTCCAAGAGGTGGGGATGGAGCCAGTAAAGGTGAGTGTCGATGCAGAGGTATGGAGGAGATCGGTCAGTCCAGGGAGGAGAGAGTTGCAGTGGGAGAGAGGTCCCCTGAGGTTTGCCTAGAGGAGGGAGGGCACCTTCTTCAGGATAGGCATCCTTAGCAGAGGTTTTGCAGTGGGGTTAAAATTGTATCAGAGATAATAGGAACTGCAGATGCTGGTGAATCTGAGATAACAAGGTGTGGGAGCTGAATGAACACAGCAGGCCAAGCAGCATCTTAGGAACATGAAGGCTGATGTTTTGGGCTGAGACTCTCTATTGGAAATGGGGAAGGGGAAGAGGGTTCCCATCCTCCCTGGGCTGACCTATCTCCTCCCTACCTCCCCACTTAAACTCACCTTTACTGGCTGCATCCCTGCCTCTTTAATTTGTCTGTCTCCACCTATCTTCTCTATCCATCTCCGATCCGCTGCCGCCTCCTCTCCCTATTTATTTCAGAACCCTCTTCCCCTCCCTCATTTCTGATGAAGTGTCTAGGCCTGAAACGTCAGCCTTCCTGCTCCTAAGATTCTGCTTGGCCTGTTGTATTCACCAGCTCCACACTTTGTTATCTAGGTTTTAGAAGCCAATGGGTCGCCAGACAGGTTGTTCTAACTTGTTACTAGAGACTTCAGTGTTGCAGTGCATGGTGGCACACTGGTCAGTACTGCTGTGTTGCTGATAGGAACGTGGTTTGATTCCATCTTTGGATAACTCAGTGTGGAGTTTGCATGGGTTTCTGTTGTGTGCTCTGGTTTGTTCCTACAGTCCCAAAATGTACAAGTTAGGTGGATTAGCTATGCTAAATTGGCCATAGGGTAATGCGAAGTTGCAGGGTAGCAGGATGGTTCTGGGTGGCATACTGTTCAGAGGGTAGGTGTGGACTTGTTGGGCTGAAAGGCCTGTTTCTACACTATAGGGATTCTACGACTTAGAAATTGTACCTCAGGTGATGACATTAAAGGCAGCCATTGTGAAAACTTCTCACTGTACTTCTGTACTGGAGTATATATGACAATAAAGGATATTCTGTTCTAAAAACACAGGTTATTTGCAAAAGTGAAGCTGTTTTACCTTCATGTATTTAGAAATTAATCAAATTTATGTTAATGCTTTATTTTGGGGGGGTATTCTACATTGAGAATGTGCCTTCCACATTTCAGAAAGAGGCTGGTTGGCCTATAGTACATGTTGTCATTTTAAAGAATTGTTTGCTTTTCTCCAGTTATTGAGCTCTTTTTAACTATCTTTTTAAATATTGCCCTTTCAAAACATGCAACATTCCCACCATCATTGGGGTGGGGAGCTGGGAAAGTTCTGTATCAGAAACAATCTCTTAAAACACTTCTTTAAATTTCTGTTTTTTTAAAAGACCATTGGAAACAAAGGCCCCTGGTTGCCAGTGTGTGTTTTTGGTATCAGCTTGAAAACCAGTCCTAGCTGCCGCCTTGAATTTTTGTGAATGATGAGGAACTAACATTGGTGGATTGTATCAGAGGTAATGGGAACTGCAGATGCTGGAGAATCCAAGATAATAAAGTGTGAAGCTGGATGAACACAGCAGGCCAAGCAGCATCTCAGGAGCACAAAAGCTGACGTTTCGGGTCTAGGCCCGAACCGTCAGCTTTTGTGCTCCCGAGATGCTGCTTGGCCTGCTGTGTTCATCCAGCTTCACACTTTATTAACTTTGGATTGTTTTGGATTTTTTTTATTCTTTTACTTACAAATGGTATTAAGAGTTGTGTCAATGGAATGTCTTCAGAATAGTTAGTTATTTGTTATGACTCATGCAGACTTGCCGGGATGAAGAGCCTTTTTCTGTGCTGTAGATCTCTCTGACTCTGTTTTGTTTTGTCTCCTGAAATGGGTATTAGCCACGACAATAGCATTTGATTTTTAAATCACCTATAAGATACAACTTCATTGTGGGGGAGGACGTTTACGGGTTATTAGATGTATCCATAGGAAAGGGATCAATCAGATAGCTCTTTGAAAGTGTAGACACAAGCATGGTGGGTTAAATGATGCAAAACATTCCCAAATGGGTTCAACATAGTCAAATCTCATGGGAGTATTTGGCTAATCAGAAAAAGCTGCTTTGGGAAAGCAGCAAACGCATCAAGAGACTCCACTGGCAACATGCAGGGGTGAATTGCGACTTAGTGCATATAAATGTTAAAATAACTCATCTGTGCCTGAACCTCGAGCACCAGTTGTCCCGCAGATGGAAGAGTTTTGGTTGTGCGTTGGACCCTAGCCAACTCAGAACCCATCAAACCAGAATGAAAGCAAGTCATTTCTGAAACTTCAGACAGACCAGGAAGTTCTTTAAGAAGGTGACCAAACAGGTAGATGAGAGTAAACCGGTTGATGTGGTGTATATGGATTTCAGCAAGGCATTCAATAAGGTTCCCCACAGTAGGCGATTGTACAAAATGTGGAGGAATGGAATTGTGGGAGATATAGCAGTTTGGATCGGAAATTGGCTTGCTGAAAGAAGACAGAGGGTGGTAGTTGATGGGAAATGTTCATCCTGGAGACCAGTTACTAGTGGTGTACTGCAAGGTTCGGTGTTGGGTCCACTGCTGTTTGTCATTTTTATAAATGACCTGGATGAGGGCGTAGAAGGATGGGTTAGTAAATTTGCAAATGACACTAAGGTCGGTGGAGTTGTGGATAGTGACGAAGGATGCTGTAGGTTGCAGAGAGACGTAGATAAGCTGCAGAGCTGGGCTGAGAGGTGGCAAATGGAGTTTAATGCAGACAAGTGTGAGGTGGTGCACTTTGGTAGGAGTAACCGGAAGGCTAAGTACTGGGCTAATGGTAAGATTCTTAGTGTAGATGAGCAGAGAGATCTCAGTGTCCATGTACACAGATCCTTGCTACCCAGGTTGACAGGGCTGTTAAGAAGGCATACAGTGTTTTAGCTTTTATTAATAGAGGGATCAAGTTCCGGAACCAAGAGGTTATGCTGCAGCTGTACAAAACTCTGGTGCGGCCGCACTTGGAGTATTGTGTACGGTTCTGGTCACCGCATTATAAGAAGGATGTGAAAGTTTTGGAAAGGGTGCAGAGGAAATTTACTAGGATGTTGCCTGGTATGGAGGGAAGGTCTTAGGAGGAAAGGCTGAGGGACTTGAGGCTGTTTTCATTAGAGAGAAGAAGGTTGAGAGGTGACTTAATTGAAACATATAAAATAATCAGAGGGTTAGATAGGGTGGATAGGGAGAGCCTTTTTCCTAGGATGGTGACGGCGAGCACGAGGGGGCATAGCTTTAAATTGAGGGGTGAAAGATATAGGACAGATGTCCAGAGGTAGTTTCTTTACTCAGAGTAGTAAGGGAATGGAACGCTTTGCCTGCAAAGGTAGTAGATTCGCCAACTTTAGGGACATTTAAGTCGTCATTGGATAAGCATATGGACGTACATGGAATAGTGTAGGTTAGATGGGCTTGAGATCAGTATGACAGGTCGGCACAACATCGAGGGCTGAAGGGCCTGTACTGTGCTGTAATGTTCTATGTTCTATGAAGAAGATAGGCTAAATGGCTTCCTTTTTGTGTTGTATTATTTTGTGACTGATTGCAAAAAGATATGCAGACAGTTCAAAGGAGGAGAAATTACATGAGGAGTAAAAGAGGAAGGTTTTGAGGAAGACTACAGCAGGGGGCAATTGCACAATACACTTGGCAATATAATCATGACTGCTGGTAATAGGGTTGAAAAGAAGGAGGGCTGTATAGGAGGTTAGGAGACAATACGTGGAGGTGTTCAAATCCCTCAAATAGTTGGACTGGTCTCCTTGGAGAAAAGAAGGCTGAGAGGACATTTGATAGAGATTTTCAAAATTTTGAGAAAAAAGAAGGGTCTTTTCTGAAGAAAGGTCTAGGCCCAAAATGTCAGCTTTCCTGATCCTATGATGCTGCTTGACCTGCTGTGTTCATCCAGCTGTACACCCGATTTTAAATTTCAGTTGCAGTGAAGGATTGGGAAACACAAGGAGAAAATGCAAAGGAGGCAGGAAAAGTACGAGAGATAATGGGAACTGCAGATGCTGGAGAATTCCAAGATAACAAAATGTGAGGCTGGATGAACACAGCAGGCCAAGCAGCATCTCAGGAGCACAAAAGCTGACGTTTCGGGCCTAGACCCTTCTTCAGAGAGGGGGATGGGGAGAGGGAACTGGAATAAATAGGGAGAGAGGGGGAGGCGGACCGAAGATGGAGAGTGAAGAAGATAGGTGGAGAGAGTATAGGTGGGGAGGTGGGGAGGTAGGGAGGGGATAGGTCAGTCCAGGGAAGACAGACAGGTCAAGGAGGTGGGATGAGGTTAGTAGGTAGATGGGGGTGCGGCTTGGGGTGGGAGGAAGGGATGGGCGAGAGGAAGAACCGGTTAGGGAGGCAGAGACAGGTTGGACTGGTTTTGGGATGCAGTGAGTGGAGGGGAAGAGCTGGGCTGGTTGTGTGGTGCAGTGGGGGGGAGGGGACGAACTGGGCTGGTTTAGGGATGCAGTAGGGGAAGGGGAGATTTTGAAACTGGTGAAGTCCACATTGATACCATATGGCTGCAGGGTTCCCAGGCAGAATATGAGTTGCTGTTCCTGCAACCTTCGGGTGGTATCATTGTGGCAGTGCAGGAGGCCCATGATGGACATGTCATCTAGAGAATGGGAGGGGGAGTGGAAATGGTTTGCGACTGGGAGGTGCAGTACGATGAGCTTTAAAATTTAGGATGGAATACAGGGAATATTTCCACTGGAGTATGGAAGGCTACAAGGAGGTTCATCTGAGATTTCAAATTCTGCATGCTTTTAGATGAAGTTAGGGTAGATTGTTGCCTCTGGTTAGGGTTGATTGGAGAGATGTCATCAGTTTAAAATTAACACGAGCACTTAATAAAAGATGGAGAAAATTTCCTTATGCTGATATAGCTGGAGCATGTAATGTATTGCATCAGCGAAGGAACAGCTTATATTTTCGCAGTACCATTCACAAACTCAGTATATCCAAAATATTTTAGATCAGTTAAATACCTGTGAGCTGTAAACTTTTCAAACCTCTGAACTCTACCATCTGGAAGAACAAGGGTACTAGAATCATGGGAACACCACTACCATGCAAGTTCCTCTCCAAGTCTCACACCATCCTAACTTGGGACTATATCGCTATTCTGTCACTGACCCGGATTAAAATCCCATCTATTCAGCAATATAGTGTGCTGACATGGACTGCAGTGGTTCAATAATGCAGCTCCCTATCTTCTCAAGGGCAAATTGGTGTAGGTAACAAAAGCTGGCCTAGCCAGTGGCAGCCACGTCTTGTGAACGAGAAACAAAAATGTAACACTTTTAGGATATTAGGTATCAACCTACACAGAGCAAGCTCCCACAAACAGCAATGTCTTGATAATATTCTTCTTGTGCTGTCTGCTGGATAAATGTCATCCAGGTGTAACACCCCCTTTTTTTTGTTGAAGTAGTACTCTGAGATCTTTTACGTATATCTGAATGATAGACAGAGCCTTAAATGACAGCATCAGCAAAAGTCTTGTGATTTTTTCTTTAATTCTCTCATGGGATTTGCTAAGTGATGGCTGAAATGCCATTTATTGCCTATTCCATAACTGCCCTTGAGAGTGTGGTGGTCCCTAGCAGTCCATGTGCTGTAGGTAGACCCTTAATACTGTTAGGGAAGGAATTCTAGGAATTTGATACAATGACTCTGAGAAACGACGATATATTTCCAAGTCAGGATGGTGAGTGGCTTCGAGAGGAATTTACAGGCTGTGATATTCCATACATCTCTTGCCCTTGTCCTGCTAGATGGAAATGGTCATGGGTTTAGATGATGCTGCCTAAAGAGTCTCGGGTGAATTTCTGCAGTGCACATGTTTCATTGCACGCACTTGTTGGTACTGACCCTTGGTTGTGGAGGGAGTGAATGCGATAACGATCGAGCAGTTGCTTTGTCATGGATGGCGTTAAGCTTGAGTGCCGTTGGAGATGCACCTGTCCAGGTAAGTTGGGCAATTCTGTCACACTGCTGACTTGTATCTGACTAATGTCATCTTAGATTAGATCGTCAGCAAGAACTAGAAACTCAGCCTAGAATACAGCTCCTGAGGCATTGGCACCTTTGCCGAGATATCATTTTTCACACTGGATCCTTTACTGCTTTAGAGCGTAAGGTACATTTTGTACTGACTGATGTCTTGCAATAGAGCTTGAACCAACATTCTAATTCAAAACTGAGGATCCTACAACTTGATCCGTCGCCAGCACATGCTTTGGATAACATTTGTGACGTGTTTGACCTGGAGAACACTGCATTTATTAAAGAGGAAATAGTTAAAGCCTTTTGAATGCAGACATTTGAAGGAACAATGGCATTAGTTTTAGGAATGAAAATAGAAAATATTGGAAAAATTGTGTCAGGCAACGTCTGCAGAGAGAGTTGAAACTTCGGATTTACTGAACAGTGCTGAGCCATTAACTCTATTGCTCTGTCCACAGGTGTGTGCCTGGCCTGCCGAGTATTTGCAGCCATTTCTATTTTTGTTTTAGGTATCCAATATCTGCAGGATGCTGCTTTGGCTGTGTTTTAGATTGTTGTCACAAAGAACAATACAGAAATGTTAGAGAAAATGGCTTTGCTTTGTCCTATAGGAGTACCTGGTCTGCAGATTTCTTTCCAAAAAATTGATGCATTAGATTCAACATGCAATAAATTAATTTTTAAAAAGTAAATGTTTATAGATATTAACTGTGCTCAATGTGTTTTGAAATGATCATAATTCTAGATTCCAAATAGAACTCCAGTGTTAATTGAGAACATGGTATCTCTCTTTCAATGAATGAGCAATTAATCAACCACAATTGAAACTATTGTAAATTTCTGCAGCAGGTGGAGTTATGTTGAGTGAGACAGAACTGGGACATTAAGTACATAGTTGAACTGTTGATATGGACATTTGCCCAGTGTCAGTGAAATGACTGATCTAAACTCAAAGGTAATTGTAAGGATCACATATCTTCCAGAAAACAGTGTCTTTTAGGCGTGTTGCGTCTGATCCTTTTCATAATAATATTTGGTTTTATTTAATACAACTAATTTATTGCGAATCTTAAATAACTCTCAAACAATTCAATAATTCTCTCCAAATAGCTCTGCAGTTTGCTGAGTTTTAAAAAATTTTTTTACAAAGATTTAAGACTGTGGGTGTGGACATTTGCGCAGTGGCAGTGAAATGACTGATCTAAACAAAAGGGAAATTATAGGGATTAAATACCTTCTGGTTAGTTCTAAATTTTTCAAGCATGTAGCTTCTATTCCTTTGCACAATAAAGTTGGATTTAATTTATTTGTTGTGAATCTTCTAGAGACTGATTGAGGGTTAATAATTCTCTACACTTAACTCTTGTAGATGCTGAGTTTAAAAAAATGTTCCCAATATATAGGAGGGACATACTCTTAAGTTCATATTGTGGAAACATAGTTTAAATATTCAGTCGAGGGTTGGGGTGATTCTGGCAAGTCCAACGTTTATTGTCCATTTTTCTTGAGAAGGTGGTACTGAGATGTGAAGTAAATAAATTATCTGTTGTAGTATTGAAAATTGCAGGTTACATTCTCTTGTCTATGTTGAATTGACTGATTTGGGTGCTTCATCTCTGCAACATAAAGTCAAAGGGACATGTTGGGCTTCTCTGCAATGATCCTTCCTCCCCAGAGAAAGTGGCTACTTGGGAGCATGCAAGAGGATAAAGGTAGATAGGTTAGAGAAGAAGGTGTTTGGTACACTTGCCTTTATGTGTCAGTGCATTAAGAATAGGAGTTGGGAGGTCACATGCGGCTGTACAGGACATTGATTAGGCTACTTTTGGAAGACTGCATTCAATTCTTGTCTGAAAACAAAATGCTGGGAATTACACCAGTAAGATCACACCTGTGACAAGAGAGTATCTGACATTTTGAGTTTAGATGACTCTTCATCAGACCCATTGTGCTTCCCAGCATTTTTATTTTCAGCACAGATTACACCATCTGCAGTAATTTCTCCTTCAACTCTGGTCTCCCTGCTTTCGAAAAGATGTTGTGAAACTTGAAAGGGTTCAGAAAATATTTACAGGGATGTTGCCAGGGTTAGAAGGCTTGAGCTACACGGAGAAATTGAATAGACTGGGGATATTTTCCCTGGAGCGTCGGACGCTGAGGGATGACCTTACAGAAATTTACAAAATCATGAGTGGCATGGATTGTGTGAATAAACAAAGTCTTTTCCCCCAGGTAGCAGAGTCTAAAACTAGAGGGCATAGGTTTAAGGTGTAAACAGAAAGATTTAAAAGGGAACTAAGGGGCAACTTTTTCACGCAGAGGATGGTACGAGCGTGGAATGAGCTGCCAGAGGTGGTGGTGGAGGCGTATGGGTGGGTACATGTATAGGAGGGGTTTAGAGGGAAATGGGCCAAATGCGACTAGATTAATTTAGAATATATAGTCAGCATAGAAGAGTTGGACCGAAGAGTCTGTTTCCATTCTATACATCTCTCTGACTGTTAGGTCATAGAAGAGAAGGGGAGAAAAGTGGAAATATTGGGCCAGAATAGAGCACAAATTGCAGATGATGCATACAATACTAGCAAAATTATCCTGTAGGAAAATTATCAGAACATAGTTAATCTTGAACTGATTTTTTGACTTACTGATTTAGGTTTAACGTGGCACCATGTCTTTAAATTCTGTAGATCAGCTGCTGTTTTCATCACAAATACAATAGACAGAAAATAATACTATATGAAGGTGAATTGTATCTTAGTTTGCGCAGCCTTGTCTGGATTCACATTACTCCAAGGTGTTTAAAAAAACAACAAAGAAAATCCAGAACAGTAAAAAAGTAATTGACTGAAGGCTCTTTCTTCCCTGATTCACACAGTGATCAGACTCATGGGGCTTAATGACTATACTTCTGTTCCTAAGTGCCTATTCTTTGAGTCAGGCCAAACAAACCACTCCCAACTTTTGTGAAAAGAAGAAATTCATAAATTTGTGGGTGATTGTCGCCTGCAAATTAAAGTAACAAACGTGCTTTTGTTTCAAAATACCTTATTCAGATGAACAGGTTCAAACTGGCTTAACTTGCTTTTAAGTGAATCATATTGCATCACAAAGCTACCCTCCTCCCTCTTATTGACTGAAGGCATCAATTTCTTGTTTGCACATGGGAAAAATAAACCAGTCCTAAGCTACAACTGCTGAGCCTGGTTAGGAGACAACTCAAGTTAAGAAATGTGACAATATTGAAGGAATCACTTTCTTTATGTGCCCCTTTGACGCAAAGTTTAATTGCTGTGACAGTGTGTCTGCTGGTCACTGACCAAAATGCCATCATTGATCAATGCCTAACGTGGGACTTGAACTCATAATCTTTGAACAAGTCCCATGTTGGGGGTTGTTCAAAGAATGCAAAAGATCCCATGAAACTATTTTTTAAAAAACCGGGGGAATTATTCCTGTTCTGACCAATGTTTATCCCACAGTCACCATGACAAAAACAGGTGAACATTGCTTTCTGTATGTAAATTTAAAAAAAAATTAATGGCATTAGCCAGGCCAGCATTTATTGCCCACTGTTAGTCGGAGGCAATGAGCTGCTCCCTTGAATTCCTACAATCTGTTTCATATATAGTCACAACTGTGATTATAATGGTGCTAGAATTGGCTTTTGTCACCCAACCAAACCTCCCATTCCAATCATTCTTTACGAAAGGTCTTCTGGGTCACTATTGCGTGAGGACAACATCGGACTTGGTTCTGAAACTCATTCTCCGTGGTTTAATGCCCAATGCCAGAGATGTTTCATAGTTCACTTGGGGAGTAGCTGTGACAAGATAGACTTTTATATGTGTTGTACCCTGCAGCAATGGATAAGACCATAAGACATAGGAGTGGAAATAAGACCATTCGGCCCATCAAGTCCACTCCGCCATTTAAATCATAACTGATGGGCATTTCAACTCCACTTCCCTGCACTCTCCCCGTACCCCTGATTCCTTGTGAGATCAAGAATTTGTCGATCTCTACCTTGAAGGCATCTAACGTCCCGGCCTCGACTGCACTCCGTGGCAATGAATTCCCCAAGCCTACCACACTCTGGCTGAAGAAATGTCATCTCATTTCCATTTTAAATTTACCCCCTCTCATTTTAAGGCTCTGCCCACGGGTCCTAGTCTCCCTGCTTAACGGAAACAACTTCCTAGCGTCTGCCCCTTCTAAGTTATGCATTATTTTGTAAGTTTCTATTAGATCTCCCCTAAACCTTCTAAACTCTAATGAGTACAATCCCAGGATCCTTAGCCGTTCATCATACGTTAAACGTACCATTCCAGGGATCATCCGTGTGAATCTCTGCTGGATACACTCCAGGGCTAGTATGTCCTTCCTGAGGTGGGGGGCCCAAAATCGGACACAGAATTCTAAATGGGGCCTAACTAGAGCTTTATAAAGCCTCAGAAGCACATCGCTGTTTTTATATTCCAACCCTCTTGAGATAAACGACAACATTACATTCGCTTTCTTAATCACGGACTCTACCTGCAAGTTAACTTTTAAAGGATCCTGGACCAACACTGCCAGATCCCTTTGTACTTCTGCTTTACGAATTTTCTCACCGTTTAGAAAATAGTCCATGCCTGTATTCTTTTTTCCAAAGTGCAAAACCTCACATTTACTCACATTGAATTTCATCAGCCATTTCCTGGACCACTCTCCTAAACTGTCTAAATCTTTCTGCAGCTTTCCCACCTCCTCAGTACTACCTGCCTGTTCAGCTATCTTTGTGTCATCGGCAAACTTCGCCAGAATGCCCCCAGTCCCTTTATCCAGATCATTAATATATAAGATGAACAGCTGCAGCCCCAACACTGAAGCCTGCGGGACACCACTCGTCTCCGGTTGCCATTCTGAAAAAGAGTCTTTTATCCCAACTCTCTGCCTTCTGTCAGACAGCCAATCCTCAATCCAAGCCAGTAGCTCACCTCGAACACCATGGGCCCTCACCTTGCTCAGCAGCCTCCTGTAAGGTACCGTATCAAAGGCCTTTTGGAAGTCCAGATAGATAACATCTACTGGGTTTCCCTGGTCTAACATACTTGTTACCTCTTCAAAGAATTCTAACAGGTTTGTCAGGCACGACGTCCCCTTAGTAAATCCATGCTGACTTGTTCTAATCTGACCCTGCACTTCCAGGAATTTAGAAATCTCATCCTTGACAATGGATTCAAGAATTTTACCAACTACCAAGGTTAGGCTAACCGGCCTATAATTTTCCATCTTTTGCCTTGATCATTTCTTAAACTAGGGAGTTACAACAGCAATTTTCCAATCATCTGGGACTTTCCCTGACTCCAGTGACTTTTGAAAGATCACAACCAAAGCCTCTGCTATTTCCTCAGCCACCTCCCTCAGAACTCTAGGATGTAGCCCATCAGGGCCAGGAGATTTATCAATTTTTAGACCTTTTATCTTTTCTAGCACTTTCTCTTTTGTAATGCCTACCATACTCAACTCTGCCCCCTGACTCTCCCTAATTGCTGGTCAAAGATCTAACACGTTCTTTTTCATCACATGGCTGACTCGGAATCTCTCTCACTCTTCCTGGCTGCTATTGGCACGTTTCGGATAGATTTGCAACTTGAGATTGAACATGTCTGGCTACTTTCTCAACACACTTTCCTTGGCCTTCCAATCCTAGCCTTGAACCCACAGATTTGGGTCAGAAGCAGGGATAGTAACCATTGCACAACAAGCAGGGCAATTACTAGAGGGTGTGCAGAGCTCAGGGCAAATCACAGTGAGTCTCAGGGCGGGGCCTTCCTGATCTTCCTGGCTTCAAACTTCCTACTTCTGGCCCTAGCTGCTATCCCTCCATCTATGGTTCGAGCCATTGGCAGAATGGATCACAGCTACCACTCAGCTTTGTGCTGTTCATTGATTCATAGGTTACTTGTCTCCTGCATTTACACTTTAGAGTAAGCCTATCAGCAGCACGCATGGGAGAGAAGCTGTCTTTGACTAGCAGATTCTGATAGTTCTGTTTATCCTGGCAACTGTTTCCGGATTGCACTTTCTAGGAGATTTCATCCCTGTCCCCAACTATTTTGTCTGTTGGGACCTATACTCCCGGGCTCTTGGGGAGCGTCCCAAAATAAGGGGCAGTCACTGCAATTCACCCTACTCTAGGAGCAGTTCTGGCCATAAGCCCTCTGTCAATTCTCTAGGGCACACTATCAAACCCAACACACATTGGCGCTTGGGTGAGATACCGTTAGGTTGCAGTAACAACCAAGTTCTAGTCTCTTCTGATTCTGGTCTCCTTACAGAATTATCGAGTCATACAGCATGGAAACAGACCCTTTGATTCAACTAGACCATGTTCCCAACTAAACTAATTCCAATTGCCTGTGTTTGGCCCATGTCCCTCCAAATTGTTCCTATTCATGAACTTATGCAAATGTATTTTAAATGTTGTAAGTGTACCTGCATCCACCACTTCCTCTGGCAGTTCATTCCACACAAACCACTGTCAGTGTAAAAAAGCTGCCTTTGAGTCCTTTTTAAAACTTAGTCTTCCCAACTGAAAAATATGACCCCTAGTTTTGAACTCCTGCATCTTAGGGAAAAGACCTTGATAATCACCCTATCTACACCCCTCATGATTTTATAAACCTCCACAAGGTCACCCCTCAACCTCCTAAGCTCGAGTGAAACAAGTCCCAGCCTATCCAGTCTTCCTTTATCAAATCAAACCCCCCCCATCCCCGACAACATCCTGGTAAACGTTCTGGAGCCTGTTCACAAGTAAGTCAGGGGGTGGGGGGGGTGGCAATGGCCGAGTGGTGTTAATGGGTGCATGGGTTCAAATTCCGTTATGGCACAAGGTGGAACTTGAATTCAGTTATAAAAAACTCTGAAAATAAGAGTCTATTGATGATCATGAATCCATTGCTGATTGTCAGGAAAAACCAAAAAAACCCTTGAGGGAAGGAAACTGGCATCTTAGCTGGTCTGGTCTATCTGCGAGCACTGTGGATGACTTCACTGCCCTCTCAGCGATCAGGGATGGGCAATAAATGCTGTCCTCATCAGCAATGCCCTCATCCTGTGAATGAATAGAAGAAAAGTCAATTTGTATGTAAATTGGAAAATGGAACAGGACAATATAAAGGAGCTATTCGTAAGGACAGGAAATGTCATTTTTCCAGATAATTAAAATTACACTCCTGCATGAGATTCTGTTCAGATGTGCAAGCGGTCAAAAGTCAGATGTTGGTAAATCAGAGACCCCCCCACCCCCACAATGAACCCAGTGTCTTAAAATTGGAAGTTTGTACACGCTAGTTTATAATTAAACTTGAGTGAGTGAAAACGGATTTTAAAAATCTACATGGTCTTCTTCCCCACCAGCTCAGCCTCCAAGTGTTTCAAATGAGAGAGAGTTTCAAATTTTGACTCTCCTCCTGTTTGAGGAAATGTTTCTTGACATGAGTCCTGAATTATTCAGATGATGCCCCATTTTTCTGGGCTTCTTCACATAAGGAAATAAATTTTGTCTGATAGATTTTTTCATTATTTTAAACTTCTCGGTTAGATTAACTCTTTGTCTATAAACTCTGCAAAATACAAATTAGTTTAATCTATGTAATCTAGCCTCATGTTGATCCTTTTTGCTCTGGTATTAACATTTGAAAGCTGTTGTGTGTTCCTCGCCAAGCCAGTCGGCTAGTCCTTCCAGACTCACTAAAACCAGCAAATCTTGAGAATTGAACCCGAGTCAGTAGAATTCAGGACTACGCTGGGCACTTTTGCTCTTGTCTACAAGGCCATCAGAGAACCTTAACCTTTTGTAGGGTTAATGAGGAATGATGACTGTAATGGCTGAGTTGTTCAGTAGAAATTTCTATTAAGCAGGGGAAAAAAAATAGGCTGCAAGCCTTCTTCCTAACCTCTGATTCTGTTATGTCACTGCTGTATATTTACCCTTATTGTTGCCTTGTTTGTTACGCTTTTGCTGCTTCCCTTTCCAATGGTGGAGACCAAACAAGGCTTTGGTCCAAATGATTAGGCCACTCCCAGGCAACTGAGGTATTCTGGGCATCAAAGGGCATTAATGAATGGACTAGTGGTAATGATACCACAGATAAACTTGAATGATTCAAAGTGTTTGCAACTGGAACGACCCAGTAAAACATGAATCTTCTGGAGCCGTTAGCCTTGACAAGATCATTGAGAAACCTTGAAGTCTTTGTGTCAAGAGGCTTATGCATGGCATGAGAGCAAGATTCAAGCAACTGAAATATAGCATAGTAATTTTCTTGTTTCTTGTTATCTCCTTGAACAAGCTTTTGATCTTCCTTCCCCTCATAATATTTTCTCCTTTGGTTTGGTGTCTATTTAAAAATATAAATTCTTCCTCTGAGAAACTATGACCACAACTGTCCTATGTTATACATAATCCTGAATTTTGTAAATAGAGACATTATAGACTACAAAAGCAAGGAAAGTATAATGAAAGGTTAGAAAACATTAGTTTGACTTGAACTGAGGTGTTGTGTCCTATTATGGCCTCTGCATTTTAGGAAAGATTCAGTCTTTAAAGAGGTTAAATGTTTATGAGAATGAAGACTGGGGGACTTTGGTTGCCTGGGCAGATTTCAAAAGCTGTGCTGCTGTGTTTTGAAAGAGAGGGTTGAGTGGAGATTTGATTGAGGTGCTCAACATTCTGAGGGGTCTGGACAGAGTTTATAGGGAGCAACTATCCGCATAGTGAGAATGGCTGAGAACATTAACATGATCCATGAAAGTAACAAAAGTGACATGAAGAAAAGAAATAACGGGAACTGCAGATGCTGGAGAATCCGAGATAACAAAGCGTGGAGTTGGATGAACACAGCAGGCCAATAAGCATCTTAGGAGCACAAAAGCTGACGTTTCAGACCTAGACCCTTCATCAGAAAAGAGGGATGGGGAGAGGGCTCTGAAATAAATAGGGAGAGAGGGGGAGGCGGACCGAAGATGGATAGAGGAGAGTATAGGTGGGGAGATAGGGAGGGGATAGGTCAGTCTGGGGAGGATGGACAGGTCAAGGGTGCAGGATGAGGTTAGTAGGCAGGAAATGGAGGTGTGGTTTGAGGTTGGAGGAGGGGATAGGTGAGAAGAAGAACAGGTTAGGAGGCAGGGATGAACTGGGCTGGTTTTGGGATATAGTGGGGGGAAGGAAGAAAAGCTTTGTTTTACGTCGTGAATAGTTAGGGAATAAAATGCAGTCCCTGAGAAGCAGTTTTGGTCATGGTCTTCAAACAGGGAATTGGATGATACATGAAGAAATGCATGATTGCAGAGCTGGGAAAAAGAGCCAGGAAATTGAGCAAGCTAAATTACACTCACAAAGAGTTGAAATGAATATGGTGCTCCAAATGCTGTGACCATTTGATGGTTCATTCTATATCAATGCAAATTGTTGACATTACCACTGTTTCTAGACAGATCTCAGATTGCAGAATGGAACAATACTCAGCAGAGCCTGAATAATGTCCTGTGAGTCACAGGAGGATGGAGGTAACAATGGAAATAATTAGTAAAACAAAAGCAGAAGTATCCTGTCACCAAGTCACCCTTAATTTACATGGGCAAAGTACTTGACACCTGATGCAGCTCCCTCAGAGCCAGCTGTGAGACTGACCAGAACCTCTGACCCTGCTGTTTATATCTGTTAGCCAGGGCTCCCTGATTAGACCAGATTAAAAGGACAGGGTGGGAGTGTGGGTTTGGGTGAGATGCTCTTCAGAGGTCAGTATGGGCTTGATGGGCTGCTTCCATGCTGTAGGGATTCTGTGATTCTATGTAGGCTAAGGCGCTGAATGTTGGGTAACCCACATTCCATCTTGACTCTCTGCTGTATTGGATGGTTTATCACCTGAAATGAGAGGTAGGTATGAAGAAAAATGGAAGTGTTATTTTTGTTGCAGGTGGGAATGTGTTCCGAGTCAGAGTAGGCATCAAAAAGAGCATAAAAAAACAGAAATTGCTGAAAAAGCTCAGCAGGTCTGGCAGCATCTGTGAAGAAAAAGTCAGAGTTAACGTTTCGGGTCTGGTGACCCTTCCTTAGAACCTGAAAACTGCATCAATTCTGAGGAAGGGTCACCAGAACCGAAATGTTAACACTGATCTTTTTTCATCACAGATGCTGCCGGACCTACTGAGCTTTTCCAGCAACTTCTGTTTTTGTTCCTGATTTACAGCATCTGGAGTTCTTTCTTTTTGTCAAAGAGGGCATGCAGGGTTAGTGGTGTTGGGGTTTGGGGTAGGTGAGGGCGACTGAGGGAAAATGTTGCAGACAATAGTGAGAGTGGTAAAGTATGACCCATGGTGGAGGTGGATGCAGTAACAGAGAGAAGATGGGGCCTCTCAACTTGAACTGTAAGTATTCATCAACATGCTGTTGTATGTTGTGCTGAATTTCTTCACTGATGTGCAGATGAAAGGTTAGGGTATTTATAATCATACAGCACTCATAAGCTCCTTCTGTCTTTATGCAACATGGCTTCTGCTGCATTCTTCAGAATAATGCCCCTGTGTGAAGGTTCCATGTCGAGATATTCTATGACCCTCCTTGTGGGAGCCCTCCAAGTCCCAACCGATAGAAGACGAAATGGTAATTTGAGAGCAATGTGAATGCTGACTGTTCACATTCCTATGGACCTGTTATTTCTCTTGCGTTCCCCACATGGTTCATTAGAAGCATGACCATTGGATCCATGCACAGCAGGGATTACTGTCGCTCCAACAGACTGTCAGAGAAATGGAGGAGGACTAGATGCACCAGCAAGGCCAGGACCAGCAGAAACCTCCAGCGGCTGCTGAACAACCTCCACAGGAAGAAGTCACAGCTGGAGGCTCCCTTCAGGATGTGCAGGAGGCCCAGAATTATCATGCATGATGCCTTTTCTTCCAGATGAACGAGGCACAGTGTAATCCTGGGACACCATCACTGAGCTATGTCATTCACTGGAGTGGAACCTTTCACATGAAGGAATGGGTAGCCATCCCATTACAGGGGTCGTCAAGGTGACGGCTACACAAAACCTCTTTACATTCGGCTGCTTCCAAGGATCCACTGGGGACCTGCATGAGATTTTACAGCCTTCCACCCAGAAACGTATCAAGGCTGTTCCTGATGTGGTTTGTGCCAGATCACAGCTCTTCGTCTCATTTCCCCGTGACAAGGTCCATGTTGCAGATTGGGCAGTAAGCTTTGCCAACAGAGCCGAACCCTACAAGCAGGACACACATTGCATCGACAACACCTTATCATAGCATAACTGGCATTGTCAATAAAGTCGTAGAAACATAGTCGTACAGCACAGAAACAGACCCTTCAATCCAACTCATCTGTGCCACTCACACATCTACACCCATTTGCTGGCATTTGGCCCATATTCCTCAAAACCTTTTCAATTCATGCATCCATCCAGGTGCCTTTTAAGGGTTGTAATTGTACCCACTTCCACCACTTCCTCTGGCAGCTTGTTCCATGCACACACTACCCTCTGTGTGAAAAGTTGCCCCTTATATCACTTTTAAACCTTTCCCCATTCACCTTAAATCTACGTCCTTGAGTTTCAGACTCCCCCAAACCTAGAAAAAAGACCTTGGCAATTCATCCTATCCATGCTCCTTGTAAATTTATAAACCTCTGAGGGTCACCTCTCAGTCTCCAACAACCCAGGTAATAAAGCTCCAGTCTCTCCCTATAATTCAAACTCTCTAGTTGTGGCAACATCCTTGTAAATGTTTTCTGAACCCTATCAGGTTTAACAACATCTTTGCAGAGAAGGGTGACCGGAATTGTATGCTGTATTCGAAAAGTAGCCTAACCAATGTCCTGTTCAGCTGCAGCATGACATGCCAACTCCTCTACTCAATGCACTGACTATTGATGGCAAGCGTATCAAAAACTTTCATCATCACTATGTACTGGTACCTCTCAGTCTCTTTGTTCAGCATCTCTCATCAGGGCGCTACCGTTAACTGTATAAGTCCTGCCCTGACTTGCCTTACCAAAGTCCAATACCTCACATTTATCTAAATTAAACTCCATCTGCCAGACCTCAGCCCATTGGCTGAAACAGCATTTATTTCTGTCAACGTGATCTACAGTGTTCACTGCTCTCAATGCTGTCTCCATTGCATTGACGAGACCAAGCACACACTGTGTGACTGTTTTGTGAGCATCTCTGCGCTATCCATAGGAATGACACCGATCTTCTAGTTCATTATCATTTCGGTAAACAGCCGTGCTCCCATGCTAACACTTCCATCCTTGGCCTGCTACACAGTATTCCTTCTAATTTTCCTTCCGGCCTCAAGGGCCTCCAAGGTTCAGTAACTTCTAGAACCGTAACTCAATGTTGCATTCTGTATGTTTATGCCAATCGCTATGCATGAAACGTTAGAGTGGCACCGCATGTCATGCTTTGGAGAGGGGATGTTGCTGCAACAGTGTTCCAATGAACCTCAATGGAAGCTAGAGGAACAACATCTCATTTTCTGCTGAGACACTTTACAGCCTTGTTGGGCTCAATATTAAGTTGCAGAGCTTCTGAGTATGACATGAACTCTAATAACTTAAAAGCCCCATCCTCCACCAGTCATGTCTTCTTTGTTTTGTTGACTTTACCCTCAGCAGAATCATTCCATTTTAACCTTTACAAACCCAGCATTTTGACCAATTTTACATCTCTGTCTCTCCTTTAGCATCATTATCGCAGTCTTTTGCTCTGATCCCCCTTATAATCTGTTCCACTTCCTTCTCCTCCCCCGTTGACTTCAGCATTAAAACCATTAAAATCATTTTTAAGCTCTGTTCAGTTCTGAAGAAGAGTCATATCGGACTTGAAACATGAACTGTGTTTCTCTTCCACAGATGCTGCCAGGCCATCTGTCTTTTTGTTCAGGTGGCTTGCATGGTCACTTCAGAAGTCACCCTCATTATTTTAGCACAGGTATCACTTTATAGACTAGCTCAGATAATTAGAACATAGTTAACCATCTGGGTTATAACAACAGCCTGCTAGCTTCCTGATGACCTTTGCTAATATGCGAGTTTTTAATTTCCAGCTTTTGTTTCCACATTGAGTTCATGTTCTCAGACTGACAGGATGGAACTTAATGTCAAGGTCTCAGGCTCATTTACCCTTGACATGTCGGATCTCCTGAAACTGCTTCCGGAATTACTCGAGTATAAAGGCAAAATATGGCAGATGCTGGAAATCTGAAACAAAAACATAAAGTACTGGAAATCGCTGGGTCAAAACCCAAACTCCTTCCCTCATGGCTTTGTGCGTATCCTTACGCCAAATGAACTAAAGCAGTGCAAGAAGGCAGCTCACCACCACCTCCTCGAGGACAGTCAGGGATGGGAAATAAATGCTGGCCCAGCCAGTGATGCTCACATCCTGTGAGTAAATTTAAAATAAGTACTGAGCAGGTCTGGCAGGGTCTGTTGAGAGAGAAAGAGATTTAATGTTTTGAGTTGGGTATTGCTTTACATCAGAGCAGGAGAAGTGTCTCCACAAGAGTTAGCTGAAAAGTTAACTCCTGCTTCTCTCTCTGAAGATACTGCCAGAGCAGTTGAATATTTCCAGCACTTTTCAGGAAAATTTTAGGAGGTGAGCTTCCCTGACAGAGCTAGCATTTATTGCCTATTCCTTTGTTGCCTTCAGAAGCTGGCAGTGGGGCATTTTCTTGAACTATATTTACCAATAGCTGCCTTTCGATACCACTTAGGACTCTGGTTAGGAGTCAGCTGATTTTGCATCAGACTACAATCACATATATACCAAACTAGAGGGGTAAGGCAGATTTTCTTCCCTGAAGGACATTCATGAATTAGTTGGGTTTTGAAGGACAATCCAACAAGTTCATCAACACTTGTACTAATTCTGAAAATATCTATCAGATCTTCAATTAAACATATTTCTCAATGATGTCAAGTGTGATGAATGGCCAATTTAGTTTTATTGAGACATATTATTAGAAAGACTATGTTGGGTTTTCACACTGAAGACTTAACAGTTGTCTCAACGCTATATTCCAGCACCACTCAGTTTGGCCAAAAACCAATGTTTTGCATGTGCACAGCCAACTGTCTAATGAACTAATTTGAACAAAAGAAATAAGTCAAGTTATATTGGCCAAAAAGAATGTGATTCTTGTAAGTTCATTTGCAACAAGAAAAGAACACAAGTAGGGCAGTGTATTCACAACAAAGACAACAAAATGGAAGATATGACAAGTATACATTATCGCCATCAACTGCTTAAAGGTCAGCTAAAGTACAATTAGTCCAAACGTACAGGAAGGATTGTCTGAGCCAGATTGGTAACATGAAAAAGTAACAAAAATGTGTAAATCATAAGACATAGGAGCAAAAGTAAACCATTCAGCCCATTGAGTCTGCTCCATTCTCCAATGAGAACATGGCTGATTCTGTCATCTTCAACTCCACTTTCTTGCATTTCCCATAATTACTGTTTACAGGTTAAAAGTCTATCTAGCTCAGCTTTGAATATGTTGAATGCTGCAGCCTGTACTATCCTTTTCAACAAAGGGTTTCATAGATCAACTATTCTCGGAGGGAAAACATTCCTCCTTATCTCTGTCTTAAATGTGCGACCTCTTATTCTGAGATTGTACGCTCTGGTCCAAGACTCTCCCACAAGGGAAATCTATTTTTCTATATCTATCCTGTCAAATCACCTAAGAATCTCATATGTTTCATTGAGGTTGCCCGTCATTCTTCTATATTCCAACAAGTAAAGGCCAATCTACTCAACCTCTTCTCCTAAGACAGTCTCTCCACACCTGGGATCAGCTGAGTGAACCTTCTCTGGATTGCCTCCAATGTCAGTCCATTCCATTCCTGCAACTGGAACCCACTATCCTCAAGAATGGTGGAAGTAGAGACAATCAGTGATTACAAAAAGATGTTAGATGGGTACTTGAGGAAAACAAACTTCCAAGGTTACAGAGATGAAACAGAGGAATCAGACTTACTGGATTGTTCTACAGAAAGCTTGGAATTGATGGGCTTAATGGCCTCCTGTGCAGCTGTATGCCTCAAGACGATCAATAGCACTTTCCCAATTAAATCCAAATCCCTTGATTCCCTCATTGTTGAATTCTGAGCAGCGGGCCCTCTCTTCTGAGATCTGGAAAGTCCTAATTCCTCACCCTTGTTTTTGCTTAGTATCATCCAAGGCCTGCATGTGTTGTTTCCCTCCAGTTGTGTCTACAGTTGCTAATTCTAGTGGACAGTATGGTCAGGTTTCATCACATTCTGCATCAAACCACCATCCCATCCCACCCACTCTGCCACTATTAACCACCCAATACACCCATTCTCAAAGCACCCCATCTTCCAAAGTCCAATTGCAAAGTGACTTTTTGTTACCCCTTGTGTTGGGTGCTTCCTCATTGTCATTGCACGAGCTATTTCTTACCCTCATCATAATCAGTGAATGAACATTTACTGAAAGTCAAAGTCCCATACCAGTAGTTGAATGCAAAATAATAAATTCTGTCATTACAGTATGGCAGTGAAGGGAACATTGCACTGTTGAACATTGTATCTTTCAAATGAGATGTTAAATAAGACGCTGTCTGCCTGCTTGGATAGACATGAAAGAGACGCAAGAACTTGTGAAGAAGAGCTGGGGAACTATTTCATGTTGTCTTAGCCAATATTTATTCATCAGTCATCAGAGATTATTTCGTCATTCCATTGCTGCTTATGGGCGTTTGCAGTGAATTAGTTACTGAGTTTCCTGTGTTATATGTTAATTATTAGACATTAATAGTTTCAAGGGCTTTTAACTATTCAGTGATAGAAAGTGCTGTAATAAATGCAATTTTTTTTTAGCAGCCTCCCGGAATTAATCATTAATTCCTGAAGATTACAGAACAATCCTGGAAGTTTGGCAAGCAAAGGTGCATTTTCTCTAACAGTTAGCTAGAGTTCAAGACCCCTCCTCACTGTCCCATTTACTTCGTACGAATCTAAGGAACAGCTTTCACTGAATGGTCAACTCAGCAGCTGCTGTGACCGTCTGAGTAAGCTCTGGACCTGACAATTCCTATGCACTCCTCACCAACACCTGCCATTTTCTCCTCCATAAACTTGAGATTACCCAGAGCCAATCAGACCTCAACTAGCCAAGTCCTTACTCGCAGCAAGTGCCATTCAATTATCAATCCTGTACTCGCTGAGTTGTAGTGGCTACCTGTCAAGCAATACCTCAATTTTAAAATTCCCATTCTTATTTTCAAATCCCATCATGGCATGACCATAACCTCATTCTCTCTAATCTCCTCCAGCCCTACAACTCTTCAAGATATCTGTATTTATCTGATTCTGGGTTCTTGAGAAGCCCCAATTATAATTGCTGCACCACTCGTGGTTATGCCTTCAGAGGCCGGCCCGAACAACTCAAACTCCTTTCCCATAATCTTCGTCTCTTCCTCACTTTCCACCTCAAAGACAATCCTTAAAGCCTATCTCTTTAACCGATGTTTGGCTATCAGCTCCATCCTGGTCCAGATCAGCATTTGATATTGAGTGATCACAGTTCTATGAAGCCCTTTGGAATGTTCTAGACACTACATAAATGGAAATAATTACTGCTGTTGTTCATTGACCAGAAACTCAACTGGACTCACTGTATAAACACACCGGCTACAACAGCAGGTTAGAAGCTGGGAAGTGACTCCTCAAAGCCTGCCCACCATCTACAAAGCTCAAATCAGGTATGTGATGGAATACTCCTGACTTGCCAGGGTGGGTGCAGCTCCAACAACAGTCACAAGAATGACGCCATTTAGGACAAAGTAGCTCACTTGATTGGCATCATATCCACGAACATCAACTGCCTCCACCACTAACGTTCAGTAATAGCAAAGTGTACTACCTACAGAGGGACTGCAAAATTCACCAAAGGTCCTGTGACAGCGTCTTCCAAACCCACAACCATTTCCACCTGGAAGGACAAGGACTGCAGATACATGGGAACACCACCACTTGCAAGTTGCCCTAAGCCACTTACCATTCTGACTTGGAAATAAATCACCATTCCTTCACTATCACAGGGTCAAAATCCTGGACTTCCCTCCATGAGAGCATTATGGGTCAACCTGTGAACTCCTGTGGTTTATGAAGGCAGCCCACCACTGCCGTCTCAACAGTACTTGTAGACAGGCAATAAATGCTGGCCAGCCAAAAACATCCATGTCCCACGAGTGAATAGAAAGAATTCTGCCAGAGGAATATTGCCAACATTTATTGTATAATTGAGAATAAACTATTGCAATTGTTATTGTTCATTGCCTACAATGTATCCAGTATATCTTGAAAGACAAATTGAATTTAAATACCCTGGTTTATCTGAGTTGACAAATATTGGATGAGGAATATTGAGCTGAATTTTCCAGTCTGAATGCAAAACTCGTCTGGTCATGAAAATGGCTGCCGATACTAAAAAGCCGAAAGAACTGCCAATGCTGGAAATGCTGGTGGAACAGTAGGATCCACATCGAGAGGATCTGATGGACTTGGCCTGTTTCATGTGACTTGATTGGTTGATCAATGTCCTTAGTATTGTTGGGCCAATGGATGAATTCATGATTCTTTGTTTTGCCTGCACCCATGTGACCAGTGTATTTATGGTCTACCATATTTCTTGCCAGTGGAACACATTCCTAGACAATCCGAGCCATATCCAGATGAACGAAGGTAATGAGCTTGTTTGGGAATTTGCTGCATTTATTCAAGCCAAAAGCTGATGATGGTATCTTAGAGCTATTGTATTTGGTCATCATCGGGTGTGGCTGACTTAATCTACTTTACTTAACCGTGACCTAAAACGAATCAGATCAATGCGGAGACAGAAGGAACTGCAGATGCTGGAGAATCTGAGATAACGAGGTGTAGAGCTGGATGAACACAACAGGCCAAGCAGCATCAGAGGAGCAGGAAAGTTGACGTTTTGGGTCGAGACCCTTCTTCAGATTTCATGTGTTCATCAGCTTCAGATCAATGTGGAGACTAATTTTTTAAAACTCAGATGAGATAATATCCACTTGTCAATATAAAGGCACATCTTTGCATTTTTAGTGAGATATGCAAATCAGCTCAGAAAATTGAAAATAGTTGGTTGACTACTTGACTTTTGTGATTTCCTAAATCATACCCTTGGACCTTCATAAGTAGTCATTGATATCTTGAAGGTGCAAGGGAGACTCTGTTTTGACCTATCATCTGAATATGAGAGCTGCTGATACCACCAGATCATTTCCAATGGTGTGAGCTTTGGTATGATAAGTGAAATGCCTACAAAATATTCATGTTTTGGGCCATTTTATTCCAAAAAATGAGAAGTTTCAATTGATGCTCAAGTAATTTGTCTGAGCTTTCAGAAGGATCTTAGAACCAAATGCAACATGTTTATCATCTTGTAATAGCCATGCTTCCACGCTTTCCTGCAATGCATTTGGATCCAATATGGTCAGCTAGGAGGTATCAAACTATTGAAGAACATTCACTGGATGAAAAACATTGGTATTTATATGTTGTGTTTTTGTGGATAAGATCTTGAAGAAGAGAGCATATGGTCACACAATAGACAGAGTGGTTGAGAAGGCATTTAGCACACTTGCCTTCTTTGCTCGTGTCTTTGAGTATAGGAATTGGAATGTCATGTTGAGGTTGTGCAGGATGTTCTTGAGGCCTATTCTGGAATTATTTATCCAGCCTGGTTACCCTTTTATAGGAAGGCGAGTATTAAGCTGGAGAGTGTTCAGAAAAGAATTACCAGGATGTTATCAGAAATAGAGGGTTTGAGTTATAAGGAGAGGCTGGATAGTTGGGCATTTTTTGCTGGAGCGTAGGAGGTTGAGGGGTTACTTTTTTGAGGTTTATAACATCATGACTGGTATGTATAAAGTGAATGTCAGGTTCCTTATTTTAGAGAGGGAGCATTTCAAGACTAGGAGGCATATTTTAAATGTAAGAGGAGAGAGATTTTAAAAATGACATGAAGGGCAACTTTTTTTACATGGAAAGTGGCCCATGTGTGGCATGAACTTGCAGAGGCTGTGGTAAATATGGACACAGTTAAACATTTAAAAAACATTTGGAAAAGGTACATGACTAAGATATGTTTGGAGAGATATGGGACAAGCGCAGGCAGCTGGACCTAGATTAGTTTGGGATGATGGTTGGCCTGGACTGGTTGGACCTGAGGGTCTGTATCTGTGCTATATGCCTCTATATGGAAAGATAAAGTTGAAGCAAGAGACATTTGAAAATAAACTTAGTCTTGTGGTGCAGGTAATTTCTATTTTGGTAGCATCAGGTCTGATATCATTTGACAAGTAGAATGATCTGAAGAAATTGAGTTGACGTGTCAATTTACCTTTTTTTTTCCTGTCAAAAATTGTTGTATCTTTCCATGAGCTAATAGAAGTTTGGGTCACGCTCATGTTTAGTTCTTCGGGGAACTGAATGTCTTCTGAGGTACAGAGCTAACTGTGTGCATTCTTGATAATACCAATACATATGTTGTTGGTATATGCCCTGTCTGACATGTAATCCAAATGGCAATCATAGAACATAGAACATTACAGCACAGTACAGGCCCTTCGACCCTCGATGTTGTGCTGACCTGTCATACCGATCTCAAGCCCATCTAACCTACACTATTCCATGTACGTCCATATGCTTATCCAATGACGACTTAAATGTACCTAAAGTTGGCAAATCTACTACCGTTGCAGGCAAAGCGTTCCATTCCCTTACTACTCTCTGAGTAAAGAAACTACCTCTGACGTCTGTCCTATATCTTTCACCCCTCAATTTAAAGCTATGTCCCCTCGTGCTTGCCATCACAATCCGAGGAAAAAGGCTCTCTCTATCCACCCTATTTAACCCTCTGATTATTTTCTATGTTTCAATTAAGTCCCCTCTCAACCTTCTTCTCTCTAGTGAAAATAGCCTCAAGTCCCTCAGCCTTTCCTCATAAGACCTTGCCTCCATACCAGGCAACATCCTAGTAAATCTCCTCTGCACCCTTTCCAAAACTTTCACATCCTACTTATAATGCGGTGACCAAAGCTGTACACAATACTCCAAGTGCAGCCGCACCAGAGTTTTGTACAGCTGCAGCATAACCTCTTGGTTCCGGAACTTGATCCCTCTATTAATAAAAGCTAAAACACTGTATGCCTTCTTAACAACCCTGTCAACCTGGGTGGCAACTTTCAAGGATCTGTGCACATGGACACCGAGATCTCTCTGCTCATCGACACCACTAAGAATCTTACCATTAGCCCAGTACTTTGCCTTCCGGCTACTCCTACCAAAGTGCACCACCTCACACTTGTCTGCATTAAAGTCCATTTGCCACCTCTCAGCCCAGCTCTGCAACTTATCTATGTCTCTCTGCAACCTACAGCATCCTTCGTCACTATCCACAACTCCACCGACCTTAGTGTCGTCTGCAAATTTACTAACCCATCCTTCTACACCCTCATCCAGGAAATTTATAAAAATGACAAACAGCAGTGGACCCAACACTGACCCTTGCGGTACACCACTAGTAACTGGTCTCCAGGATGAACATTTCCCATCAACTACCACCCTCTGTCTTCTTTCAGCAAGCCAATTTCCGATCCAAACTGCAATATCTCCCACAATTCCATTCCTCTGCATTTTGTACAATAGCCTATTGTGGGGAACCTTATCGAATGCCTTGCTGAAATCCATATACACCACATCAACCGGTTTGCTCTTATCTACCTGTCTGGTCACCTTCTCAAAGAACTCAATAAGTTTTGTGAGGCACGACCTTCCCTTCAAAAAACCGTGCTGACTATCCCTAATCAATTTATTCTTTTCTAGATGATTATAAATCCTATCCCTTATAACCTTTTCCAACACTTTACCAACAACTGAGGTAAGGCTCACTGGTCTATAATTACCAGGATTGTCTCTACTCCCCTTCTTGAACAGGGGAACCACATTTGCTATCCTCCAGTCATCTGGCACTATTCCTGTAGACAATGACGAGTTAAAGACCAATTCCAAAGGCTCGGCAATCTCCTCCCTGGCTTCCCAGAGGATCCTAGGATAAATCCCATCCGGCCCAGGGGACTTATCTATTTTCACCCTCTGTAGGATTTCTAATACCTCTTCCTTGTGAACCTCAATCCCACCTAGTCTGTATCTCAGTATTCTCCTCGGCAACATTGTCGTTTTCTAGAGTGAATACTGTTGAAAAATATTCATTTAGCGCTTCCCCTATCTCATCTGACTCCACACACAACTTACCACTACTATCCTTGATTGGGCCTAATCTTACTTTCGTCATTCTTTTATTCCTTAAATACCTATAGAAAGCCTTAGGGTTTACCCTGATCCTATCCGCCAATAACTTCTCATGTCTCCTCCTGGCTCTTCTGAGCTCTCTCTTTAGTTCTTTGCTGGCTACTTCGTAGCCCTCAAGTGCTCTAACTGAGCTTCACATCTCATCCTAACATAAGCCTTCTTCTTCCTCTTGACCAGAGAGCTTTCCACCTCCTTCGTAAACCACGGCTCCCACGCTCTACAGCTTCCTCCCTGCCTGACAGGTACATACTTATCTAGGACACACAGGAGCTTTTCCTTGAATAAGCTCCACATTTCTAATGTGCCCATCCCCTGCAGTTTCCTTCCCCATCCTATGCTCCCTAAATCTTGCCTAATCTCATCGTAATTGCCTTTCCTCCAGCTATAGCTCTTGCCCAGTGGTATACACCTATCCCCTTCCATCACGAAAGTAAACATAACAGAATTGTGATCGCTATCACCAAAGTGCTCACCTGCTTCCAAATCTAACACCTGGCCAGGCTCATTACCCAATACCAAATCTAATGTGGCTTTGCCCCTTGTTGGCCTATCTACATACTGTGTCACGAAGCCCTCCTGCACACATTGGACAAAAACTGACCCATCTTTAGTACTCGAACTATTGTGTTCCCAGTCAATATTTGGAAAGTTGAAGTCCCCCATGACAACTACCCTGTCTCTCTCACTCCTATCGAGAATCATCTTTGCTATCCTTTCCTCTACATCTCTGGAACTATTTGGAGGCCTATAGAAAACTCCCAGCAGGGTGACCTCTCCTTTCCTGTTTCTAACCTCAGCCCATACTACCTCAGTTGACGAGTCCCCAAACATCCTTTCTGTAACTGTAATACTGTCCTTGTCCAACAATGCCACACCTGCCCCCCTTTTGCCATCTTCTCTGTTCTTACTGAAACATCTGAATCCCGGAACCTGCAACAACCATTCCTGTCCCTGCTCTATCCATGTCTCCGAAGTCCCAGGTACTAACCCTTGCTGCAAGATCACCCACCTTATTCCGAATGCTCCTGGCATTGAAGTAGACACACTTCAAACCAACTTCTTGCTTGCTGGTGCCATCTTGCATCCCTGAAACTTTATTTCGGACCACCCTACTCTCAACCTTTTCGATACTCGAACTACAATTTTGGTTCCCATTCCCCTGCTGAATTAGTTTAAACCCTCCCGAATAGCCTCAGCAAATTTCCCTCCCAGGGTATCGGTACCCCTCTGGTTCAGTGGGGAAATATATACCAAAAGGAGTTCTAAAAATTGTCAGTTCCTGAGATTCTGGGAAAAGATGCATTGACTAATGTCCATCCTTGGAAAAATGCTTGGCATCTTTCACGCGGAGTGTGGTGCCTGTTTGGATTGAGGTGCCAGAAGAAATGGTGGAGGCTGGTACAATTACAACATTTAAAAGGCATCTAAGTGGGTATATGTGACTCTATGAATAGGATGAGTTTAGAGGGATATGGGCCAAATATTGGCAAATAGGACTAGATTTATTTAGGATATCTGGTCAGCATGGACAAGTTGGTCCGAAGGGTCGGTTTTCATGCTCTATATCTCTGGGATCATGAGCCACTATTTCTGCCACCAGCTGCACCATGCCACCATCAGGCACATATTCCCCTCCCCTCTCTTGTCAGCCTTCCCCTCTGGGACACCCTGGTCCACTTCTCCTTCGCTCCCATCACCCCTCCACAGTCCCATGGCACCTTCCCCTCCAATCACAAGTTGTAACACCTGCCTGTTTACTTCCTCCCTCCTCACTATCCAAGGGCCCAAACACACCTTCCAAGTGAAGCAGTGCTTTGCTTGCATTTCACTCACTCTAGTTCACTGCATTTGCTGCTCATAATAAGGTCCCCTGTACATTGAGGAAACAGAGGGTAGACCTGGTGACTGCTTTGCTGAATGCCTACACTCTCTGTGCAGAAAAAACCCTGAGTTTGCCATTGCCCCTCATTTCAACACACCACTTAGATCCCTGGGCGACATCTCTGTCTCTGGCTTGCGACAGTGTTCCAGCAAAGCTCAGGGTAAGCTGGAAGAACAGCACCTCATTTTCCACTTGGGGACCTTGCAGCCTTCTGGGAACTCAACATCAAATTGAACAATTTTACTGCTTGAGGCATCTTCTCTCATGTTCTTGCCCAAACCCTCACACACCAGGCCTTGATGTCACATGGTTTGCTATAACACACTGTCCATTGTTACCCAGTAATAGTCTGCATTAGCAGCCATTCATTCCCCTAAGCTAATCATTATCTACTTCTTTTTCTGTCCAACTGTTCTTCTCTCTCTTTGGGCTTTACCCCCACCTATCATTTACTCTTATGCCCTCCCCCCCATCCTATCTTCTGCATATCAACTGACATTTTCCTAACTCCCATCACTTCTGAAGAAGGGTCACCAAACCCGAAACGCTGACTCAGATTTCTCTGCACAGATGCTGCCAGAGCTGCTGAGCTTTTCCAGGAATTTCTGTTTTTGTTGGTCGCTGATATTGCTCATGAAATTCTGAGTGGAATGGAGCATCAGCTAAACAAATGAAGGAAGAGTTTCTTGAGCCACTGTGTGAAGTGACATAATGTATAAAGAATATGAGAATGTCACTATTCAGTGGCTGGTCAGCACGCTCTGAAATAGGTACCTAAACATAGTGCTCAATCATTCCTGTCTAACCAGCTGTTATTTCCCAATGCACCCGCTGTCTTGAGTAAAATAAGGGAGATTAAATGGGGAATGAGAGAGGAATTATCTGAAAATGCTAATGATTTATAACAAGATTATGCTAGAGGCTGACACCAGTGCATGGCTGTGTAAGACAAAACTGCGCACAATAGCTACCTAATCAAAGATAATGGGAACTGCAGATGCTGGAGAACCCAAGATAATAAAATGTGAGGCTGGATGAACACAGGAGGCCAAGCAGCATCTCAGGAGCACAAAAGCTGACGTTTCGGGCCTAGACCCTTCATCAGAGAGGGGGATGGGGTGACGGTTCTGGAATAAATAGGGACAGAGGGGGAGGCGGACCGAAGATGGAGAGAAAAGAAGATAGGTGGAGAGAGTATAGGTGGGGAGGTAGGGAGGGGATAGGTCAGTCCAGGGAAGACGGACAGGTCAAGGAGGTGGGATGAGGTTAGTAGGTAGATGGGGGTGCGGCTTGGGGTGGGAGGAAGGGATGGGTGAGAGGAAGAACAGGTTAGGGAGGCAGAGACAGGTTGGACTGGTTTTGGGATGCAGTGGGTGGAGGGGAAGAGCTGGGCTGGTTGTGTGGTGCAGTGGGGGGAGGGGACGAAATGGGCTGGTTTAGGGATGCAGTTGGGGAAGGGGAGATTTTGAAACTGGTGAAGTCCACATTGATACCATTAGGCTGCAGGGTTCCCAGGCGGAATATGAGTTGCTGTTCCTGCAACCTACGGGTGGCATCATTGTGGCACTGCAGGAGGCCCATGATGGACATGTCATCTAAAGAATGGGAGGGGGAGTGGAAATGGTTTGCGACTGGGAGGTGCAGTTGTTTGTTGCGAACTGAGCGGAGGTGTTCTGCAAAGCGGTCTCCAAGCCTCCGCTTGGTTTCCCCAAAGTAGAGGAAGCCACACCGGGTACAGTGGATGCAGTATACCACATTGGCAGATGTGCAGGTGAACCTCTGCTTAATGTGGAAAGTCATCTTGGGGCCTGGGATAGGGGTGAGGGAGGAGGTGTGGGGGCAAGTGTAGCATTTCCTGCGGTTGCAGGGGAAGGTGCCGGGTGTGGTGGGGTTGGAGGGCAGTGTGGAGCGAACAAGGGAGTCACGGAGAGAGTGGTCTCTCCGGAAAACAGACAGGGGTGGGGATGGAAAAATGTCTTGGGTGGTAGTGTCGGATTGTAGATGGCGGAAGTGTCGGAGGATGTTGCGTTGTATCCGGAGGTTGGTGGGGTGGTGTGTGAGAACGAGGGGGATCCTCTTTGGGCGGTTGTGGCGGGGGCGGGGTGTGAGGGATGTGTTGTGGGAAATGCGGGAGACGCGGTCAAGGGCGTTCTCGATCACTGTGGGGTGAAAGTTGCGGTCCTTGAAGAACTTGGACATCTGGGATGTGCGGGAGTGGAATGTCTTATCGTGGGAGCAGATGCGGCGGAGGCGGAGGAATTGGGAAAAGGGGATGGAATTTTTGCAGGAGGGTGGGTGGGAGGAGGTGTATTCTAGGTAGCTGTGGGAGTCGGTGGGCTTGAAATGGACATCAGTTACAAGCTGGTTGCCTGAGATGGAGACTGAGAGGTCCAGGAAGGTGAGGGATGTGCTGGAGATGGCCCAGGTGAACTGAAGGTTGGGGTGGAAGGTGTTGGTGAAGTGGATGAACTGTTCGAGCTCCTCTGGGGAGCAAGAGGCGGCGCTGATACAGTCATCAATGTACCGGAGGAAGAGGTGGGGTTTGGGGCCTGTGTAGGTGCGGAAGAGGCCTCCCACCCACATCCTCCAACCCCATTGTTCCCTAACCCCGCACGGCCCGTTTCTATCTCCTTCCCAAAATCCACAAACCTGCCTGCCCTGGTCGACCCATCGTCTCAGCCTGCTCCTGCCCCACCGAACTCATCTCCACCTATCTGGACTCCATTTTCTCCCCTTTGGTCCAGGAACTCCCCACCTACGTCCGTGACACCACCCACGCCCTCAACCTCCTCCAGGACTTCCAATTCCCTGGCCCCCAACACCTCATCTTCACCATGGACGTCCAGTCCCTATACACCTGCATTCCGCATGCAGATGGCCTCAAGGCCCTCCGCTTCTTCCTGTCCTGCAGGCCCGACCAGTCCCCCTCCACCAACACCCTCATCCGCCTAGCCGAACTCGTCCTCACCCTCAACAACTTCTCTTTTGACTCCTCCCACTTCCTACAGACTAAGGGGGTGGCCATGGGCACCCGCATGGGCCCCAGCTATGCCTGCCTCTTTGTAGGTTACGTGGAACAGTCCCTCTTCCGCACCTACACAGGCCCCAAACCCCACCTCTTCCTCCGGTACATTGATGACTGTATCAGCGCCGCCTCTTGCTCCCCAGAGGAGCTTGAACAGTTCATCCACTTCACCAACACCTTCCACCCCAACCTTCAGTTCACCTGGGCCATCTCCAGCACATCCCTCACCTTCCTGGACCTCTCAGTCTCCATCTCAGGCAACCAGCTTGTAACTGATGTCCATTTCAAGCCCACCGACTCCCACAGCTACCTAGAATACACCTCCTCCCACCCACCCTCCTGCAAAAATTCCATCCCCTATTCCCAATTCCTCCGCCTCCGCCGCATCTGCTCCCACGATAAGACATTCCACTCCCGCACATCCCAGATGTCCAAGTTCTTCAAGGACTGCAACTTTCCCTCCACAGTGATTGAGAACGCCCTTGACCGCATTTCCCGCAACACATCCCTCACACCCCGCCCCCGCCACAACCGCCCAAAGAGGATCCCCCTCGTTCTCACACACCACCCCACCAACCTCCGGATACAACGCATCATCCTCCGACACTTCCGCCATCTACAGTCCGACCCCACCACCCAAGACATTTTTCCATTCCCACCCCTGTCTGCTTTCCGGAGAGACCACTCTCTCCGTGACTCCCTTGTTCGCTCCACACTGCCCTCCAACCCCACCACACCCGGCACCTTCCCCTGCAACCGCAGGAAATGCTACACTTGCCCCCACACCTCCTCCCTCACCCCTATCCCAGGCCCCAAGATGACATTCCACATTAAGCAGAGGTTCACCTGCACATCTGCCAATGTGGTATACTGCATCCATTGTACCCGGTGTGGCTTCCTCTACATTGGGTAAACCAAGCGGAGGCTTGGAGACCGCTTTGCAGAACACCTCCGCTCAGTCGCAACAAACAACTGCACCTCCCAGTCACAAACCATTTCCACTCCCCCTCCCATTCTTTAGATGACATGTCCATCATGGGCCTCCTGCAGTGCCACAATGATGCCACCCGTAGGTTGCAGGAACAGCAACTCATATTCTGCCTGGGAACCCTGCAGCCTAATGGTATCAATGTGGACTTCACCAGTTTCAAAATCTCCCCTTCCCCAACAGCATCCCTAAACCAGCCCATTTCGTCCCCTCCCCCCACTGCACCACACAACCAGCCCAGCTCTTCCCCTCCACCCACTGCATCCCAAAACCAGTCCAACCTGTCTCTGCCTCCCTAACCTGTTCTTCCTCTCACCCATCCCTTCCTCCCACCCCAAGCCGCACCCCCATCTACCTACTAACCTCATCCCACCTCCTTGACCTGTCCGTCTTCCCTGGACTGACCTATCCCCTCCCTACCTCCCCACCTATACTCTCTCCACCTATCTTCTTTTCTCTCCATCTTCGGTCCGCCTCCCCCTCTGTCCCTATTGACCCCATCCCCCTCTCTGATGAAGGGTCTAGGCCCGAAACGTCAGCTTTTGTGCTCCTGAGATGCTGCTTGGCCTGCTGTGTTCATCCAGCCTCACATTTTATTAGCTACCTAATCAAGGCAGTTTCTACAGTAATGGTTGAAAGAATCTTAAACAGCACACTGTGATTGATTGGTATTTGAAAATAATTAATATTGCCAACTACATTGAGGCTGATAAACCAGAATGCCCACATGCTGCCAGAATGATTGGATGACTGGCATTTCGCCAATGCAGCAAGGCACATGGGCACATAAGCAGTGCTATTGACTATCTTACAGGTCTCAGTGTAGTAGCAAATTACTGCAGATACTGGAATCTGAACTGAAAATGAAAATGCTGGAGATCACAGTGGGTCAGGCAGCATCTATGGAGAGAAAGCAAGCTAACAGTTCGAGCCTATATGATGGGTCCTATGAAAGTCATCTCGACTCGAAACATTGCCTTGCCATCTCTGTATGGATACTGCCTGTCCCACTGTGATCCCGAGCATTTTTTGTTTTCAGTCACAGGTCCCTCTGTCTGTAGGTTTTGCCTTCGTTTGTAAGTAAAGGCCTGTCTGTACACAACAATCTGGAAGAAATTAACAGCTGATTTAGTCTTCCTAACTACTTTCCCAAAACAGCCAATGAAATTGTGGTACACATCACATCCAGAAAGAAAGCCATTCGTCCCATTATATTTGCACCAGCTTTGCAATTGAGCAACTTACTTAGTGCCACTTTCATGCCTTCTCTCTACATGTTCTTCTTTTCAGAGAGCAAGAAAACTCTGGATGGCTCTTCGATATTCCCTCTGCACTCAGATACATCCCTACTTCAGAATTCTTATTACTAACGATTGAGAGAATAATATCCACATATCATTTAATTATAGTTTGTTCTTTTTGAGCAACTCGATGTTCTTGAAGCTTTCTAACATCATCACCTTGCATTATAATACATTCAACATGTGGTAACAGGCACTTTACAGTGTATGTATGTTGTAATCCATATTAGCATTTTAGGTGAAGACACGCTTATTTCACAATGTTTGATGTTGACATTACATATTGAGTTTCACTGATACTTTAGACAGTGAAGAAAGGATAGATGTCTGTTAACATTTTAGAAAAGAGGAATGCAATTTGTTTTATTACTTAGTGATATAAACCTTGCTTTACTTTATTCAGTTCTCAAATTACATGGTTGCCAGGAATGCACACACTGAATGCACACACTGATGGTCACTTCTATCTGGAATGTTGTTTCCTGTGCCCTACTACTTACAGTGGATATTGACTTGAGTGCATTGATTTTTGCAACTCCTCACCCAATATTCACAGTTTCAGTTCAAACAGACTACTTTTGGAACCTATAAATAAAATCCATTACCAATCAGTTTTCCCCAAGGGGCATTATTACCTCTCTGTAACAGAAACTAAACTTCTGAGGAAACAAATTAATCTTAAATCAAAAATTCATTTTGGGGGCTGATGATTGCACATACAGCTGACCCCAGTAACCAATGGAATTAGGGCCTCAAGAGTAACAGAATCACAGAACAGAAGTAGGCCTAATGTGCCTGCCCTGTTTCTATTACCTCGTGCCAGTCTCCTGCCTTTTCCCATTTCCCTGCACCATTGTTATTTAAGTATTCATCCAACTCCCTCCTGAATCTCTCGATTGAACTTGTCTCCACCATATTTCCAGGCAGTGAATTCCATGCCCTAACTACTTAGAGTAGTACAGCACGGAAACAGACCCTTTGATAGGATTCATCCATGTCGACCAGCTATCCTGAATTAATCTACTCCCATTTGGCCAAAGTCCGTCTAAACCCTTCCTTTCATATACTCATTGAGATGCCTTTTAAATTTTGTAATTGTACCAGCCTCCACCACTTCCTCTGGCAGCTCATTCCATACACGCACCACCCTCTACATGAAAAGGTTGCCCCTTGGGTCCCTTTTAAATCTTTCCCCTCTCACCGTAAACCTATGCCTGTAGTTTTAGACTGTCCCACCCTAGGGAAAAGACCTTGTCTTTTTGACCTATCCATGCCCCTCACGATTTTAGAAACCTTGATAAGATCACCCCTCAACCTTTGACACTCCAGTGAAAATAGCCCCAGCCTATTCAGCCTCTCCCTATAGCTCAAACCCTCCAACCCTGACAACATTCTTATCAACTTTTCTGAACCCTTTCAAGTTTCACACAATCCTTCCTGTAGCAGGGAGGCCAGAATTGCATGCAGTATTCTAAATGTGGCTTAACCAATGTCTTGTACAGCTGCAACATTATCTCCCAACTCCTATACTTGCTGTGTGAAGAGGTTTTTTGATAACAACAGCAGGCCAAGCAGCATCTTAGGAACACAAAAGCTGATGTTTTGGGCCTAGACTCTTCATCAGAAAAGCCCTCTCGTATCGTGCCTTTTACAAGTGGGAACATCTTCTTCCTATCTGCTCTATCCAGTCTGCTGACAATCTTGAAAATCTCTATCAGATCTCCTCTCAACTTTCTTCTCTCCAAGTAGAAAAGTCCCAACTTTTTCATACTATCCTCGTAATTGAAGTTTCTTATTCCTGGAACAATTCTTGTAATGGTGTGCCTGCTTTCTCTGCAAGAATGTTTGAACACAAGTTGAAGCAGAGATGAGTGGAAAGCAGTCCGGCTGAGTGACCTCCTCAACTACCCGAACTACTGAGCAGCCAACACGTCCAGACCCAGGACCAGACCAAAGAATCAGCCTCTTCACCAATTCCCCAGCCATGAACCCCAACCCAGCAGTAAGCAGTGTAAGGTTAAAGTGCAACCAGAAATCAAGGAGCAGCCCCTTAGGTTAATGGGAGAAAAGATGCAAACCCTGATGCTCTGTATAAATAAAATATGCTGACACCTCCAGACCACAGAAATTGACTTGATGATGACGTCCCTGGTAAGTTTGCATTCCTCATTATTTAGCAAAACATCATCCCAGCTGTTGTATTTTTCACTATTGGCAAGCTACCTGCTGTCTTCCCGTTTGATGCAGCTCTGAATCGAATGGTGGTTGTGTGGGGCCATCTTGTGGCTAGACAGGAAAACTGGTCTTCACGTGGCATCCACACTCTTGGTTTTACTGATACTGCAACCCTAGCTGAGGGTTTGAATCAGTGAGCATTGGTTGGCCATTCAGCTGTTACAGCATCACAAGCGAACATTCTTTCCAAGCCCCATTCAATGCCCAATGCGCACTTTTCAGCAGGAGTCATTGCTTGGTGAGGGAACGCAGCCTAATTTCTCCTTCCCTGGCACTGGGTTATACAGACAGCTGGAATAGTGCTGACCTTTTGAGTGAGAATGTCTGCAGAACAAATAAAGATTAAACAAGCAAGGTTTGTTTAAATCAAAATGATCATAGCAAGAAAGTAAAAGTAAAACCCAGAGAATATAAAAGGAAGGAATAGAGAGTCAAATTAAAGAAGAGAGCAACTGTGTCTGAATTCAGTGAATGCTTGTGAAAATGTATCAACCATAATAATGGTATAGTTGTTCATTTACTGGATTGATGTTTGGTTCATAGGTTCCAGTTGCACTGTAGCAAATTATAAAATTGAATTTAGTAATTTCACCAGCAGAGAGCCTTCTGATGAAAGCCTAGTGAGAAAATTATCTGATTCTCAGAAGAAAAAACAGATCCAGTCACAAAAGTGAATGATGATGCAAAAAGTCAACTTTTTAAAATCATTGAAGGATGGGAAAGTATTGATAGAATCAGGCCATTTCTAAGAGCATTATAGAGTTTCAGAGCATGGAATGAGATCTTTCATAGAATCAAAGAGTCATACAGCATGGAAACAAATCCTTCGGCCAACTCGTCCACGCCAACCAGGTTTCCTAAGCAACCAGTCTGATTTGCCTGTGTTTGGACCATAACTCTCTAAACCTTGCCTATCCATGTACCTGTCCAGATATCTTTTAATTGTAATAATTGTACATGCTTCTACCACTTCCTCTGGCAGCTTGTTCCATATACGGACTACCCTCTCTGTCAAAATGTTGCCATTCGGGTCCCTTTGAAATCTTTCCCCTCTCACTTTAAACAAAAGCCATCTAGTTTTGGACTCCCCTACCCTGGGGAAAAGACTTTGGCTATTCACCGTATCTATGTCCCTCATGATTTTATAAACCTCTATAAGGTCACTGCTCAGTTTCCGACACTCCAGGGTAAAAAGTCCCAGCCTATTTAGCTTCTGTTTATAACTCAAACCTTCTAGCCTTACCAATGTTTTGTACAGCTGTAACATGCATCCCAACTCCTGTACTCAGTGCTGTGACTGATGAAGGCAAATGTGTCCAATGCCTTCTTCACCACCCAGTCCACCTGTGATGCCACTTTCAAGGAACTATACACCTGCACACATTGGTCGCTCTGACAACACTCCCCAAGACCGTACCATTAAATGTGTAGGTGCTGCCCTGGTTTCTTATGTCCATGCCAGTCATTAAGCACCTACATACGCTTGCCCCATTTTCTACCATTTGGTTCACTGCCTTGTCCATAGCTTTGTCACCTTGGTTATCCCTTGTAAACATGGATGACTCTCTTCCACTGTCAACAAGGCTCCTGGAGCATAGCTTCAAATGTTCACACAAAGATACCTTAAATTTCTTGAGGATTCCCACCTTTACCACTTCAGTAGCCAAGTTCCAGATACCCATCACTCTCTGGCAAAAAAGACTCTTCTTTAAATCTCCTCTGGTTATTGGCTCCTCTACTCAGGGGAACTGTTTCTCTCTATCAACCTGTCATCGGCCCTTACTGTTTTGTACACTTCAGTAAGGTTCTTCCTTAGCTTTTTATGTTCTGAGGAAAACAATTCAGCCTCTATCCATCCCAGGCAACATCCTGGTGAATCTCCTCTACACCGTCGCTAATGCACTCACAGCCTTCCTATAATGTGGTGACTAGGACGGCACACAGTACGCCAGATCTGGTCTAAATAACCTCTTGTAGACATAACGTCCTCACTCCTGTATTTAATGTCTTGACTAATAAAGACGAGTATCCGAAATATCTTCTTAGCTATCTTCTCTACCTACACTGTTGCCTTCAAAGATCTGTGGTCATGCACAACAAGGTCCCTCTGATCCTCTGTGCTTCCTAGGGTCATCCCAATCATTACTTGCCTCGTAGTCCTTACAAAATACATCATACCACCCTTCTCAGATTAAATTTCATTTGCTACTGCTCTGCCCATCTGACCAGCCCAACTATATTGCCCTATATTCTAAGGCCTTCCTCCTCAGTATTTACCACATCATCAATTTTTCTGTCATCTGTGAATTCAGTGATCAAGCCTCTTACATTTGATCACTGATGATTGATCATTGATGTAGACTGCAAACAGCAAGGATTCCAGCATTGAATCCTGCAATCTACCAGTGGACACAGGCTTCCAATCACAAAAAACAACTTGCAACCATTATTTTCTTCCTTCTGTCACTAAGCTAAATATAGATCCAATTTGCCAAATTATCCTGGAATTCATGGGCTCTTACCTTCTTGAGCAGTCTCCCATGTGACACTGTGTCAAAAGCCTTACTGAATTCCATGTAGAGTACATCAACTACAATACCTCATCTACACACGTAGCAATCTCAAAAAACTCAACCAAACCTGTCAGACGTGACCTCTCCCTGACAAAGCCACACTGCCTTACTCTGATTAATTCTTGCCTCTCCAAATGGAGAGTAATACTCTCCCTCAGAATTTTTTCAGTAGTTTCCCTATCAGAATTATTAGATGCACTGACCTGCAAATTCCTGGTTTATTCCTACCACTCTTCTTGAATAATGGTATCACATGAGCTGTTTTCCAGGCGCATCTTCTGAGGTCAAAGAGGATTTGAAAAATAATTTCAGAGCCCCTGTAATTTCCTTCCTTTCCTCCGACTGCAGTGTGGGATACATTTCTTCTAGAACTGGGGACTCTCTAATTTTCAGCTCACTAAATCCACGAAGACTTTCTTCATATCAATTATAACTTATTCAAGTATATCACAGTTACATTAACACAAGAGGGTAAATCAGAATCATTTCTGATTTGTGCCATTGCGCCATCATTTGTTGCCCATAATTTTTCTTTGTCCTGCTCAGACTTCCGGCCTCTGTGCAGAACAGCAGCTTCCAAAAGCAGAAGTCAGGCAGTGGCACGACAGTTGTTAAGTGTGTACTGCTTAAAGGGGACAAGAGTGGTATATGAGGGACTGAGATGGAGGTCAATTATCAGAGACCACTGCTGTTCTCGCTAACATGCGACGCCAGGAGTAATCTAGAGATTGCAACTTTTGAGGTCCTGCTTACAAGCTACTGCCTAGCTCCTTAAGGACTTAGTGTTAGATCTCATCCATCTGTCTACTAATGCCATTTCATGACATCTTACTTTTAGCCCTGCCCTGCTACCATTCATTGACATTATTAACCATGACCCCAGGAAGGTCCTAACTCCTCTCACCCCTGGAAAGTCCTCTACTGCTCTGGCTGACCTGAGCCCCTCTTTATCCAGAGCCCTGTAACATGCCCTAACAGGCCTGATTTCTCTTGACTCTCTTTCCTGAAGTTAATTGAAAGGCCCCATGCCTCAGTCTTCATTCATGACACTGGAATGTGCTCCTCACATGCCCAGCTTCTTTTACCACAGAAGGGCCATCACTGTCTGTCTCGGCCCTCACTTCACCAGCTCATCTCCTTGTCATCAAGTCCACAGTGAGAGACAATGGTCATAACATTAAATGCAATTGATTTAAAATAGAGGATGGGTGAAACTTGACCATAGACGGAGAGATTTGTGAAGCTAGGGTTGATGTTTGAGGCAGAAACTATATCAACATTCAAGAGGGGTGGATAAACATGAAAGGAATATGGCAACAGGATATGTAAATGTGGTTAGAGCTATTTTGTCACATGTCCACTAAAACTGACTTTTTTTTGATATGACCACAGATTATAACCCCTAATCTGTATTTTTGTGTGTTGTATTGTTATTTCTTCCTGCCGTTTGTAACTAGTAAACTCACTCCGTTAACTGCCTGGTTAAATTTGTTCCTTTTAAAACCTAAACTACTTTGTTCTGGGAGAAAAGTATCTGTAAGGGAAGGGATAAAAACAAGAACTGTGAATTCTGAAAGTCTGAAGCAAAAACAAATTTCTGGAGGAACTCAACAGATCTGACAGCCTCTATGTAAAGAATGCAGAGTTAAAGTTTTGAGTCCATCCCACAGGGTCCTGAAACCGTTGAATTTCTCCAGCAATTTTTGCTTTGTTGCCTAAATGAAGGGATTGGTTTTAAAATAACATTGATGTGAGCAACCAAGTGGCCAGGAGAATAAAGAAGAATAACCAGTGAGTTTAACAATCTTCGGTATCCTGTTTAGAATTGCAGCAAGTTGGGAACTTCATCCAGGGACTGATCATAACATTTTATCTATTCTTTCATAAGCTGTGGGTGTCACAACATCTCTTTCCCATCCCCTAATGCCCTTGAGCTGAATGGCTTGCTCATGCATTTCAATAGGCAGTTAAGAGTCAAAAACATTACTCAGGATATAGGAGTCAGATGTAGGACAACAGATTTTCTTTCCTCAAGGACATTGTTGAATCACACAGCTTTATAAAAATCAACAGTAGTCACCATTACTTATGGTTAGTTTCTAATTCCAGATGATTACTTGAATTGAAACTCCATTAACTGCAGTAGTTGTATTTGAACCCACGTCCTCACAGTGTTTGGGTCAAATTTCCATATTGTGCTGCCTTTGCAATGCAGTCAGCAATGCCACCAGCCTTCCCTCCCTCTGCCACCTCCTCAAGAGCTACATACATTAGGTAGAATTTACAGGTTAGTAACAGGCTATTCAGCCCAAACAATCTATGGTAGTATTTATTTTCCACAGAAACCTCCCAGCACCCTACTTTACCTAACGCTGTCTGTACATCGGTACAATAGAGGATACAGACATCCACAAATCATCCATTTGATTTTTTTGGCACAGTTGGTGTGGCTTTTATTTGAAGTGACAAATACAACATTGCCTATATAGTGAGAACAATTTATTTCAAAGTAAGAAAATTATTGAGTTGGGGGGAGAAGATGGAGGCTGTTATCCAAAATAAAGTCAGGTGCTGTGATGTGGAAGCTGGTGGACAATGGGTCCAATGGTCTCTTTCTATCCTTGGATAGAAAGACATGAACTCCATATGATATAAACTGGCTGAGACTTTGTTGAACCAAGGAAAACAATGGAATTGCCATATTGAATATAGAGAAAGCATCTCACGATGCACTGCAGAGATATAATCAGACATAAGGAAATTTCAGAAGAAGGAAGACCAATTCCTTTATCAAAGAGGTGAGTGTTAAGTGGGAAGATGCAGTATCTTGTGTCAAGGTTCATCCCGAGCAGCTCCATAACGCAGGACTACGTGCTGTACAGCTGCTCCCCTGGACGCACACTGAGACAAACATCAACTGCCCTTGAAGGACCATCAACTCGGTGAAAGACGCTCTGCCCAAAATGTTTTGGTCTTCTAGAGAAAGGAGTTGACCCTGACTGAGTGTCACAGACTGGCATGTTCCAAGGCCCAGGACTACGTGCTGAGGGAGGCGCTAAAGTTTAGGGCAGCCACCGCCAATGCACAGTGGGGAGAGACCATTGTCTGAGGTCTTCCTGCTGAAGGTAAAAGAGGGTCCATTCAGTTATTGGACCTTCCTAATGCTTCAAATATCTGTAAATATTTGTATTGTATATGTAAGAGAGGTCAAAGTCAAAGTTCAATGTTTTGTTTATTTACTTGATATGCAACTGTACAGAGTCAAACTGTTTTTGTGATAACGTATACATACAGATTTTTTTATGAATAAAGTATATTTTACAATTAAAGAAGAAGGTGAGTGTTAATGTGAGGAAAAGGAGTTTGGTGGTGGAGATATTTAAAGTGGAAATTTTAGATGAAGGTATGACCTTTACAGGGAGCCAAAGAGAGCATAGAACATAAAAGGCCAGAGACAGCCAAATGAAATTTGGCAAGGATTACTCCAAGCACTGCCGGTAATTACAAACAATAATTCCCAACCCAGAGGCATCACATTTAATTGTTGCAAAATTAATTCACTCAGATTAACTGTTTCTGGTGCTGACAGAGGGAAGTAACATGCCTCACACTGCTAGTTGCACTGATAAAGCCTAAGGCTGATTGTTTCAATGGCTGAGACATTTGGCTTGAGTCAGCTGTTGTCACATACCTGCTTAAAAGTGAATATCTGAAACTTGGATTCCCTAGGTTGTAACAGTGGGAATTGCCAACACAAAGCACTTATGTTTTGTTAGGTAGCAGCTATCAATTGGAAAGTTAATTACATCACAGGAAGTGATGTCAGGTCAGGTAACATTCAGGCCACAAAAGAACTTATTCTGAGATGATCATGCAGGGATCCCACCCTGTCGACTGTATTATAGTTATCATTCAATAAACAGTTTTGCTTACCCAACCTTGCTACAACAAAGAGACTGCCTATCTGCGAGACTTCAGCACAGAGAATGAGAAATTTCACAGATCCCTCACTATGCCCTTCCAAGTCAATATGACTCTTTCTTGAGCAAGAAAGCCTGTATGGCCTTTCAGCTACTGTACTTACCGTCAAAATGAAAATCTGACAGGATTCAGACCGGATACAGCCGCAATCAAAACTCGCAGCCACAAAGAGATGTCCCAGACCATATGCCACCCTTTACAGAGAGTAGGCTGAGTTGCAGACTGGGGCACCACTAATAATACCTACTGGCCAGAGAAGGAGACCCTGAACTTCACACTGTTCCTCTGGATAGGGGAGGAGGGGCAAGCCTAACCTTAACCATGACACAAGGCTAGCAACAACAGGAAGAAACTCTGGACTACATGCGAGGACAGCGTGTGCAGGGAAGACCATCAAGATGCCACAGAAGTCAGCCTGATGCAACAACAGGGCCTTCTGGTAAGCCTAAGAACATTGAGAATGTCCCTTTGCATAAAGAGTCTGCCCATGTAGTCACATCCAGTAAGAAACCACTGAGAACGGCATCCAGCTCCAAGCCAGGTGGTGACCCATGAATGGAGGTCCTGGGTTTCCAGAGCCCAGGGAAAGCAGGGACCAAACCAGGCAATGACAAAGTCTGAACCTAAAGCAGACACCCAAGAAGAACCACTTTCAGACAATGAGCAACAATGGCTGAAGTTCTCCTGAATGCAAAATCCAGCTTAGGGCACCACATGTTAACTGAAGGCCTTAAAGAATGCCCAAAAGATACTGCGTAACTGGACTACTACTCCAACATGAACTTGGAAGGGGCCAGAGACGAGCGTGACAAAACGTATGAGAATATTTCTCCAAAATATCTTCAGGAATCAAAAGACCAGAAGGGAGGAAGATCCCCAAACTTTGAGTGTGGACAGCAGATGGCACTGAGCCTCAGAGCTGCATAGACCACACACTCCAGAGGAAGGATGAGACACAGCAAGCAGAGAAACACGCCAGTTTACCAGCAGATACACCAGAGGATGTGGCTGTAGCAGCCCAAATGATAGAATCCTACAGCAGAGGGCACCTCACAGCAATTCTGCCAAAGAAATAGCACATGATTGATCACTACAAGTGCTGGACCACCAGACAGTTGGTTTCATGGCCACTTTATTCTCAAACTGTTAGGAAGAAACCCAGTGAAACCAAACCAAATGACATCAAGGGAAAACATAACAAATGGTTCATCCTACCAGCAGCAACAGCACATAAGATTCCATTAGGGGGCACTACCCAAAAGAAAAAGGAGTGACCAGTGTTTATCTTCATTCTAAAGAAGGAAGCACACATCCAATACCAGACCTGCCCATTCTCCAGGAAAACTGAGAACATGGTTGAGGCTAAAGCCTCTTCAGTAGAGATTGGGAGAAAGGGAGTGGAATACAGGTCAATAAGGAGTTGAAATGTAAACATGTAAATTATGGGAAATAGCAAATACTTATAAGTAATTTGAAAGCAATGTAGTGTAAGATAGTAGCTACCAATAGGATAGCTGATCATATCACAGGAAGTACTGTCCTATCTTGTAACATCAGTCTGCGGAAGACTTACTCCTAGATAGTCAGGCAAAGATCTCGCTGTGTTCTGTATATAATTTTTATCGCTAATAAAGGGTTCTAGTTACCAAGATTTGCACGATTTCATCTGTAAGCACGCTTACATTAACTCCTATATCCGAACTCACACCTAAGTCGCATTCTACCATGAACTCTAAGCTTGTAGACTTATATTGGTTCATAGACTTACAAAGACACAATGTTAAAATTTTCATCAAAGATAATGGAACTGCAGATGCTGGAGAATCCAAGGTAACAAAGGCTGGATGAACACAGCAGGTCAAGCAGCATCTTAGGAGCACAAAAGCTAACGTTTCGGGCCGAGACACAGACTTACCACATTCCCCTCCCCCACCACCAACAACGCCTCACCATCTCTGCAACATTGTTCAGTATAACTCTCTGAGCTGTTCTCTTAATTCTGGTCTGTTTATTTTAATTGGACTCCAGTGGCTAAAGAAGGCAAGTCACCATCACTTCCTCAAGGACTGTTAGGGATGGAGAATAAACATTGGCCCAGCCAGTGATGCCCATATCCTGTGAATGAATTTTACTTTTAATTGCTCTGCTGTTGTCTGTTGTACATTCAGCTTGAAGTTGACTTCCGTATTTTCTTCTCTCAATCTATCCGCCTCTCAGCCCTCTTTTAAAATGCACCCATGAAGATATCTTATCAACTCTCTTAGTGTCTCTTATGTGGCTCAGTGTTAAGTTTTGTTTGGAATTGCTGTCCTGAAGCACCTTGGGATATTTCACAATGAAGAGGTACAGTACAAATGATAGTTGTTCCAAGGTATTGGAAATAGCTCAACATCAACTTTATATATGCGAAGCTTCAATTCTTATTTTCTTTGAGATAGCAAGAACTGCAGATGCTAGAGTCAGAGACGACACAGTGTGGAGCTGGAAGTCAGGCAGCACCAGAGGGGGTCTCGGCCCGAAACATCAGCTTTTGTGCTCCTAAGATGCTGCTTGGCCTGCTGTGTTCATCCAGCCCCACACTTTGTTAAAATTTTCATTCTTGTTTTCAAATCTCACAGACTTACCACATTCCCCTCCCCCACCGCAAACAATGCCTCACCATCTCTGTAACATTGTTCAGTATAACTCTCTGAGCTGTTCTCTTAATTCTGGTCTGTTTATTTTAATTGGACTGCAGTGGCTTAAGAAGGCAAGTCACCATCACTTCCTCAAGGACTGTTAGGGATGGAGAATAAATATTGGCCCAGCCAGTAATGCCCATATCCTGTGAATGAATTTTACTTTTAATTGCTCTGCTGTTGTCTGTTGTACATTCAGCTTGAAGTTGAGTTCCATGATTTTGTCTCTCAACCTATCTGCCTCTCAGAACCTCCTTTAAATTGCCTCCATGAAGATATCTTATCAACTCTCTTAGTGTCTCAGTGTTAAGTTTTGTTTGGAATTGCTGTCCTGAAGCACCTTGGGATATTCCACAATGATGAGGTACAGTACAAATGATAGTTGTTCCAAGGTATTGGAAATAGCTCAACATAAATTTTATATTTGCCAATCTTCAATTCTTATGTTCTTTGAAATTGCCAGAACTACAGATGCTAGAGTCAGAGACAACACAGTGTGGAGCTGAAGGTCAGGCAGCATCAGAGGAACATGAAAGTTGACGTTTCGAGTCAGGACCCTTTTCTGAAAAAACGTCAACTCTCTTCTTATTTTGTTTGTCAACCAAGTCATCTAGAAAGACAGGACCCATGCAGTGGGACATTTAGTTCCAGCAAGTCCTTTCATTCTGAATCTGAAATATACATAGCCTTGGAAGTAGACCTAGGTCTCTCGTGGTGATGTGGTAGTATTCCTATCTTTGAACCAGGAGGCCCAGATTGCAGTCCTATCTGTTACAAAATTGTGTATTTACACATTCTGAACACATTGATTAGAAAACAGTTTTCAAACAAGAAGGCACTTCTAAGGGAACTTTTCCTGATATTTCAAGTATGGATCAATACTTTTCAGTAAGGACCTGATCCTACTGAACTGTGCTGAGTTAGCTGATCACAGTTAGTCCAGCACAAGAGAGAACTACAATTGACCTTGGTAATCCTGGCTAGGCAGTCAAATCATAAGACGTAATTCATTTTATATGACACATTTCACATTCTGCAAAAGCAGAGCGTTCACTATTGAAGTGATGTCTCATTGTGGTGACAAAGCAACTTTTAATTTAAAGACAGCTAGATTCCAGTAACAATCAATTAATTACAAGCTGCATATTCTTTTTTTGGTTGTGTGGAAGAAGGGAGGTGTATTAACCAGAACCCTGAGAGAAGTTCTCTTTGAATAATAACATAAGGTCCTTTACGTGCTCACATGGTCTAAACTTAGAACCTAATGAAGAAGCAAGGATGGTTTTAAGTCATTGCCCACTGGGTCCTACTGGAGACTGAATGTCTGATTTTATCAGGCATGGTGTATGCCATGGAGGGTCAACCACTGCCACTGACTGTTTGGCCTTGCACGTGAATAATTAACAAAGTGTCAATGAATTTTTTCTGCCCATTGGAATGTAACCTGATGAAGGCCTTCTGGATGGGAGGTGTACATTAACTGGAGATGCACATGTAACCTATAAAGTGGAACAGACTAAAACAGTGCGGGTTGTCTAAAGTGCATACCGTATGTTTTCTGGAGATAAAAGCTTAAAAAAAAATGTATAGTATTGGCTCCAGTTTTATCATTTACCATCTGGCTTTCTGCAGTATAACACATTCCATGAAAACCCACATTTATAACACTTCACAACTGACTCAATAGACCAATTCTGAACTCCTCTTTTGTTTTCTTATATTCATGCAGGACCTGAATACCTGCTTGTGACTGTAATTTTTATCATCCAGATTCCCAATCCCTCTGCCCAACCTCCCTCCTCACTCCCACTCCCTAAACAGCCAGAGAAGAGTGACTTCCCAATACAGTGTTGGTTCTGTTGAAATGTGGAAAAGGGTTGATCTGTTCAGCCACCAAATCCACAGAGAGGGCTGCCCTACAGATTCACAGTGCACATCACAGCCATAGTGGAGACTTCTTATGTTTGGCATACTCAATGTATGTAACATCCCTGATCACATTCTCTAGGAATAGTTTAGCACCCTATAGGTCTCCTTGTAGATCAAAATATGCTTAACCGTGCCAAGGTTAGATGGCTAGTTTGGTGATACCATAGAGGCTAGCATGAAGCACTATGCGGTGTTTTTTCACTCCACTTTTTTCCCAGTCCATTTCCTATTCTGACTCAGTACACGCAGATTGCTGCCAAATAAGAGGGTCTAATGAAATCTGCATTCAACCTGAGCTTGCTGATGGGCTGGAAGTCAGAGGAACGTGCCTGTAGTTTTCTGACCAGCATCAGCTGTGAGAGCTTTCTCTTGCTGGAGATAACTGAGGAATCAATTTGAAGGAGTGGGCCTGTACAATGCCAGAAGATAATAGCTACGTCAGTAGAAGGCGAATCTGTAATGAAGTTTTTCAGAGCTGTTCAAAGGGTAGCTGATTTAAGAGTGCTTCTGTAGGTGAAACTGCCTTGCTGGTGTCCTTGTATAATTTACATCCTCAGGTAGTTGCCTCTGACTGCTGCACTTAAATACAATGACCCACTCTTAAGTTTTTCAGTTGGGGAATTTGGGGCTTCAGCTGAAAATTGTGACTCATCATCCCACAGCACAGCACAGTGACCACCAGTGCAAACGGGTATTCAAGCAGCCAGCAACAATACAGATCTGGATCTTTAATGTGCTGCAAATCCATCAGGACGGTTATGACCAATGAGTTAGTAGAAGATTAAGTGACAGTATGGGACATGATTGTCACCCATTTCAATTTCAGAGATTGAGATGAGTAGCTTTATTCTTTCCACATTACAACATTTCAAAAGTGGGTCATTTGCTGTAAAGCACTTTGAAACAGCTGGTTGTTGTGGAAATTGTTGTTTAAATGAATTTTTTTAAATACATGAGTACCAGGTCACTCATACTAGATGGACCTTGGATGCATTTAACTGTGATTAGTGAAGCATAAAATAACTGACATAAATTAATAAATTGCCTATGGTCAGTGGAGGAATATGACTTTATTGTGAAGACAACAATCCATCTCACCACCTGACTCTTTGGGGAAGAAAGTTTTGAAAAGTGAATTCAAGAAAAACTTCAAGGAGGAAACATTTTCAATACATGAGGAAAGGAGCAAGGTGAATTGGATTATCATTTTAAATGGCTGGTGTAGACTCAGTGGGCGAAATGACCTTTCTTTCTGTCATATTCTTCTGGGATTCTCAGAAATGGTTGACCAAATAATTTGATTCCAATCAGCTGATTGACAGACATTCAGAGATCTTCTCTGTTTTTCTTTCAATCCAGCAACATACTTTTACGTTTATTTATGTAGATCTTGGGGCCTTGGCTCTCCAGAACTCCCCACTGCAGCATAGAGTAACACTCTGTTTGTCCTGCACCGGACTGTCAACCGAGATTGTCTGTTCGAGGCTCTGGAGTGGTGCCGAACCAAACAATTCTAATTTAGAGTTGAAACTGCTACCTGTTTGCCAAGGCAATAGATATGTTGTGGCAGAGATAGTAGGAACTGCCGATGCTGGAGAATTTGAGATAACACGGTGTGAAGCTGGATGAACGCAGCAGGCCAAGCAGCACCAGAGGAGCCGGAAAGGTCGAGACCCCAAACGTCAGCCTTCCTGGTCCTCTGACGCTGCTTGGCCTGCTGCGTTCATCCAGCCTCACACCGTGTTATCTCAGATATGTTGTGGCACTTGTTAGTGTCTCCAGAGTGTAATGTGTGCAATTGCCGTTGGCTTGTTTTAACGATTGGTAACTTCTTTAATTCCAGAAAGCGCAAACTGCAAAGGAATTGGAATTCAATTGGATACAAACATCCAAATTGCAATTGAATTTGTCCTTTAAGAGGAATAATTTGCAGCGATCTGGGGAAAAATCAGAGTTGGGGAGGAAGATCTCATACTAGAGAATTCTTTCAAAACATGAGGCCCAATTACTTCCATGTGTGTTATGAGATTCTGTCTATGATCTGCTTTAAGCCAAATCAGGGACTATGAAAGGTATTATTTGCTTTGGATAGATATCATATCAGATCAATTACAATCATTTTTTCTGCAGACTTACATTTGCCATAGATCTACCAAATGCTGATGGCAAAGACTATGAGACTCCTCGGTGGCCTTTGAAGCAGCCTTTTTTTTGGGGAATATTGAGACCTGGACTTAAATGTCGATTATTGCCAGTTAATGATCTGGAAACAGTGGTGAGATTCAATTAATCGTTTGCGTTCGTCCCTAATTGTTAGTGTAATGTAAGTCTCAACGTGTTGTCTCTGTTACCATGTTTCTCACACCGTGTGTGGGGGCGCGGGGGTCGGCGGGAAGGGAGTACATCAGGTTTAACCAGACGGAAATTAGCCCCAAATTGCTTCTCCCCTCTCAAACGCCAAATGCTTTAATGTCAAACGGAACCGCGAACTCTGAAGAGTAGGTTTTGGGAGGGCGGGGGCAAGAATGCAGGGCGATTGCTTGTGTAGGGGAACAGGAACCCGACCCCACACAGCATTCCTCGCCAATTATTGCACTTTTCAAAACAAAACTCCAAACGATTTTCATTCCTGGAGAAGAGATTCGGAAACTTGCCTCCTATTTCAGACACCCGTGGGGGTTTAGTGCATTGAGTTTAGTTCTTGAGAGAAATCATCAGCCAGCGGGACCCGAGGCTGTTTGGCAAATTTCAGAGAGTAACGCCACTCTCATCCCAATAAAGCGAAATGAATCATGTGAAGTGACGATGCATCGAACTGGGACCATCATTTGCTCCGGAAATCAATTCCCCCAACTCCCAAAATGAACAAGCAAACTGAATTTCAGCTCTAGAAATCACACGCCGAATCAAATTACACTAGTGTCGCCCCGAACATCTCGTTTGATCCCTTTACGCTTATTTTGACAGCAGTAAGTTCTAAGACTGGAGAGGAAACAAATCAGAGATCTAGTCAAACAAAATGCATCATTTTAAGGTATAATCGTTAACTCTAAAATGCATCTGGGCGCACAATTATTTTGAAGATATAAGTGAAAACGACAACGTCCGGAGAACGAATTATCAGCCTCAGCATTAACGCCCTCGGATCGAAGACACGTCAAAGACATTGTTAACTAAGGAACGAATGATGCACCGATTGCAAGATCACAGCTGGTTTCCTGGCCTTTGAAGTCAAGCAAGGGTTTTTGTGCACTTTTCGAGAAATCGATTTAATTAACAATGATATAGGAGAAAATTGATTTTGCTGACTCGGGACCAGTGAGAGAAGATCGTGTAATGGCTGAATCGGAACAGAATGTCCTCAGGAAGGAGAGGGGTCGGAATTAGGATGTGGTTCAAGCAGAAATAAATAAATATATAATTTAAAAATTATAACGACACAACTCATTTAATCAAAGTAACTTATTTCTAATTCAGGTCCCGACGAATAAAATTGCTACTTTTACATTTTTAAAAATTTTACGCAATTTCGAATATATTACGGCGTACCGAGGAAGCCGGGTCCACGCTAATAAACACTTTTGGTACGTACATGAAAATTATGGACCATAGATAGCTGCAACGCCCTTTGACAATCAAGCACATCATGTTGGACAGTCCCATGTGGCTGATTATAAGATACATAAATGACTTTATGATTCGAGAATCGAATGCAACAATGAACAAGACAGGGAATGAAATACACTGGATAAAGTCGTGCTGCATTTCTACCAGGCTGTATTTTGTGAATCAAAATGGTTCCTTTTTAGAATTGCAATGTGATCACGGTGTCTGGAGGGACGAGTCGGATTCATTCACAGCGCCGTTGAAAAAAGGAGTTGAATTGCAGTAGCCCTCCCCCCGCCAAGATCGCCCCCTCCCAGCTGCAGCCAGCCTGAGCTGCTGCCAGCTTCCATTGATGCCTCTGACTCACAGCCATTCACTTTTCCTGCGCTCCGCCGAAGCAGGTACGCGCCCCGCATGACGTCAGCCGCCCGCTTTTCATTAATGAAAGCATCGGCCGCAGTCCTGCGAATGCGCAGGCGCAGCCAGCCCCCTTTAACAAAGTCCCAACCCCACACACGCAACGTCCCAGTGTGTGTGAGAGAGACGCGCTGGCATTTTCAGTAGTGAGGTAGCGTGCAAGATCAACCAGAAATGTCGATGTTCTTTGAAAATTCAAACTCTTATTTTCATATACACGACATTTGCGAGAACAAGATAGCGAAAATAAACATATTTTGTTAAACAGTAAAAATTCTCTCAAGTGGAAAATGCAAGCTCGTTCGAAAGGGGAACGGCCAGCATCGACAATCCCCTTTGTTCGTTTGAAGTGGGGAGAAATAGAACAAAAGAATGTCTTCACTGGACATTGGTTGCGTCCCAAAAGTAACTATTTAAAGAAAGCGCTTCAAAAAAAACTGAATTAAGATTCGCTGAAGTGTTTGAAGACATGAATGTTATTTATTTCGGAGATTTGGAGAGCTTTTATTCCATTGCGATGTCACGTATTGAGCGATGCTTTTCACTACAGTTCTGCAAAACACATTTCAAACATGTTTGACATGCATTTTTGGATGAAAATCGTGCCTGCTAAAACGTCACAAGTCACAATTGTGTACAGGAAATGGGGTGGGCCAAGGTAGGAAGAGAAGTAGGAAGAGAAGCCAGATACTTCAAAAGGCTTCCGCGATGGGAAGTCCGAAGGGGGAGCGGATCTGGTTTCTTAGGAGCAGGGCGTGCTTTTCTTCCGTCGGATTGAGAGAAGAAGCTGAAAGTAAAATAAAACCATCTTAGCAACAGTCAAAATAAAACGCGACTGTTTGGGCAAAGTTGACAGGATGAAGTATCTTGCCAAAATAAAACATTTCTTTGTTTTACAAAATCAAAAGATTCGGAGTTATGAGGAAGCCCCGACGATTAAAATATTAACCTTTTCTTCAGAGACTGCCGTATATTTCCAGCGTTATTTACGTTGTATGATCACAACGGTATAACAAAGACATTTTTCTACCTCTATATACGGGAAATTTGTTGGTCTGTTTCTGCTGGGAGATGATGCATTGTTGGTTTTATTCATTCAATAAATTCCGCACTGAGTTCATGAGGTGGCTGTTATTTATTCTTTGTCTTCCCCACTTCACCCTCTCGTACAATTGTATAGGGTACGTCACATCAAAGGTTTTATTTAATACAGGAAACGGGTACCTGCTTCAGAGAGCAAACATAAACCGAGCACAGCCTAAAACTGTTGTCATAAGCGCTCATTGAGAATACACAAGAACATACCATTCACAAAGATTTGCAGGACAATGGAAGGAGCGGGGCTGCGCTTGGTGACAATTCACATTTACCAGGATCTTGTTTCAGACTGGCAAATAACAGAGCTGTGATATTGGGCAGAATTTAATACCACAATGCCAGTAAAAAAAATGTGCACGAGCATAAAAAACGCAGTAAATATGTACAATGGACAGACATTTCGACTATTTTTGAAGATAACTACATTTCGAAAGGTAGAGCTAAATTACAGGTCGACGGCCGGCGCGTCTTATTCTGTACTGGAACAATTCAACGACTCTTATCAATAGCACTCCTCAGGATCGTTGCTATTCAGATCGTTAACTGCCGTTTAGCATCCTTTTAACAGCAATATTTCGAAACGTTTAGAGATTGGGGACGGTAGTCGTGCTCTTAAGTCGTGTGACAAAAAAAAATACTTTTCAAGACAATTTGCGATATCTGTATCAGTAACTATTCTCCATCCCGATTGACATTTAACTTCAAGTGATTATTCCTGACTTGGTGTTTCATTCCCCACCGCCCCTGTTTTGTTTTTTGATTTCCACTTCATTACTGTACTCCTGCAGCTGCGAGATCAGGGCAAGTTGGCGTTATTGTTGCCTATTTTAATGGTAAAGATTCAAGGTGGGGAGGGGAAGGGAGGAGTCGGTGACTGCTGCAGTGTGTGATGGGTTCTCCCTGCTTGCTGCACTGGCGTCCCTTCGAGTCAGTTTAGAGTCCGAACACAAGACTGAGTGGAAAGCCATTGCCCTATTTGTGAGAGGCGACAGGACGAAATAGTTAAAAGAAACAAACGTAGGGACAGACTGAGCACAAGACGTAACTGCATCAAATAATCTTGTGCTTGGAGAATCGCATTTGAAACGACTTTTTTTTCTCTTACCTAAGTCCTACAATGATTATTCCCTGTTTCCCGCTGGGCAAAGTATATCATTTTAGGCCCTGACCAAGACTGGATGAAGCAAGAGATAAGTACCTCATTACCGTTGCGCTGTCTGACTTTCCCTCATAGAGTCAAAGAATATTACAGCATGGAAAGAGATCCTTTAGCCCATTATGTCCCCGCTGGACATCAAACACCTATCTACTCCAGTGCCGCCCATATCATGCTGGAGGCTAAGATTTTCATTCTTGCTGTTTATCACACCAGCAATGTGTACTTGTCATCTGTGAACTTACTGATTAAGCCTCTTACATTCATGTCTAAATCATTATTGTACTCTTCAAACACCAAGGAACTGCACCAAAACCTGTGGTACTCAACTGGACGTAGGCTCCCAGTCACAAAATAAACTGCGGGCATTGCACTACGCTTCCTACTACTGTCTGTTTTAGACCCTATTTGCCAAATTGCTAAGATCCCATGGGGTATTACCTTTTTGACTATTTCCCCACGTTGGACCTTGTTAAAAGCCTTACCTTCCCAACGCATTTTAAAATTGATTGACTCCTGTGCAACGCACGGCCGAGTTTGATCGCTTACTCCGCAGATATAATGGGTCAAAGTTTCATCATTCCACGCCGAGACCTACCCTTCCCGCGTAATTTGTGAATGGGTTGTCCCTTGCCCTTTTTCTTTTGAATTCCTTCGATATTTCCCAACTTCCTCTGGGACCAGAGGGCTGAGGTTATGATGTCTGATGTATCTACTAAAATATTTGCAAAAGGAAGAATCCCGAAAAAAGTCTTTCCCGCTCTGATTACCCCGCTCCTCCACCAACCAGGTCTCTGCTAGGTGCATCTAGATTTTGGTTCAGGAATGTTCTAGTGTGCTTTTTCCGCACGAACGGCAGTGCTATCTTCTCCCTGTCACTGCGTCTCCGACCACAATCCAAGTGAAGTTTATTCTGCGCAGGACTGTAACTTCAGGAGCGTTTCCACTTGATTCTTTTTCCCTGACCAAATTTCGTTGAGTAAATCCTTTCCTGTTAACTCACTATCTTTTTCTGGCATTTACGGATCTTGAGTCAGCCAATTGATTTCAGATGAAATGAGAGCAAACTCATCCCAAATTGTTCTGCTGAAGGGTTATTGGACTCGAAACATTAACCGTTTTTCTGTCTACAGTTGCTGAGTTTCTCCAAAAAATTCTGGTTCTGTTTCAGATCTCCAGCGTCCGCATTTCTTTGTTTTATTATGCTAAATTTTTCGTTGAGAAGGAGAGATGCGGAGAAAAATGCAGATGCAATCTTACAAACATAACCAGCAAATCCATCAAATCTTACGTCACCCATCGTAAGTTCATGTTGGAGGATGAAGAATTTCCTTTTGCACAAAGTGGTGTATTTGGGCCCTCATCGTCTTACTCAAAACATTTGTATGTCTTGTTACTGATGCACAAAGTATATGAACAGACAACGTGCGACTGCCGGCCAATTTAATGTGGAGAACATATGTAGTGTATGGTACAATCGTTGAACAATGTGAATATGATGTTTACTCTGTCCAAAATAGAAGATTTTCTCCGACCTTTTTGTTTCCGATGAAGTTCATTCAGATTTGGCAGCACAGAAGTTTTTGCATTTGAACTTTTATTAGTGCGTGAGATTTTCCTTTCTTGTATTCTTGATAAATATAGAGATTTAAAAGCAATGCTGCAAACTGAAACGGAAACAGATGTTGCCAGCCGGTCGGTAGTTGTAAAGTGAAAATACAAACGAACGTAAACTAACGTGTGAGAACATGGGCTTTTTGAGACTTGAATTTAAGCGAGACCCTTTAGAGAACAGAATGAGTTTGTGGAACTATTCCCTTTACTCCCTTTAAATAGAAAGGAGTTGTCCCTTGGCTTCCAGTCTGTCAAAGGATCTACATCAGAAATATGAATTTTGAAATGTTGAGATACGTCATGCAATTTTTAAATGCTTCTTTAAATTTCCTTGATAATTGCTTCACTGATTCAATATCCTCGCCAGCAAAGATAATTTTTTAACATTCAAAAAATACACAAGACTACGGAGAAACCAGGAGAATATGTGGAATGAAAAACATCCTTCCGTGCTAAAAATACATACGCAGCAAACAAAAAACAACCGCTGAAGTATAGTGACGGGTTAATGTTTTCTCTCTCGATACTTTCACATTCCAGCATCTCTGGCGCCCCATTGAAAAAATATCGTTGGGCAGCCCGCGCGCATGCGCGCGAGTGCCAATGGCGAAGGGCGGGAAGGGGCGAGGCCGGTCGGCTGTGACGTAACCGCTCCGTGGTTTTCTTAATGAACGACAGGGCTGGAGGGGCGCATGCGCGATTTTTAATTTTTCTCACACGGTGGGGGTGGGGGAAAAAAAACCTACTTCCGGCTGGTGTCATGGCCGCCCTGCCCTGGTGAATGTGGAGACGCTGAGAGGGGGTATAAAGAAAAGCAGCGGAAAGGGAGACAGAGAGAAAAACAATCCCCGCAACACAACTTAGAGGGATTGACATCAGTCCGTTCATCTACAGATATATATACCATTAAAAAAAAGCACCGTTGTTTTTTTTACCTTGTGGAGAGTTGGGGATAGGGGGTGGTGGTGGTGGAGGAGGAGGAGGAGGAGGAGGAGGGGGGTGGGGGGGCAAGCCGAGCATGGCGGCTCATAAGCCGGTGGAATGGGTTCAAGCCGTCGTAACACGTTTCGATGAGCAGGTAAACATGTTAAACAAATTGACCTAACAGCTTATGTGTTTGTTCTGCGCAAAAAATGCGTTAGAAATGGCTGTAGTTTATTTTGTTTTCTGCAGCGAGCGCGGTTGAATGTTTTCTGAGGCAAGAAATTGGCGTCCGTTTTTGTTTTTGATTTCTCTGGAGGTGGTATGTTGCGTCTTCTCCCTCACCTTTCTCCAGAGGATGGATTCAGGTTGTCGGGGCCTGGGCTGGAGCTCCTGTATTTCCATCTATCTATTTATTCATCCTCTTAAGGGCCGGGACCAGGGACCCGTCACCTAGGCAGCGGTAGCTTGGGCCTGCAGGAAATTCCAATCCCCCAGAATGATTTCTGCTGATTTTAATGTCTCTTGTGTATTTTTGTGTAAAATGAAGATGCTATGTAACTGAACGGCCCCTTCGATTTCTCCCCAACATTATGCCATCTTAATTGATGCCTCATCCCACCCAGTTTCTGAGGGGAGACACTCCCTATTTATTTACCTCAGGACGAGTGAATCAACCGACCAAGAGTGAATCAATGTATTTTAACTCATGCTTTGCTTTTTTTTAAGGTGTACTTTTCTGTCGTGACTAATCGAGTTATTCCTGCTTCCAACAGATATGATGTTAGAGGTTTACTAATATAGTTAATTTTGAAGGTGATGTATTAGATGTTTGCTGTTCGTGTTGGAGATCTGTTGGACCCTGTAGAGATTTATGTTTTTGAATTTATTGGACATGAAAATTTTGGAGCGGAAAGTTTTTCTCAAACACATTCAAGTTAGTCAACTTTTGAAAGTACAGTTAGGAATTGATGACCAGAAATGCATTTACTAGGGACATCTGAATACTTTTGATGATTTTCCATTTACAAAATGTTGTTGATATATGTGTGAACTCTGACCAAAATCGAATTATTTTTGAGATTTTTTTTCCCCTCTGGTTTCCAGTTTTATTTACTGATCTGTACAGAATGCATACAGTTGTCAGTTTGTTAGTAAACTGAAACGTAAGTTACATCTAGAATCCTTGTAAACAAGCCTATCTGTGAGCTTGCTCCAAAACTATTAGGCTACCTAACTATTAGAGTTACCCTGAAAGTCGAGAGGCTTGTGTTATTAATGGAAACTTGCAGTGGTGACTTATTTGATCAGGAGTTAGCTGTCATGTTTTTAGATGGGTTCAACTTCTAGAATAATAATTGTAGACTGATGTAAAGGATCATGCCGACATGGTTTATGTTGAATTTTATTTTCTCTGAACGCAACACATTTGAACAGAAGTCAATCTGCTATTCGAGGCCAGGATTTCTTGTTAGAACAAAAAATGGGTATGCTGTGTGACAGAAACTGATCACTTTCTATAATTTCAAAGCAACTGAAATATAGGAGAAATATTTTCAAAGCTCAAAGTTTAAACATAGATGCATTGCAAGTTTTTAATTCTGGCGACTGTTCTGCAACTTCTGCCATCGAAGTATATAAATAACTTGGAGGAAAAGATATTCTGGTGTATTTTTAATGGATTGAGATTTCTCTAGAGCTGTGGTAAAGTATCCACTATTTTGAATCATATATCAAAAATACTAATAAAAATTAGGCAGTAGGTTTTGATCATTCTTGGATTGCCCTGGACTGGAACGTTGGAAAGTTTTCTTGTCTAAAGTCTTGAACCTTGGAGTTACAATCTCGACAAGTGTCGGGTGTATTGTCCAACCCGCTATTCCTCAAGGGTTAAGTGTCTGTGATAAATGGACAGGTTATTTGAACTAGAAATATGAGAGTTAAGTCCAATTTTGCTTATGGTACAGTCTTCTAGTGGATATTTATTAAGTAGTCATCAGAAAAGGGAAGTCTGGCTGGTTTCCAACACCATCCACCCCTTTTTTTAAAATGCCCAGGTCGGTTGTAGAGTTTTTAAAAGTGCCCCAGCTAGGATCGGTCAGGGATTGATTTCAAAATCTTTGAGTTGCTGAGAGAAACAAAACTCAATGAACCATTTCCCAAGCTGGCAGTGTTCTCATTCTCTGTCATTTGTTTGAAATCTCTCAAGCAGTTCAGTCTTGGAAAGGATGCCTGAAAATGCTGTTAAAGAATTTTTCTTTATAAGCAGCATTATTTGTCCCAATTGGAACATTTATCAGTTAATGCACAAGGTGTACAACTTCTCTTTTTTTCAGTCCTATTTGTTCAGTTTGAATCTCTTTTAAAATTTGATTTAAAAAAAAAATTGATTGTTAAAATAATTGGTCTCTATCAGATTACACTAATTGAAAATTACTGTCACCAAAAAAAAAAGTTTTGGACTTTGTACAATTTCCTTTAATGAAATGCAGTAATGATAAATTGAACTGAATGCAACGAGATGTGCTTATTTGTTTGCTGCTGTACTCATATGGATTACGTGATAGTCCTCTATCTAGATTTTGTGATAAGTTTCTGCCTGCGTAAGAAGTATAGACCCCAAAGAGATCATGAGATGAAGCTGCTCACACATAATGATTTTTTTCCAGTTTGGGTTATTATGTATTATATTAACTTTCAAGGGCTTCATGTATAACTGCTTTTATAGCCAGTGGAATAATTTCCCAATCCATTTAGTAATATGAAACAAGTTGAAATTGGTGATACAATCAAGAGGAAGAGAGAAAACATTGCTCTGTGATACTGCCAATTACAAGAGCCTGAGCTGCAATTGCTTTCAGTTTAAGAGAATTTGTACATATTTATTTCACTCGCGACTGTCCTTTGTGATATCTGTTTTGGTGGCCCTGATGAAACTGGACTGATTTATTGTTTTTCGTCAAATCCTATGTTATTCCTGGCTCAGTGGCAGTATTCTCGTCCTTTTGAGTCCAAAAGATAGGGATTTTAATTCCACTTCAAAATCATGAACATGTGGCTTCGGCCAATGTTTGAAGACAGTACTAACGTTAGGCACCACTGTCTGAGTTGCTGTCTTTTAGGTGAGACATTAGAATTAGACCTTGTCACTCCTCTAGGCAAATGAATAAAATTTTGTGGTACAGTTTTGAAGCCCACCAGGGAATTTTCACTTGTGCTGACCGTCCAGTATCTTGACAGACAACATCAAAAACAAATTAACTGGTCATTTAACTTTCCGCTGTTAGTATAATCATGCCACGTGGAGTGTTTTTAGAGTTCCTTGAGCGATGAAAAACTTCTGCAAATGCAAGTTCTGTCCCTTTTTTGCTTTTAATGGTGTGTTATCAAAGCTGTTGCTGTGACAGGATACCATGACTGGAAAACCTGTGGTGAAAATTGTTTTAAGCGATCATATGTGGAACTCTGTTTGATTTTTTTTTCTTCCTTCCTTCCAGATTAGGACTGTGGAGATCAGATTGCATTTTCTTTTTCCCCTTTGTTCTCTTTCCTCCTGTGGTTGCAGCTATGATTACTATCTTAGTATGGACTCGAGATGGAATGTAGTTATTCTGTGATAATTATGTCAAACTTCAGTTTTGCAAAAGTTCATTCATGTGTGAAGACAGGTGCTATGACTTTGGTTTTGCTACTGTATTAGTGATAGCGTATCAGTTTCATTTATGAAAAAAATTATCTGAAATCATATTTGCTTCTGTGCTGTTTTCATACCGAGTTGTTCAAAAATGTTGGGTTTAATATACAACTTCTAAAGCAACATTTGTCTTTAAAAATCCTTGTAGGAAAACAATGGGCATTGACAATCAGCTAAGTGTAAAGTTTCCCTAATTATCATTGCACTACATACAACAGAAAAATATTTATCCTTAATAGGAAAATGCTGCAGTTGCAGGATTGTGTGAACCCCAAAATTGACTATCTGGCAATGTTAGTTGTTTCAATTCTTGCACAAATGGCCATTTGTGGTAGTTGTTAGAGAATGTCTAGTTCTGATGGATTAGGAACCTTGCAAGGTATTACTAAGTTTGTATAATGTATTATGCCTGTATGCCACCTACATTTTAAAATCCTAATTATTAACTTTTCCACTGGATCAGATAATATTGCCATGCTGAGTTTAAACAAAGCATGTGTACTAGGAAAGTATCTGATTTGTACTAGCAAATTTAAGGTGGCCTCTAATTCTGGTCTCATGAAGTTGGGGTGCAGGATGGGTGTGATGAAGATGAAGTGACAGGATTCTTACTTCTGATGGCTGTCTTTAATTGCTGAAAATTCCTGCATAGGAGCTGCAGCTGAGAGCAGGACCTGGCTGTCAGTATAAGATCCTGAGCTGAGAAGAAAACGTTAAAATCCTGAACTCTGTGGATTCAGTATGAAGAAGAGCCACATGAAATGAGATAGAGATGGGCAGTGGAAATCTATGAAAACTGTCAGCATAGGTCAGCGTCGATGAAGGAGGTTATAAATTTTCTAATTATAATCCAAAATAAGTTTGTGAACTGGGAAGTAAATAGTTTATTAAATAATGGGGGGGGGGGGGGGGGTGGCGGCAGGCAATGGCCTAGGGGTGTTTTCACTGGATTGTTAATCCAGTGACCCAGATGATATTCTGCACTTCCAGGTTCAAATTCTACCATGGCAGATGATGGAAATTGAATTGAATAAAAAAAATTGGAATTAAAATGTCTCATGATGGCCATGAATCTGTTGTTGATTGTTGGGAAAACCCATCTGGTTCACTAATGATCTTTTAAGGATGGAAACTGCCATCCTTACTTGTTCAGGGCCTACATGTGTGTCCAGACACATCTGAACTGCCCTCTGGGAATCTAGGCATAGGCAATAAATGCTGGCGTAGCCAGTGATGCCCTCATCCCACGAATAAATAAAGAAAAAAAAATCAGAACACAGAACCACAAAACCAGTTTCTATCATTATTGTTTGTTGGAGTTTTGGAACAATGTAACATCACTCCTGTATTCTCACATAATCCCTGCGGTGTGGAAGCAGGCCTTTTGGCCCTTAATGTCCACATTGACGCTCCGATGAGCAGCCCACCCAGACCCATCCCTCTACCCTATCCCTGTAATCCTGCATTTCCCTTGGTTATCCCACCTAATCTGCACATCCCTAGACGTTATGGGCAATTTAGCATGGCCAATCTGCCTAACCTGCATATCATTGGGTTGTGGGAGAAAATCCACGCAGACACGGGGAGAATGTGCAAACTCCACATCGTCACCAAAGGGTGTAATAGAGCTTGGGTCTCTGGCCAACGAGTCACTGTGCCACCCTCAGAAGTTGCTGGGTGGAAAGAGTTGGCAAATTCTGTGAAACTTTGTGGAAAGTGCACTTGATTTTGAGGTAGTTAAGTAGGAAGCAGATGTGCCACTTTCTTTAATCCTGCTTCAGTATGAATACCCAATGTCCACCTCTTCCACTTTCTTATTGCAGGAAAAGATTCTTCCTTGTATTGCTGATGACGTATTGTAGTAGATTTTTATAGTAAGATTTTGAACAGAAGTTTTTGCAAATATTCGTCAGCGATTAGTATGCAGCAAGTAACTTTTTTGTAAGTTTTTGTTCACAATACAATCTTAACTGACCCTAGTTGCCTTGTTAACAAGCTTCAATTCTTTCTCGACTGCTTGCTCCACTCCTTTGCTAACCCCAATTCTCCATTCTGCATCATCACCCAGTGTGAAAATTCGTATTTGCAATTGATAGAGATTTGATTTCAAGTTGCATTAAAGTGCATGCATGTATTATGACTGGGTTGCAGGTCACTAATACAATTTGTTGTAGATTGTACCCCAGTAGTTTTACCCCTGCAATATATTTTTGATCTCAGCTGTGCTGTTGTCAGGAGAAACTGAATTAAAAACTTTATTTACATGGAAAAATAGTAAAGCAAATCTTTTATTTCTTTAGCGAGTGTCTTAAATAGAGACTGAGAAGTAAGTTGAACTTTAACCACTTGCCTGATGATGGAAGTATGTTGTGAGGGCCAGAAAAGTAAGAAAGCAAAAAGAAGCTATGCATCTTTGAAGTATTGCTTAAAATGTGCAAAAGGATAAGCTGCCATTCCAGAATACAAAAAATAAATGGATAAGAGCAGAATTGAGTTCACAGTTTGCATACCAATAGTCCTGACACTTGCTTTTGAGGATAAAGAGTGAATCAAGGTTCTCTAACTTAGTAACAGAAGGAGCTCTGCATTTAAGGAATCATTCTGCAGTAAAATTGGGAAAAATATCATGGCAGTAGTGAGGGAGAGGTTAGGAGAAGTTTGTACTTAGCAGTTCCGGGCAATGCACATTTTCTTTTGAAGAAGCCTGGAAGTAGGTGGCAAAGTTACCTCGGGCTACGCAAGGTCTTGATCAGATGGGCCAATGTGCTGAGGAATGGCAGATAGAATTTAATTTAGATGAATGAAAAGCGCTGCATTTTGGAAAGGCAAATCAGGGCAGGATTTATACACTTAAGTGTAAGATCCTAGGGAGTGTTGCTGAACAAAGAGACCTTGGAGTGCAGATTCATAGTTGGTTTGCAAGTGGAGTCACAGGTAGACAGGGTAGTGAAGATGTGTTTTGTATGCTTGCACTGACCAATGAAGGCATTGAGTATCGGAGTTGGGAAGTCATGTGGCTGTACAGGACACTAGTTAAGCCACTTTTGGAATACTGTGTGCAGTTCTGGTCTCCCTGCTTTAGGAACGGTGTTGTGAAACATGAAAGGGTTCAGAGAAGATTTACAAGGATGTTGGAGGTTTGATCTATAGTGAGAGGCTGACTAGGCTGGGGCTGTTTTCCCTGGCGTGTTGACTGAGGGGTAGCCTTATAGAAGGTTATAAAGTCATGAGGGTCATGTGTAGGGTGAATAGACATGGACTTTTCTCCAGGGTGGGGGAGACCAAAACTAGAGGACATAGATTTAAGGTGAGAGGGGAAAGATTTAAAAAGAACTGAAAGGTAAACTTTTTTTCACCCACAGGGTGTTGAATGAGCTGCCAGAGGAAATAGTGGAGTTTGGTACAATTACAGCATTTAAAAGGCATCAGGATGTGTACATAAATAGGAAGGGTTTAGAGGGATATGGGTCAAATGCTGGCAAATGGGATGAGATGTTTTTAGAATATCTAGTTGGCAAGCACAAGTTGGACTGAAGGATCTGCTTCGGTGCTGCATATCTCTATGATTCTAACTATATTTGGCTAAAACTTTAGTTAGCCAAAATAGAATGTGATTTCTTGCTTTATGGTTTATCGTCTTGTATTTGTAATTGATATTGGCTAAATACCATAATAGCTATCAAAGCCACCGACTAGACTATCGTTGTTCAGGCCTGTGCAGACCTTAGCAGTTTGAACCTATGGTTGCTCATTTAGTGGTGCTGTTTAAACTTCTTGGACCTGTATTGTTGGTAAATTACTTTTGAGGATATAGATCCATTGAATAATTTTAAAATAATTTGTGTATTTTTCAGGCAAAAATACCAATTAAATGGAAATATTGATTTTTAAACTGTAGAAATGGCTTTTGCTGACTAAAGTTGACGGCTTTTGTTAAACATATTTCTGTGTTTAATTGCCATCCACCCCCCGGTCCAATCCTGAAGGATATGATTTCATCGAAGGGATCTTTTTGGTGTAGTCATAGTGTTCTTACTGCTGCACCAGGAAGCATAAGTTCAAGTCCCACCTGGTCAAGACATGTGTTGTAGCATTTCTGAGGAGGTTGATTAGAAAATACCTATAATTTCATGTACATTTATAGGTCAATGTGTTTTTACATAAGGGGCATCACGGCTGAGCCTGATCTTGCTGCAGGCTAGCATCCACTTTCTTCACAATGTCCAACAGGTGACAAGGTTTGTAGTTGTGGCAAACTTGTCTGTTTCCTCAATCCCAGTCATGCTGTGGTCAATTTGCCTGCCTGATAGTATCCGTTTATGCACATAAAGCTCAGAAATTGAATCTGCAGAGACACTAGGGCGGGACCTATTTCTTATCTTTTGATTCCTGAAGTGCAATTTCATATTTAAATCAATATTCTTTGTGACAGTCTGGATCTTGAGTGGCAGTGGCTTGTGAATTGGGGTGGTCAGTTGAATCAAATTTGTACATCTGCTTAGGCCTGGGACCAAGTCCCATTTGTCCAATATCTGTCATAACATGTCAAGTTAATTTAAAAATACCTGTACAGTGGTATAAATGCAGTTGAGGTGCTGTGGTAGTGTCCCAAACTTTTGAGTCAAAAAGCTTGAGTTCAAGTCCTGCCAGCTCTGAACAGGTTGATTGGAAAATGTCTACTTCATGGCATTATGAAGCATGCTTCTGATGGGGCAACAATGTCCCTTCTAGAGGCCTGAGTCCAAGATGCACTTGCTGCAGTGGAATTATAACATTCAAGGTAATTACAAAGGGGTCTTTCTGTAGATCATGTCCAAATGAATTTCATGAAGTTTGTGAATTGTCACCCAAATATTTCTTAAAGAAACAGTTGAGTCATATGCTGGAATAGTAATTCTTACAATATTCATTATTTAGCATAGTATCAGCTTTTTTTTTGTGGGTAAACCTTGATATGTAAGCCCTGAAAGTTGTGTGTTACATGGCTTATGGTTTTGTTAAGTGAAAGGGTGGGGAATGTGGTACATCCTTTCAAGAGAATAAATGTTTCTCTGCCACTTACCTTGTTTTTTTGAATCAATCAATGCAATTTTTCATAATGAAATCATAGAAACTAGATTCAGGAAACTGAATTTGAATTCCCATTGTGATCTGTGGAAGTTGTTCATTTTCAAAGATCACATTCATCTAAATTTTAGAATGTGCGGCTTTTGTTGATGAAATTCTTGCCTGAAAGTAGCACAGATATATCTGTGATACCTTCTGAAAGCACAGCACCTGCTTCTATATGTATGCTTATGGTGTCAAACTCTCTCTCAACTGCCTTGCTTGACCCTTTCACCACCACTGAATTCTCGCACTCCCTATCTGGCATCCAGTACTGGAGTAATGTATGATAACGAAGTGTGAAGCTGGATGAACACAGCAGGCCAAGCAGCATCTCAGGAGCACAAAAGCTGACGTTTTGGGCCTAGGCCCTTCATCAGACAGGTTGCTCTCTGATGAAGGGCCTAGGCACAAAATGTCAGCTTTTGTGCTCCTGAGATGCTGCTTCGCCTGCTGTGTTCATCCAGCTTCACACTTTGCTTTCTTGGATTCTCCAGCATCTGCAGTTCCCATTATCACTGGAGTAACGAAAGTTTTCTTCAATTAAATATTGGGAAAACAGAAGCTCTTGTCATTGGTCCTTTAACAATCTCCATAACCAAACCAATAACACCATCGCTGTCCCTGACAGCTAACTAATGTGGAATCAGGCTTTTTAGATCTCTGAAGGCTCTGTGATCAAAGATAACACCAACCACATCTAATCAATCACCTGGACCGCTGACTGTGACCGATGTAACATTAGCCATCCACCTCAGCTCAATTACTAAAACTCTCATCCATGCATTTGCTATCACGACTGTGCTGTATCTAGACTTAATCTTTTGCTTTCCATAAACTCGTTGTGAGAGAGAGCTTGATTATGTTCAAAATAATTAGACTTTAAATAAAATGTCTGCAGCTGAATGCATATTGCGTAAGTTTAAAATGGAGGAGGTGTGCGTGTGCATGGGTTGGGGGATTGGGGAAGGGGAAGCCATGAAGAAGTAAAAGACTGGGCATGTGTGGAAAACCAACAGACAGAAGGTTCCAGAAAGAGGAGGAACTGGTTACTGAAGTGGCAGGCAGCCTGGTGCTTGAGTGAACTGACTGGAAGAAACTTGGGGGGAGGTGGGAATGAGTATAAAATTGTGGGATTGTGAGCCCTGAGCAGGCAGTCCGGGCAGTGCAGGCAGCTAGAGGCAGTTGGGACCATCTGCTAGTATAATATTAAGTGTTCAAATAACCTTTCGTGGTGGCCTCGTGCTTTGTTGTGAAAACTTCAGACGCAACACTTCTCGAACCAACACCTGTATTCGAATTGAAGTCTTTCTTGTCACATGTTCTTGGTTTGCTAACTTATATCGGCCCCATGATCAGCGTTCTCATTTACAATTTCCTCCATCGTCTTGCCCTTCACTATCTCAATAATCTCATCCAGCCTAATAGTCTTCTGAGATCTCTGCCCTCTTTCAGTTCCACTTTACCGCACGATTGGTGATTCTGCATCTTGCTGTCTTGCTTGTCTGGAATTTGCACTGTAAACCTCTCTACCTCTGTCTCCTTTTAAGATGCTCTGCAAAATCTAACTCTTTGACCAAGTGTTTGATTACCTGTCCTAATATTTCTTTACATGGCTCATCTTAACCTTGTGTTTGCCAGTGCTGCTGTGAAATATCAACAACTCTTCACAATGTTAAATCAGTTGTTTAAATGCAAGTTGATCATGTGTAGAAAGCACATGCACACATTATGAAACAGCAAACAGCCCTAATATAATTGTAATGACAAATTAGAAGTCCTTTGTGTATAATAGATCTGAATTCTATAAAATGTAAATAAAACTAGACAAGTAGAAGATTTTTATTTATTGCATTCATTTTAATTTTGCAGTTCTGTATGTTTTTCAGAAATAATCGTACTTAAGGCCATAAGACCATAAGACATAGGAGTGGAAGTAAGGCCATTCGGCCCATCAAGCCCACTCCGCCATTTAAATCATGGTACTTAAGTCAGTTACCTATTTTTCAGACCTTGTATACAATTTCTTTGTTCAATGATCATTTTAAAAATTCACTTATAGGATGAGTGTTGCTGGCTGAGCCAGTATTTGTTGCCCTTGAGAAGGTGGTAAGCTGCTCTCTTGAACCGCTGCAGTCCATTTTCTGAGAGTGGGCTCTCAATGCTGTTGGGGAGGGAATTAGGAGATTTAGTCTTACTGACTCTGGAGTGGCAATGTATTTCCAAGTCAGGATGGAGAGAGGTTTGGAGGCAAACTTGCCCTCCTGCTGGACCATGTATCTGCTGCCCTCGTCCTTGAGTGGGATTGGAAAGGGCTGTCTCAGGAATTTTAGGTGAATTTCTGCAGTGCAACCTGTGGTGGTAGGAATAGCAGTACCAGTAGCATTAATGTGGACTGAGCATTCGGGGTGGGGGGAGAGAATATTTGTGGATGCAGCAGTCACACCAAGTCCTTGGATTTGATACATCAAGTTTCTCTTGTTGGAACCATACTAATTCAGACAAGTATGGAGTGCTCCATCACACTCATGTTCTTGTAGATGGTGGGCAGGCTTTGGGAAATGATAATGGTGATTACTTGATGCAGAGTTCCTAGCCCCTGGAACCAGCTGTTGTAGCAACAGTATTAATATGGTTAGTCCAGATTGTTGCCTGGTAAGTGATATAACCTCCCAGGAATTTCATAGTGACTGATCCTACTGGAGGGTTCAGAAATGTTGGCTAATGATCTTTGAGATAGTAGGAACTGCTGATGCACAAGTCTTGATATAACAAGGCGTAGAGCTGAATGAACACAGCAGGCCGGGCAACAACAGAGGAGCAGGAAAGCTGATGTTTCGGCCTGGCTCCTCTGATGCTGCCTGGCCTGCTGTGTTCATCCAGCTCTACATCTTGTTACCTTAGCTAATGATCCTTGGATGTGATTGCAGGTGAAGTGGTAGGTGAGGACCAGGTAGACCCTTTCACTGTTGTGGTAGGAAAGGAAAGGGGAGAGGGCCAAAGTGAGGGAGACAGGCAGGATGTCACCGAGGGCCCTTTAGTCTTCAGTGGTGGGGAATCTTCAGTTGAAGAAGAAAGTGGACATTTCATAGGTTCCCCATAACATGATTGGAACAGATATGATGGAGGAATTTGGAGAATGGAGTAGTCTTCATGTAAGCAGAGTGAGGATGTATAGTTAAGGTAACTGGGAATTGGTGGCTGGCCTAGCCCTTGAAATGGAAACAAATGTTGAGGAAGTGAAGAGTTAGGGGGAACAGGTGAAGGTGAGAGCAGGATGAAAATTGTAAGCAGCATTGATAAATTTTTCAAATTCCGGGCAAGAGATGGAAGCAGCACCAATGATTTTGTTGATGTATCAGAGAAGGAATTGTGGATGGGGGCCTGAGGACAAGTAGAGCACGGAATGTTGCACATACCCCACAAAGGGACAGGCATGACTGGAACCCATGGCCACACCTTTCACTGAAGAAACTGAGAGGAGTGAAAGGTCAAGTTGAAAATGAGAACGAGCTTGGCCAGGCGAGGACAATGGTGGTAGGTGGGCATGGTTCAGACCTTTTTCAGGAAGAAATGGACAGGCCTGAGAGTATCCTAATGTCGGGATGGAAAAGTAAAGGGATTGAAAGTTCCTGGTGAAGAGGTGGCTGGAACCTGTGAACTGGAAATTCTGAAACCAATATAAACCTCTGAAAACTAGCAGATCCAGGTGGGAAGGGACTGGAGCAGGGGAGAAAGTATTGTGCTGAGGTAGAACGAGATGAGATGAGATCTCTGGGACAACAGCAAGCAGATGCAGTGGGTATGCTTGGGCTGCCCTGTTTGTGGATTTTGTGAAGAGGTAGAAGCAGGCCATGCGTGTTTGGGGGCAATAAACTTAGAGATCATGACAGAGGAGGTGACCAGATGAAATGAGATTAGTGTCTATTGTGTCCACAATAGCCCAGTGTTCAGTTCATTTGTGGGGCCATGGTCTGGGAGAGGCAGGAGAAGACTGGCCCTCAGCCTTTGCAGTGTTGAAGTCAATACGCCCGATAATAACAGCACCAGTCTTGTTGGCAGCCTTGATTACAAAGTCAGGGTTGGATCTGAGAGTAAATCTGTAGTCAGTCCTGAGGTTTGAACAGTGGTGGAGGAGGGGGTGGGGTGGGGTGCAGAAAAACTAAGGTGACGTGAATCTCTTGTATGGTCTCTCTGCTTTAGTACGTGAGTTGCAAATGGTTCTGAACAGTGTGCAGTTTTTCTCGACTTTTGTCTTACAATGGAGGGAAGGCCTTGATGTCTCGAATCCCCTTGAGAATTCATCTCTCTTCTCCAGTTTAGAGCAAGATTTAATCAGGTCAGGAGTTGAATGGCCCTGGTGGAATCCAAACTGAGCACCAGTGAGTAGGATATCACTGAATAACTACTATGCAATAGTGGCATTGATGGCCTCTTCCATCACTTTACTGATGATTTGAAGTAGACATATAGAACACTACAGCACAGTACAGGCCCCTCGGCCCTCGATGTTGTGCCAACCTGTCACACCGATCCCAAGCCCACCCAACCTACACCATTCCATGCATGTCCATATGCCTGTCCAATGATGACTCAAATGTACCTAAAGTTGGCAAATCCACCACCATTGCAGGCAAAGCGCTCTACTCCCTTACCACTCTGAGTAAAGAAACCACCTCTGACATCTGTCCCACATCCCCCACCCCTCAATTCAAAGCCATGCCCCCTCGTGCTGGCCGCCACCACCCCAGGAAAAAGGCTGTCCCCATCCACCCCATCCAACCCTCCGACCACTCCACATGCTTCTATTAAGTCACCTCTCAACCCCCCCCGCAACAAAAACAGCCTTAAGTCGTGTCCTCCCCCACCCCTGGCAAGACCCTCCCTCCATACCGGGCGACATCCCAGCAAATCTCCTCTGCACTCCCTCCAAAGCTTCCACATCCCTCCCACACTGCGGTGACCAGAACTGCGCACAATACTCCAAGTGCGGCCGCACCAGAGGTTTGTACAGCTGGGTTAGTAATGGGCCAGTTTGGATTTGTTTTTCTTTGTGTACAAGGCATACCTGGATGATTTTCCACATTGGCAAGCAGATGTCAGAGCAATGGCTATACTGGATAAGCTTGGCTGGGGGAGTGCAAATTCTGGAGCATAGTTCTTTAGTAATATTGCTGGAATGTTCTCGGGGCCCATTAGCTTTTGGCGTATTCACTGCCTTGAGTCATTTGTTGATATGTGCCCTGAATCAAATTGCTCCAGACTGCCATTTGAGATACTGTAGACCTCTGGAGGAGGCAATTGTGAATCATGCACTCGTTATGTCTGGCTGAATATGGTATAACAAGGGAGATGGGAATCTGCTGCGTGTGTTGTATAAGGGGGCTAGAAATGAGAGAGTGCACAATTCTTTGTCAAGTAGGTGGAGGTTACAGATAGGTGGAGAAGTGCAGATGTTGGTGGGATTTGAATTTGAGGTTCAGGTAGTTTGCAACTGAAATTGGTGAATCTTGCTGTAAATTCGATTATGCACTCACTTGCTGCAGGTTAAATTATGGGCGATGAGTTTTGGATGAACTCACTTTAACAGAAGTTTGGAAGATTGAACACTGGCCAGTAAAGCGTAAGAATAATTGATCCTGAAGGTAACAAAAAGATTATTTAAGCAAATGGTCATTATGGAGTGAATGTGGTTTGTTTTTAATAACGTTTACTTGGAACTGGAAACTTGTTGAGCACTGGATATCTGACAGCAAGGTGTGGAGACATCACGAGATGTGCTGAAATACAGATGGTTCTTGATATTTTGTGTGACAGACCTAATATTTCTTAGTTATTCTGTTGCTCAGCAACATCATCAAAATGGCAAAGGGCCAAGGATAGATCCATGCAAGTCTTGTGTGGACTATAGCATATCTCTTTTGCTTTGAGATCAGTATCATTTATGGAACATATTGCCACCTTTTCTAAATAAAATTTGATTGCTGAAGTAGTCTCATCTATAGCAACATACATTTGGAATTACCTTGTATATAAGCTTGTTCTAATTTGTTTGAATTTGAACATGGTGACTAAATTTTTGCCTGAAGCATTACTGTTTGTTGTGCTTGTATCGTCTTCAGGACTTTGTCACCTATGATCTTTTCAAAGTGGTATGAGTTATTTATGAATCTCTGCCTTCAATTCTTCTTGGATTCGCTGTTTATAAACTCACTATGTTGCTTGCACCTGAAATTTTATGATCATTGAGTCTGGCAGAGTGTCATATCAATTTTTGAGATGGATTGCCAATAAAATATGGTGGGAGGGTAAATTCACTTACTAAAATTTAGCCTTGTCAACAAGATGAGACTTGTATTGTAGTCACATAACTGATGGCTTAATGCTCTTTGTCTGAACAGTCTTGATTTGTTTGCATTTGGGAATGATCATTCATGTAAGTCCTGTTCTTCCCTGTCTCTGCTAAAATTTTGCAATTAGGATTTGAGTTCTGGATTCAGATTTACCTTTTTAGATGTCTCTTCTGGTCGCACATCAATGTTGGGTTGCAAGTAACACTAGCTATTGGAATGCTAGGCCCCTGGGTGGTGAGATGTGAGCCATTATCTATAATAACACTTGAGAGTTCATAAGCCGTGTTGAATAAAGAAATTTGGAGTTTGGGAGCCGAATGCATTTTCCTTTATTGAGAGAAAGGAATTGAAAGTTTTGCTTTTCTAATGGGTCCTCAATCTTGTTACGTTTAATTTGTATCTTCAGAGTAGAAGGGTTTTGGGTATTGTGCAGCTTTTGAATACCCATCCATTGATCTGTTTATGTCTCAACATTTGTGGTCAGAGGAGTTGAAACATAACTAGATTTGTCTTTCTGACTGAGGATAGTTGCATATGGTTCAGTGTTATCCTTTGCACTGTGCAAGACTAATGCCATATTGAGGGTAGGTTGTTTATGGAGCAACGGCCTCCCTATCAATTGCTTAGTTACCCACTACCCATTTGAGTAGATGTGGCAGCACTTGAACGCTTTAATCTTCTTGGTTGGTTGTAGGGTTGCTGACCTATGCCTGCAGTACGATTTCTTTGGTGTGCATGTAGCTCCTTGCCATAATGACATGCAGGATTTGATGAGGGTGTATTCAGTAATGCTTCCAAAATCAAGGGATATTGTTTAGACGCTGAAGAGAAAATTTCCTTGCATGGCACTGGTATGGTATGAATGTCACTTGCTGCTTAACAGTCCAAGGCTCAACGTTGTCTAGGTCTTTCTGCATATTGACTGCTCCATGATCTGAGAAATTGTGTATAGAATTGACCACTCTCTGCAATCATCAGCATGTGTCCCCACTTCAAATCTTATTAGAGGGAAGGTTATTGATGAAATGGCTGAAGAAGGTTAGGCCTTGGTGACAACCCTGAGGAGTTCCTCCATCGTTGCCCTGTGACGGAAATGATTGGCCCCAGTAAGCAAAATCATCTTCCTTCATGGTCGGTATAACTCCAGACAGTTTGCTTCCTGAATCGAATTAATTTCATTTGGGCTAGGCATCCTTGACACCACTGTCAGCCAAATGTTGCTTTGATGTCGAGGTAGTTGTTTGCCTCACCTCTGAAATTTATGTCCGTTTACATTTGGACCAAGGCTGTGATCAAGCCTGAGGCTAAGTGGTCCTGACGGAACATAAATTGACTGTCAGTGAGGAGGTGTTTGTGTAAATTCTGCCTGCTGGTACCAATGACTACACCTTGCATCACTGCTGATTGTTGATAGGATGCTAATTGGCTGGATTGGATTGGCCTTGCCTTTTGTGGGAAGAACATATCATCTGGGAAATTTTTCACTTAGTTGGAAACATTCCCATTTGTAGCTGACCTGAAATCGCTTGACTTAAGGTGTGGCAAGTTCTGCAGTATATGTCATGGGTCCCAAAGGGCTTGTTGTATCCAATCTGCTTGATTACATCTTTATTATGATAGGTGAATCAAATTAGTTGGAGCCTAGTCCTTCTGGTGAGGATATCTGGAGAAGGCCAACATGAGTTATCCATCAGTCAAAAGCTTCAGTCTTTTGCAGACATGTTAGACTCCTGTCATTGCTGAGGGTAGGGATGTTCACACAGATATCTCCTACTGTTAGTTTAATTATCCATTGCTATTCATGACTGGATAAGACACGACTGCAGAGCTTTAAGTTGATCAGTTGATTGTGGGATTGTTGAGCTCTGTCTTTAGCTTCTCTAACATGCATGTAATGGCGCTTGAGCAGGTTGACACCTCACTTTTATCTCTGCCTGGTGAAGCTCTTGGCATCATTTCAAAGAAGAGCAGAGGAACTGCCCCCAGAGTCGTGGCCAATATTTATACTTCAGTCAGTGTCACGTGAACAGGTTGAAAGTGCATGCTGGAAATCTGAAATAATAGCACAAAGTACTAGAGACACTGAGTTATTTTGGACTCGACGTCAGATTTGTTTCTCTGTCTACAAATTGTGCCAGATTTTGAGTTTCTCCAGCACTTTGTTTTTATTTCACTTAGACAGATTATCACATTGCTGTTTGGAGGTTAATTTGTGTAAATTAGCAACTGTGTTCAGAGCGTTACAATAGTTGATGATCATTCAAAAGTACATAAATGATTGTGAGGCACTTTGGGATTTCCTGAGTCTTAAGTGAGGACAGAAATTGAGCTCCACTTGCACAATTGACCTATGAGCTCCTTGTCCTTATTTTAACCAAGTGAACAGCCTGAGATTGTGAGGTAACACGGCAGGCCAAGCATCATCAGAGGAGCAGGAAAGTTTGATGTTTTGGATCGAGATCCTTCTTCAGCCTGAGATTGTGTTTGGTTGGAAGCTAGATTGTTAAAGTGTTCTTAGAATGGTGAAAGTACTGAAGGAAGCTTTTTGACCAGTTGCGTTGGTGTAATACTTGATAGGAGCAATTGAACTAATGCCACTCCTGGGTCTTTTCTCTGTGGCCTTGCATGTTATTCCTTTTGTTTTTATAAGTATGATTATTGTATTTCAGTTTCTAAGGTGCTAATTTTATAATAATCAAAACCTGTAACTTTGTCTACCATGTTGCCAGCCTTGAAATAGTTGTGCAAACTACATCTTGTGATTAAAGTAGCAGCTTTTGTGCTCCTGAGATGCTGCTGGTCCTGCTGTGTTCGTCCAGCCTCACATTTCGTTATCTTGTGATAAAAGTACACTGGATTGAGATTAAGAATCTTTGCAGTAAAGTAAGTTTCATTTTAGCTTTGTTAATATTCTTTACATTTCTGAAGCTAGAAGAGGTCAATTGATAGTCAGGAGCAGGTGAATTCCAGACATCTTCACAGCTGCAGTTGTTGCCAAGCCCAGATCACCTTGCTTCAGAATGCCCGGAACTGGAGCTTAAGGTGTTTCTAGATGTGGACTGATTTTGCATGGAGCTGTACTTTACCAAGAAAGCTTTTGAGTTTTTATTTGCTTTCTAACGTGAGTGTTTGCCCTTTGTGATTCCTTGGTTGGGGGTTAGGTCAGTGCCATTAATTTTGATTTGTCTTGGCATTGTATTGTGGTAGATCAAAAAGCACAAATGGACTTCCACAATCTTTTTACTTGATATCTCCCACCAAACTCGCCTTGCTTCAAACTGAGAGAGCTCAGTGCTTCCAGCTGTTTTCAAAGGGAATTTTACCCAGAGACTACTTGAATTCGTGCTTGATTTATCCTCCAAGCTGTCTCATCCTGTTTGTCTCCTCTCCAGGATTTTGCTGTGCCATAAAGCATTGCTATTCAAGAGTATAGTTGATTGCTGCAACATCTTTGAGCTGAGCAAAACCGCTCTGCTTTGACTTCTCTTCTATGAAGAAGTGCTTATTGCTCGTTGTTTGTCACCACATTGGGCATCAGCGCACAGTTTGGGACTGCAGCATGAGATGATTACAGTGGAATACTGCTGGTGGTTGATTTTAAAAATAAATAATTATATCCAGCTCTAATTACAACCATGCTTCTGTTGGAGCTTTAAGGAACTGAATTGAATTTGTTTCCAGGCTGAATAAACTGGGAAGCCCATTATCAGTACTCCTACTGGAGAACCACTTGTATCATTAAACTGCCACATGTGGATTTCATCTTCCTGTACCATCCAGAAGAAACCACTCTTTATGTGAGTCTAGTTTTTTGGCTAGCTGTTCAACTACGGTTCGTTTATAGCTTATTCTATCCTCGTCAAACTCTATGCATGCTTCCCAGCAGGAATTCAGGACAGACACGAAATTTTTCTTTACCAGGTCAACATTATCTAAGTGCATGCTTGGTTGTTGCTCGTTTGTGGAGTGAACGTGATCGTTCTTGATTCTGTCTTCACCGAGTGTGTAGTTTGAGAGAAACATTGGACTTTTGTAGCTGGCTTCCTATTTGTTTGAATTTTCCCTTTATGCATTACTAGCGTGCCTCCCTCCACAATGTGGATCAGTTTTCAGAAGTTCGCAAGAAATGTATCCTCTTGGTTCATTTTGGAGCTAGTAAAACAGTAGCATTGTAAAGTGATTCTTGGCTGTGCCCTTACTGCTTCTCCACTGCCTTCTGGATTGTAAAACTGTGGTTTTGCTAGTTATTGGGGAAGCACTGACATTGGCTCGGTTTGTTCTGTACTGCAGTTTTGAATGCTGTTCTCTTTCAAACAGTATATTTTGGTTCTTCACTTTTTATTGGAAATTAATGTAGATTGTATTGGAAATAGCCAAATTAAATACCTGGAACCACGTGGAAATAAGCAGATCCAACTGGGAATTAGAGATTTGTGGCACAATACTGATTTCCATCTGACTAACTACCAGCTCATGAATCAATTTATAGCTTAGAGGAATTAGATTTGTTGTAATATGCACAACTTTTTAGGAAATTGCTGTCAGTAGTTACAGATTTTATATCTGCTTTAAAATAAGAGATTAAGTGATGGAATAATTTCATTGTTCTTTAAGACTTGTATCTTAGTTTTGACTCCTCATATTAAAAGAAAATTCAGGATTTTACATGACCCCCCCCCCCCCCAAAAAAAAAGAAATGGTACGTGAATATATTGTATGAGTTGAATCTGGGTAGGATTGGTCTTGACTGTGGCTTTTAAAATTCCAGCACTGGATGAGAGCTTAACTGGCTAGGCCAGCATTTACTGCCTGGGGCAGTTGCGATTAAACCACATTGCTGTTGGTCTGGAGTCTCATGTAGGCCAGACCCGGTAAAGTTTGCAGATTTTCTTCCTTGAAGGGCGTCAATGAACCAGATGGGTTTTTCTGATAATCAGCAAATGGCTTTTTGGTCATCATTAGACCCTTAATGCGAGATTCGTTTTTGTTATTGAATTTGGATTTGAACCTGTGTCCTCAGAACATTAGTTGAGTTTCTGAATTAGTAATTACTAATAACAATACTGCAAGAGAGGCCATCGCCTCCCCCGTGGCTCAGCACACTGAAAAAGTACTGAAAACTCACCTTGAACTAATTGCAGAGATAACGGGAACTGCAGATGCTGGGGAATCTGAGATAACAAAGTGTGGAGCTGGATGAACACAGCAGGCCAAGCAGCATCTTAGGAGCACAAAAGCTGACATTTCGGGCCTTGACCCCCCTTCAGTAAAGGGGTTTGAGAACAAACCCATGTGGTTGATGGCACTGAATTTTTTTTTGACTGCTAAAATAGGGCTGTGTTGATTCAAGACGGACAAGAGGCTTTCAAGGTGGTTTTCACCACCTTCCTGAGGGAAAATAAGGGTGGGCGATAAATACCAGCTTACCCAACCACACTTCATATACATAAAAATAACTTGAGAATTATTAAGGGAATCATTGACCTAACATTTGCCTACAGCATCAGAGTCGTGATCAGCAAAAAATTCAACATTTGGTGATCCCATGAACTATACAGAAATCTGCAACATTTATGAAAAGAAAGGAAGATTTTATTCCAGCCTCCGGGTTTGGATGATCTCCTCTAAACCTCACACCTTGTTTCCTTTGTTGCTTCTGTTTTGGTTACATGAAGAATGGCTGAATTGTTCAGTTGGTTATTCAACACTATCGTTATAATTGATGGAGATTTGGAGTCTTAGGCGTTTTGGATTTTAGGTTCAGTAAGTTTGCAAAATCTGGCAAAAGCAGCCAACACAGGTTGCATTGAAACATTTGCTGAAGAGAATTTGAGTTGAATGATCAAACTAATTCTTGAAGGAACAGAAACTAGTTTTAAATGCTCATATGTCTTCACTCTGTATAATGGTGGTTGAATTGCACATCTTCGTTGTAATTCCCTTCAGGTTATATTTATCCACAACGTAAGGATACCTACTGAAAGCTACAAGATACGAGAGAGGCTGTTCAAGTCATGGTGGCTTTGATGTTGAATGCTGGCAGTGTGGCCATGCCAGAGAGAAAGCAGATGTCGGTTAGGGCTATTTTGGGAGATGAGTGTGATTAGAAGCCAGGAATGCCATTGCAAGGTGTGCAAAGCCTTGGTGCAGCCATGTTTAGAATGTTGTGTTCAGTTTTAAAAATTTAGAAGGACCAGAAGGACCATTGAAACTAGTAGAGAGTCTGCCTCTAATTTGAATTGACTTGAGTTTTGGATTCCTTGTTTTGCTTTTGGTCATATGTGTTGTTAAAACGTCCAGAGAAATCTCTTCCATTTCACTGCTGGAATTCAGCTCTTCTGTTTGTTCTTATGAGCATGGTGCCAAGGCATGTTCCGTGTGCTCTGGGAAAATGGAAAATCCTCAGTTGAATATCTCAGCTGTGAAGTGGCACCTCTGAGGCCCCCTTCATAACTGGATCAAAGTCAGACAAAATTACATGCTCATTTTCTTGAATAGCAGTTGGTACCTCTTGGGAAAAAGTGTAGTTAACTTAACACTTGGTGCTGATAGCACAGGATAACTTGTTTGAATGCATATGTTGTTATCTAACTTAGTTTGCTTTTATGATTGCCAAGGTAGTGTCTTTGTTTTTATGAGAGAATATAAGACTGCTTTAGAAATTTGCGATGGTTGCACACTATCTGCCTCCATGTTGATTTTAATTGAAGAAAATATATAAATGCAGAATCCTATTTTAGGGCAAAGGTTTACAATTGCAAGCATTGATGCATCTGCTCGTGTCTGGTTAGTAAATATTGGATAATTGCCTTGTCAAAGTTATACAGCTTGGAAACAGACTCATGGTCCAACCTGTCCATGCCGACCAGATGACCTAAACTGATCTCGCTCTGTTTGCCAGCGTTTGGCCCATTATCCCCCTCAACTTTTTATTCATGTCCCCATCTAGATGCCTTTTAAATGTGATAATTGTACCCAACTCTACAACTTCCTCTGGCATCTCATTCCATACAGACGTCACCCTCTGTTTAAATGTGGTCGTTTTTAAGTCTCCCTCAACCCCCCCCCCCCCCTCACTTTGAACCTCTGCCCTCTAGTTTTGGATTCCCCCTACCCTGGGAAAAATACCTTGACTACTCACCTTATCAATGCCCCTCATGATTTTATAAACCTATATAAGGTTACCCCTCAGCCTCCAACACTCCAGGGAAAATAGTGCCAATCTCTTCAGCCCCTCCCTATAGCTCAAATCCTCTAACCCTGGCAACATCCTTGAAAATCTTTTCTGAACCCTTGCAAACTTAACAACATTCTTCCTGTGGGAGGGAGACCAGAACTGAATGCAGTATTCTAAAAGTGGCCTCACCAATGTCCTGTCAGTAGCACTAGGAAAGTTGTACTGTTCAATGTGACTGGCATTTATTTTCAAGAACACAATTTGTATTTGGTAACTACCCGGTAGTTGTAGCATTTTATGCATTTTGTCAGTGAAAACACGATGCTGTCGATTTTGGCCATGAGTTCTGTTTGCTGTAGTTCAAAGATTCTAGTCTTTGCTGTAGTTTGTTGTTTGAAGAAACTGTTCGCTGAGTAAATACACTTCATTTGCTATAAAATGCACTTTTTACTGTCTGTTTTGCCCACCTCCAACTTATTGGCTGACACCTTGTCAAGCGACGTTCTCAAAATACTGAACGCACTGACTGCTCTGCATGGTGAATGTTGGCCAAATTTGTACCAGAAGCTTTTTTGTTTTTTTGCAGTTAAACTGTTTTGAGAGTTTGTGTTTTTTAAATAGCTTTGTTTATTCTTCCCCAGTTTTACTTTAGGCTAGTGGGTGAATACTAGTAACCTCATCTTGTTGAATTGAATTGAAGCATTGCCCCAATTATGCTTAAAGTCTAATGTTCCAAAAAATTTTTAAAAAGTACAAATACCGTGAAGCATCATGACCAGAGATTGTCTCTAAGTCTTGGAGAGCTTGAGAAACTTGTTGAGCCTTCAAGTACTGTTGGCCTGATACAAGCATGAAAATACAACTTGCACCTGCCACTCATAGTGTAAAGAGCTGAAATAGTGAATCTTTGAAGTAAACTCGTACTTTCTTTTCATTCCACATAAGCATATATCATCCATGAGCCTCTGTTCCTGCTTGCTGGATACCATTTCACTTATTGACTGACGCATTTAGGAGTGAAATGAGGAAGCAGTTTCTTAGACCTAAGCAATAAAGATTGAGAATGAGCCCTGTTTTTTTTACCCCCCCCCAACAAAAAGTGTTCACGAAGGCTAAAGGATGGGGTTTAATTTACTTTTTCAAGACTTAAGTTGATGAATTTTTGTTGGGTAAGGATATTAGATGTTATGACGTAAAGCTGGAGTGATTTGGTTTGAGACATCATATTGGGTTGTGGCTTAAATGAATTGTGGAGCAGTGTTGGGTCAAACTAAAGTAACTGGTGATTTATGTTTTAATGACTCCTGTAACCTCAATCTCCAAATGAGTTGTTATTCCTGTAGTCCTTGAAACCGCTTCCTGGATCCGTGTCCATGTCTCCCGAAACCTCAAGCTTTAACTGTCCCATCATATTTCTGAATCACACTCAACACTTCAGCAATCTCCGTCAAAGTCACGAATAACATTGTGACTTAGCTGTGTTCCTTCTTGACTTTTGGCAACCTTTGACACAGTTGACCACACATTCTTGCTTATTGTTTGATTGGTCTACAGTCACTTGGTTCCACTGTAAGCCACAGCTTTTCTAGCAACAGATTCTTATTCTGCTATCGTACTGTCGGCATGAAAGCCCTCTAGTTTCCTTGCTGCCCTTTCTCGTCTACATCATGCCACTTGCATATACAGTCGGTTCTGCTATAATGTGTGTTTCTTCAGCGCAAATTAGTTTTAATGTGATTGAAGAATTTAGACCATTATTTTTAGGATGCGAACCTTCCTTACCTGTATTGGCTATAATGCGATTCCTGCCCGTTAGTTTAAATGGCACGGCAATTGTGTGATTGTCTTAATACGAGATCAGATGATAACGAAATGTTACATTAGAACCGACTGTATTGTACCATTTACCTACATGCCAGATTCCATGTTGACTATGTTGATTGCAAATTCTGTCTCCCCTTCACTCTTTTAATGCCTTTATAATCTCTGCTTTCAGACTGCTTGCCCAGCATGTTGTTGAGTATCCCTTAATTTGTTCATCTTGAAAAATATCAAATCAGTTGTTTTGGGCCAAGAGCACAAATTCTGTCCCTTTGTCACTGTTTCCACCGATACACTTGAAGATTAATTTATCTGTTAGCTATTTTGAAGTCTTCTATGCTGAGCTGCAATTCTGACCTGGTAATCATGCCATTAAGCCCGACGATTTCCACATCAAACACCCCCCTATTTCTGTTATCTACCTTGGCTTTCTGCTGAAGCACTCAATTATGCCTTTTTTTTCCCAAAAACTTGACAATTCTGACGTTCTCACTGGCTTAATATCGTTTCTATCCTCCATAAACCTCTTCTCAAGTATTGTATCCTATTCTGTACAAAGGTCCATCAATGTATCCTCTTCCATCTGTGTAGCTGATTCAAGGCTTCTCAGTGCCTCAACAATTTCCAAACATTGCATGTAAATCCGACTTGGATCTCCCTCTCCCCTTCCCCCAACCCCTCATCTGCCCTTGGCTCTACAACCTTGTCATTGCAGGAGTAGCCACTTGAGAATATGAAGCTCTTAAATGGATGGAGATGCAGAACACGTATGGAGTGCAGTAATTCCATCATCGATAACATTAAGATAGGGCATGTGAGTGATACATTGCTGTGATAATCTGAGATCTTTGAAATATGAAGCAATAAACTGAAGATCACTTGAAGGACTTTGGAGTTCTTGGCTTGGACTTGAGTCCCTTCCCATAGAAGAAAAGATGCCCATGATGGTCATGAGTTGTGCACTTGCCAAAAGATAAAGATTACAGTTTACGTTGCTATTCTTTGGCTGATAAATCAGGACAAAGTGCTATAACTAAGAAATAGGTTTTGCTTATAAGTTGAAGGTTGATGACCTGTAATGGATTTGCTGTATCTACAATTGAGGAATGATTCTGTGATTGATCCAGAAGCCCTCAGTTATTAAAGAGGAACTGGTGATCCAAAAGTGTTCACCAAGTTAAGATATCAAATTAACCATGAACTTGTTACTGCTTGAAACTTGTAATTACATAGCTGATCAGGATATTGTGCTTTGCCATTTTTGTGTAAATTTATTGGCACCTGCCAAATGGGAGCAAGGAAATAATTCAGTTCAGTTTGCTCTGCCAAGTTGCAACTGCAGGGGTGAATCTTAGCAGTTGGAATAACCATGAACCCGTGATGTTATTATCGTCCCTTTGATTCTCTGCCCTACATGTGGTGCTCATTATCCATAGGCTTATTATTGTAACCTTCACAGCTGCGAGTGTAACAAAGATGGGGATACCTGTAATCAAATATTGTTTGGTAATCCCTGCTTCAGAACGCTGTTATTTCTATAAGTAAGCCTTTCTTTGAGAATGTAGATCCTTGGAGTAAACTAATATCCTCTTTATTTGCAAAGTTTAAAGTCGTTAATCTGCCATTTAGGCTGGAGAGGGGACACTCATTGACAACGTGCAGATATTTGAGTCTGTCCCGAAGCACGAGGGGTTTGTGCCAAGACGCCAGTGGTGGAAGTTGGTTCCTCAGAAGCGCAGGCTTGTCCTGAAGCTAGTTTAGCAAAGACGACTGCCACAAAGATAATTCAAACCTTACTGTTTGAAAGATGCATTTGTCAAAAGGAGCTTGTTTGTGACGTTCCATGTTTCCCGTTCTTTCATCCAAAGGATGTCTGTCAGATCTTTCTAAAGACATGGTTCTAAATGGGCTGCTGAGATGAAAAGCAGCACTAAGTGGGTTGAGTAGATATTATAAAGTGTTAACTGAGGTGCAGTATAGATGACTGCAAACAGCTTGTGGATTTTTGTCATGAGCATCAGACTGTATCCTGTATGTCTCGACAAATGGCATAAAAGCATGGTGGAAAAAAAAATGCCCAACATGTCCATGATCATCCAAAAACACAACTGTTAACATTTTGGGTGTAGGCTCTTCCTCACATCTGGAAACTATAAAAAAGCAATTTCCTGAATAGATCCGGGGCCTGGGGAACAGCAGAGTGGATGAAAGCCTTGTAAAAGTTCAATCAGATTTGGGTTAATGGGTTAAATGGATTTCATTGTTCGTATTACCTTTTTGCGACAGGACTCAGTACTCTGAGAAGCTGCTCTTTGTTATATTGTGAGACCTGCAGTACCACCATATCCTGAAACATTGCTTTTGTGCAACCATCTGTGCACCAAATGTAGAACCATGTGGGCTGTCTGGCTGAGAGCCACTTTTGGCACAAATGTAAGTTTCATTCTACTTAGTAGAAAGTACCAATGATAGTGATAGATGACCAGAAATGAGAAGTACCAAGGCAGAATGTTCAAGAATGGAACCACCCACAACGGCCATTATTTAAATAGAGCGCGCAGGCAGGCAATTCTACAGACATTGTCAGTGAGATCCTGCTGTTGTGTGTAGATATTATTGACAAGGTCCACCTGAATCAGGATCATTTAATTTTTTTTATCATCTTGTTCTGCAAACCAAGCGGTACTAAGACTAGTTAGTTGGTTCAAATTTGCAGACAGCACGTAGCTCCACATCAAATCTGGAACCCTGTTGAGCCATATGCTGTGGATACAGCCATTTGATAAATTCACTGAACTGTTGGATGTGTTGACTTTTAACTTGATTGGTCATTCCGTGCAAATAACGCTGTCTGTTGCTTTGGTGATAATGGGAACTGCAGATACTGGAGAATCCAAGATAGCAAAGTGTGGAGCTGGATGAACACAGCAGGCCAAGCAGCATCTCAGGAGCACAAAATCTAACGTTTCGGGCCTAAACCCTTCTTCAGAGATCTCTGATGAAGGGTCTAGGCCCAAAACGTTAGCTTTTGTGCTCCTGAGATGCTGCTTGGCCTGCTGTGTTCATCCAGCTCCACACTTTGCTGTCTGTTGCTTTGTTTGCTGGGGATGAGAAATGTGCACAACAGTCCTACTCTTCTGCATTATGCCTTTCTTTGAGTATTTCCTGCACCACATTTCTACTACCTTGCTGAAAGGTGGCATTCATGGAACCCAGGTTGTCTGCATGCAGGCCTAGAGTTGCAGGTGGATGCTGTTTCTAAAAAAAAAAGTTGGAAAATATGAGGTCTTTGACTTGGGCAGGGAGAGTATTGGGAGTAAGCTTGGAAGAAGTTTAAATTTTCATGCATCTATAGCCACCTCTCTTATAGCCACTTCACTTAAGGAACATTAATTGATCAAAGGGCCAATCTTCATCTGCCTTTTCATATCAATTTTGAAATGAAATTTACCAAGCAAGATTCATTTTGAGGTCTTCTGTGGTCTAATCCTTAAGATTAAATGCCACTGTTTCTGGCTTTGTCTGCAGGAATTCACTGTTTCAGTTGGATACAATGTGTTCACTGTGAGTTAGCGTCAGTTTTAACAAGTTTTATGCTGTGTGCACAAGTCCCGTATATTCCTTTGAATAGCTTGTTGAAATCTGGCCTGGAAATATCTTTGAAGAGAGTTGCGACATAGAATAGAATCTATTGTACTCAAGGGTCAGAACTGCAATTGATTTGCTTCAGTGTTCTGCTGTTAAATGTCTAAATTGCAAACAAGTTCAGTGTATTGCATTTTTTTGTTTACAAAAGGAAACGTTAGTGTATTGCTTTATAACTTCGACAAATTAGAGAACATACATGAATTTATATGTATTAAAACTTGAGTTAGCATGTGCTTCTTGGGCCCATGGTGCTATTTTGGAGTTGACAAACTATTGTGTGTGTATGTTGTGATGTCGCTGCCAAAATTTATTACTCAGGCAGAATCAATTTTGTTTATCATGTTGCTGTTTGAGATTTTGTGTAACTTTGCTGTATTTGTTATATGCCAACCATATATGGACTTAAAAGTTATTTATTGGCTAACTAGTTAAGTGGGGCATATGCAATATCATACTGTATCAAAAAGGTGTTTGAATTTTGAGTGCTTGTTGCTTCTCAAAATTCGTTAAACTTCTGATCCTCTGCTTCAAAATTGAGGACAGTCTTTATACGGTGCTAGTAACCTGCTTAACTTGATTTTTAAAATGTGTTGTGAAGTCTTCATAGAAGTGTGATAGTTGCATTTCCTGCATCATCTGTTTGAGGTGCCCAATTATGTGATAGCTGAATTTCATTTTGGAGTTGGAGTGTGTGTGGTGTGTGTGTGTGGTGTGTGTGTGTGGTGTGTGTGTGTGGTGTGTGTGTGTGGTGTGTGTGTGTTGGTGGAACACTTGAGATGTTAAGAATGGAGGGAGGAGGTAATGAGTATTGAAGGAATGTGTGTGGAAGCCTGGTGTGTTGCTGAGAATAGTTCCATTTGAGTGTGGGCTTTTGGCACTGGAGTGCAAGAATTCCTGTAATCAAGTCTCGTGTGTGAACGTTTACTTAATACATAGGCTGCAGTTGGGTTAGCTGTGTGTATAGATTATGTGCTGTGTGCTGGTTTTTGAAATTTGATAATCTGTTCTGTTTTATTATGTATTATGAAAATAGAAGGTTTGAGCTAGATGGATGGAATGCAGAGTTTCATTTTTTATGTATTTGAAAAAATTTACAGCATTAACATTACACGTTTCTGGTACTTAGAACTAGCCAGCTGCATTCTCAGGTCGTAGCTACATTCCGACTGCTGTCAGAAAGGAAGAAATTTGATTTGCTTCATGATCTGTGTGAAAGAATCATCTTGATTATATTTTAGGAAAAATGGACGCTACGGAAAGCTTTGACAAATGCAAATTAGGAAAATAACTGAAATAAATTTAAGAACCTTCTTTAAAAATCAGATTACATGAAGATTCCTTCAGCCATTTCATTAAATAGTTGTAATCTAATTGCATGAAAAAATATATAATTTGACCTGATTTTCACCCTGTTGTTTTTCCCCCACTATCAACATCTTTCCAAAGTTAAGCCTTGTTTCACAATAGAAGTTGTATCTTTGAACACTGAAGTCTACAGTAAATTGAGGGTGTCTTCACAGGGAAGTTTTGAGAGCTCCACAGTGAGGGATGTAAAATATACTAATGGAAATAATGCATTTATCTCTTGAATGGAGTTCCCCGTACTTTTTTTGCTTAAGTGTTCTAATTCATTGGATTGTAGTTCAAAATTTTAATTTAATCAAAATTGTTCAAATGTGTAATGATGCACCTCTGGAACATTTGGCACTTGCGATAGGGACAAGACCACTGCATTGGAAGAGCTGTAGTTGGTGATAGTCATGATTTGGAGCTGAGTAACTACTTCCATGTGCTTCACATCGCAAATCTGAGAGCCCAGTATGCTTGTCTGCGCAGCAAGGTCTGACAGCTTGGGTTTGGCCTGAAAGAAGCAGTGGCCATGTGTAAATTTTGTGAACTAATGAATGCCAAGGCCTGTATGTCAACCTGCCTCTGTACACATAATGAGTTAAATTTCATTTCAAATGCTTAATTGTGTAACCATTATTAATGACATTTATTATTGATGGTGTCATTTGATTAAAGGCAAAGGACAGATATCACTTCGAGTCCACACACTGCTTCTTATCGTACCTATGTTGCATGTTATATTGAATCAAAAAGACTACAACCCATATCATCAAACTGTTTCTTCTCTTCCTTTTTACTGTTCAGCAGCAGCAGGGGCACTACCTTCATCATGAATGCTGGAGATCAGACTTAGCAATAGTAGATTTATCAAGGCCAGAAAGGCTCAACAGTTAGTGCAACTGTTTTGATCAGAGCATTGAGTTTGATTTTGGTGATCTCATCATTGCGTAGGATGAATGCGATATAGAAATAAACCTAATCAGAGCAGCTGTGACTTCAGCTTCAATCCAAAGAACTAAGCACTTCAGAAGCTGCAAAGAAATTTTCTGGCCCACATTACCCAAACCACCTTGGTATGACACGTTTGTTAATTAAAGCTAAAATCTTCCCATTTGTCAGGAAAATATGACCTTTTAATTAGAACATAGGCGCTGCCATGATTTTGAGCTTTTTGGTGAATGATTACTTTTCTGTTTGGGAAATATTAACTTTGTTACATCTGTTTGATAATATAATTATCCATCCTTAATCTGTATGTGAAAGAATTATCACTTTGATCCAAGTGTATGCAAAGCTTTTTAGATCCATTCTACTAACTGGGACATCTACAATGAAATGATGTTTTTATTTCCAATTTTACTTCCTCAGCTTCCAATTAAAGGTGGGCAGCAGAATACACACTCCAAAGTTAGCACCGAACACAACAAGGAATGTCTCATCAATATTTCCAAGTACAAGTTTTCCTTGGTCATAAGTGGTCTCACCACTATCTTGAAAAATGTAAATAACATGGTAAGTTTTCTATTGTAACATAATGGGATTTCAGCAGGAGATGGAAGCAATTTGTGAGGGATTGTGGTTTGTTGAGTAAATAACTTGTGGTTACCCCGCCTGCCTCAAAATGATCTTTTTTAGCTCTTGTAAGAGATTGAATGTTGGAGATGGAATATTGTGTGTTTGTTTGTCTCTATACTATATTGAGGTTTTAGTTTTAGCTTGGCCCTTGTATCAGTTGACTTACTGAATTGAGAGTGTTGACCACAAGGATTATGTGAAATTGAGGGCTCCTCAAATATTTTGTATAACTTTAGCACTTTTTAAAAAAGGCATGTTATCAAATAGTGTTATCGGGACCTTAAGAAACTGAACTATTTTTCCCTGTAGAGGAATTGAGACAATAGATTAAAGCATTCTGAGTCTTATTTTCTCTGCCTTCTTTACTCCCTCTGAGGAAAAGAAACTTAATAGGGGTGCTGAAATATCATCTTTGCTCGCTGCTACATTTGGCAATTTGATGAGACTGAGGTAGAGGTGCCATGGCTCAAATTGGCAGCTTGCCATTAGGGAAACCTAATCATGATAACTGATAGTAGCGTGTCAGTTCTTGAATCCTACATTTGCAGCTTGCCAGTAGGCATTTTCACATTGTAACTTGGTGCCTTTTAGCTCCTGGGAAAATTATTCCAAAATTACTTCCTTGTGTTCACCAGTTTTTACAATTGAAGTCTGTTGCTGAGTTCTTACAGCCTAATAGAATCATTTAATCAGTTCCTTCCTTTATCTGTTCAGCTTAGGCTATTATGGTGTACAGGAAACAAAGATTATTAACGTGCTGAACAGTGAGGCAACATCTTTAATGTTGCTCTGCTTTCATGTAATGAATGCAGCTATTTCAAGGCTGTTTAGCTTTTAAACCTCATTTAGTCATTGTTGTTTTTTCCCCTCAGCTTCTTCTAATCTCATCTTTTCTAGTGATAACAATTATGAAGCCTTTTCAAACATTGTCCATAATTAACTGAAATCAATCCATCAGTTTGAATTGTTCAAACCAATGATCTTGTAATGTTCTGTGATGTGTGATTGTTGAGCAGCATTTGTTAATAATATGGAAAACCATTATTTCCATAAGTTGATTTTCTTAATGTAATGGAGACTGTGCCAAGATATTTTCATTCATTCTTTTCAGCACAATGAAGAATGCTTTGTAATGGTGACAAATTGCCATTAATAACTGCTAGTATTTGTGGTGGCTCAGTAATAGACCTTGATGAGCATATAACATCTCATGCAATGTACAAAAAGCATTTAACCAATTGGAGAACCATGCTGAATCCAAAAAAAAAATTGATTTGGCTACTTTTTAGAAACATTATGGGACCACTTTTTGATCTTAGACAATACTGTTTAGGGAAGTCTTAACATTGTGTTTTGTTCACTTAGCGAATATTTGGAGCAGAAGCTGAGAGGAACCTGTATCTTTCACAACTAATCATATTGGATACATTGGAGAAATGTCTTGCTGGAGTAAGTAACAAGTACTCTACGTTTCATTATGGATATCTAAAATGGGGGGAGTAGTTGATTTTGTGGAGAGAATTCAGTTTACTGGTTGTGAGTTGTGACGGTACTTTGTTACAAGATCAATTAAGGTTTGAAAAATGCAATCATTGTGATGGTCCTTTGTCTGACATGGATATATAAATAAATAATGTTGGTAGGCCATAAGAGAAATATCTTCAGAGAGTCGTATCTGGATGATTTAGGGAAGTTGTAGCTAAGTGGAGAGAGTAAATGCCGGTCAGGACAATTGATTCTGACGTGTGCGTTTATAGTGAGACAGTTGATGACCATCATTGACTGTTTTGTCGGGGCCAGGATATCTGCCTGCTGCCTTAGTTAAATTTAAGTATAGCTGGGTAAGCAACAAGAGCATCATAGTAAACATTAATGAGGCTTAATCTGGATCTCCAATTATTCATTTATCCCATGTAGGATACGTTGGGACATGCTGTGTTTTGTACGAGTGTTTCCTTGCAAATATTATGAACCCATTTTTAACCTAATCATCTTCCCGAAATGTCTGCAGTTTTTTTTTGATAAAGCCAGCTTAGAGTAAGCTTAGAAGAACTAAATTTATCAAGAACGAATACACATGTTTGGCTTAAATGCATCTGGCTTGTTCTGAGTTTACTGGAAAAAGCTTAGGCTTGACAGCATCTATGGAGAGAAAGCAAAGATAACATTTTGAATCCAGTGATTCTTCTTCAGAACTGATTGTAATTGGGTAAAGATTCGTATATATGCTGAGGGTGGGGTGGGGGGGAGCAGTTTGAAGGAATAACAATGGCGATGGAGCCCAGACACGGAGAAAAACAGTTGGGCTGATAAAGGAATGCAACACTGTCAGACTGGGAGAATCAAGAGCTGCTGATGAGGATTGTTAGTTGCTGACAGTGGGTTATTTGAGGTAGCAGACTTTGTGATGATAAGGCCTGATATGTGGGGGTTGGGTTAAGGACATGGGAGAAGGATGTAAAATTGTTGAACTTGATATTAAATTCGTGAAGGCTGCAGGGTTCCCATGTGGCAAATGAGATATTCTTGTTCCAAGTTGCACTGCACTGAACTTGGCCGGAGCACCGCAGCAAGCTTGAGACAGATGTTGGCAAGAGAACACGGTGTTGAAGCAGCAAGCAACAGGAAGCTCAGGGTCATTTTTGTGAACAGAACCCAAGTGTTCCACAAAGTGCCTATGCAGACTGCAATTTGTCTCCTACATGTAGAGCAGACCACATTGTGAGCAGCGAAAGTAGTTGACGAGGTTGAGTGAAGTGCAGGTCACCTGGAAGGCGTGCCTCAGGCCTTGGATAGTGAGGAGGCAAGAAATAATTGGCAGGTGTTGCACCTTTTGCAGTTGCAAAGAAAATGCAGTTTGGGGAGGTGTTGGGAATGAAGGAGGAGTGAATCAAGGTGTCTTGTAGGGATTGGTCCCTACGTAAGGCTGACAAGGGAGGGGAGCGGCAGAAATGGTGGCTTATAGTATTCTGGATAATCCAATATGGAAGATGGGGAAAAAAAATTCTGACTAAGAGTTGCTCTTTTTTTTGTGTGGGTATTTTCAGTGTTGGAGCTGATTTCCTTGAATACTTGGAGAAGTAATTACTATTTATTAGTTGCATTGTTTTGGAGCTTTGAGAAAAAGAGATTAAAATGACAGCACTTTTAAAAAGGGAGGAAGAGACTGCAGGGATCACGTGGGAGGTTTTAAAAAAAAGCAGCAAACTTGCACAGTTTAAATAGGCAGTGACAACATATAAAAGGCACTTGGATGGGTATATTAATATGAAGTGTTTAGGAGGCGTATGGGCCAGATGCTGGCAAACAGGAGTGGATTAATTTAGGATATCTGGTCAGCATGGATGAGTTGGAATGTAGGGTGCGTTTCTGTGCTTTGTGATCCTTTGGATGTGGTTGCTGGTGGGTTGGTAAGTGACAATGGGGCAGACCCTGAAGTTATGGAAGGGATGAGCGGCGAAGTGTGGGTGATGGGTTAGATGTGGCTGAGGACCCTTTAGCCCACAATGGTGGGCAATCCTTGATTGACAAGATGGACATTTTGGAGGCCTCCTTGGAAAAGTTGGTATCATCAGACCAGATGTGATGGAGATGGAGAAACTGGAATAATGGAATAGAGTCTTTACTGGAAGTGGGGTGTGAGGATATATAGTCCAGGTAACTGTTTAGGAGTCAGTCGATTTGTAGTGGACATTGGTGGCCAGCTTATCCCCAGAAATGGAAACGGATGTCGAGGAAGATTTCTCCCAGGCTGACCTTTACCTGTTGCATTGTCGGCCACTAGTTGCTCTCTCGCTGTCATGACTCCGTCCCAACCTGTTGTTTATTCGTCTCTACTCATCCCACCTCATCTTTTGCATATAAACCAATCTTTTCAAAGCTGCAACCTTTTCTGAAGAAGGGTCACTGGATCCAAAGCTTTAACTCTGCTTTGCCTCCACAGATTCTGCCAGACCTGATGAGCTTTTCCAGAAATTTATGTTTTTGTTTCTCATTTCTAGCATCCTCCGTTTTTTTTCCTTTCTCTTGTTTTGAGGTCCTGATGATTGGATGGGAGCTGTCTCTACTTTAGACTTGATGCATTCTGGCAGAGTTGTTTATGTTGGCTGTCTCGCTGCAGCTGAGACAAGAGATTGCTGTCCAAAGAATTGTGGAGTAGAATCCTTGATCTGCAGTTTGAGAGCTTTTTATGTGCTGCACTTGTTTGTAAATAACATGCTGTTCATTGTGTTCTTTTCCTGGGTTCTGAGTAGTAAACACCATTTTTGTTCTGAACACCCCATTAATTTATTAGATTACAAAACAATTTTCCTTTATCCACTGAAGTGGTGAAAGTGGATGGTTTGACATTCAAAGATGGGCCACGGTTATTACACGGTTTTGTTAGGGTTGCATTTGCGTTGGATATTGAGGATATTGAAAGAGTTTCCACAACTGATTTAAGGATCTCCAAATACCTTGTAAAAAGTGCCATAAGTCTAGTTAATTTTAGAGTGAAGTTTAATGTCAGTTTTAAGGATAAATAGCTGTTGAGCATTTTTTTCAAGATCAGTGTTAGTGAACCCTTTATTGACCCAATCTAAATCAGGGATATAACTGAAATGGGTATTTGCCAAATGATCAATTCCAGAGGGCGAATTGACATCCCGCTGCTATGCTGAATATGCAATTGACTACAGTACACAGTAGTACAAGCAAAATGACTTAGATGTCTTCCGTGCTTGGTTTAGACAGCATTGGGGACAGTGCATTTGATAGCATAAAAATAGTCAGAGCTATTTTTAGCCTAAGTAAATGGTCAAAACTCTGGCAGGCGGAGTTCTATATAAACAAGTGAGGTTATCTATTTTGCACTGAAAAAGGATAGATCAAGATACTTGCTAGATGGTGCACAGTTAACTACAGCAAACATTTAAAGAGACTTGGAGGTTCAGGTGCATAGATTTTAAAATGAAATGAACAGGTGTCGAAAATAATCAAGAAAGCTAATGGATTGCTGGCTTTTATATCTAGGGGACTGGAGTACAAGGACGCTGAGGTTATGCTACAGTTAGATAAAACTCTGGTTAGACTCCACTTGAAGTATTGTGAGCAGCTCTGGGTACCACACCTTAGGAATGATAAATTGGCCTTTGGGGAGTACAATGTAGGTTTACAAGAATAGTATCTAGACTTCAGGGGTTATGTTAGAAGGAGAGAGTGTACAAATTAGCTCTGTTTTCTGTTGAATTTAGATGGTCAAGGGGTTATCTCATGGAAGTTTACAGGATATTAAAAGACATAAGCGATAAAGATAAAACTATTCCCACAGGTTTGGGATTCTAGAACTAGAAGGCATAATTGGGGAATTATGGCAAGACCTTTCAGGAGACATGTTAGGAACTATTGGTGCAAAGGGTGTTTGATGTTTCGAACTCTTTGCCTCAAGTGGCACTGGATGCTTGTTTACGTGTTAATTTTGTATCCAAGATTTTTTTATTTCACGAGGTATGAAGGGATGTCGGCCAAATCCAGCTATCTCAAATTCGGCCACAGATCAGCCATGATCTCACTGATTGGCACAACAGGAGATCTGAATCTCCTACTCCTGTTGCTATGTAAAATGAGAACAAAGTAACTTATTTTCAGTTAGCTCACTAGCTTTTGATTGGGAATTATGTCTCGGATTTTTATACTCTGCAGCTGTTGGAGAACAAGGTAAATAATTGTTTTATTTAACTGTGCTGGATGCCAAAAATCTCCCCTTGCAGCTCTGCAGTGTCTTGGCATATTATGGCATCTTCCTGACCCTAGTATAATATGCATTGTTAACTTAACTTTGAAATGGAAGGTTGCAGTAGAACCCCAAACTATAACAAATTTAACGTAGAACAAATGTTTCATGGTGCTTAAGAGGTATCTTCAAATGAAAATGGACACCCTGCCAAAGATAGCATGACCAGCAACTTGTCTAAAAAAGTGGCTTGAAAGTAGATCCACAACAACAATATGTTGCATTTATGTAAGCACCCTTTTAAAGTAGTAATGTATTAAAGAGTAGTAGACTTCAGAGTTGGATGTAGGCTTCTAGTGGTGTGGTGGATTGGGCACCCAAAACCATTGGAAGAAGTTAGGGTCAGTGTTTCAAAGTCTAGAGGTGGTGAGAAGAAGTGAGGAGTGAGGCTATTTAGAGATTCTGAACATGAGAATTTTGGCATCACCGAAGTACTTTGGGTCTTGAAGGCTTTTTGTTTTTAAAGCATTTCACTTCCTTTGTAACTGGAGATATGATTAGCAAAGCCAAATTTGAATGCATGAAAATGCGCGCCCCTGTTCTAATCCTGGCTTAGTGCACAAAACCAAATCTCAACAATAAGAAGATTATGACCTTTTTTTCATTTTTGGCAAAATGTCAAGTTTCATTGGCTTTACCATATTATCTAGCTAAATTTTTGGTTAATTAGAAATTGGAGCTGTTGAGCAAGATGAAAGCTTTTATTAATTGTTTTCTATTCCTGTTCCAAAAGGTGTCAGTGTATAGTGATTTTAATTTTTGAATTTGTCTTGTAGCAGGTTGTATCCCTATTTTAGTTAAATGTATGAAAGCAGAGGAAAATAAAACAAACTTCTATCAAAAATTAAGCACCTAAATGCTAATAAACTGAAAGCTGTTCAGATTTGATTAGTTCACAAAGGCAGCATTTATTTGGGCCATAAGGTCTTCTGATGCAGAGGTAGTGTCTCTACCTATAGACCAGGTAATCTGCATTCAAGTCCCACCTGTCCCAGAGGTATGTTACAACATGTCTGAACAGGTGATTGAAAATTCGTTTTATTCAGCTGTACAGTTGGAGGTTGAGCTCACCGTTTTTGGTTTAATTTGAGTTCAGCATAGGATGGTAGTCACGTCCTTGCCTCATGGCTCAGGAAGGCAAATTTAAAAATGTTTCTGTGACTTTTGTATGACTGTGGCGTTCAGCTGAGTAAAGCTTTGAGCTTCCACAAGTAACTTGGCCCAACTACCCTGGGACAGATGTTAATTTTTTGAGCTCTTAGACTGACCAGTTAATGAGACACCCATGTGAATGTACCCAGCACAAATCAATTTTGGTGGAGAAAGAACTGCTTAGTTGAGATCCTTTTATCCAAGAGCAGTCCTTAGAAAAGTAAAATAACTTCTTAATCTAAAGTTTCCTCACCTGTATTATTTGTAAAGGCATGATAGTTTCTTGGTGTGATACATGTTTTACATTGAAAATACTTCTTCAGTTTGCTTTATTTACATGAAGCTAGTTGAGTGAAAGATAAAGATCCACTATTTGTATAGTAAGTCAATGTTTGCCTTTAAATTTGGATTGCTTACCACCAGTTGCTAAAGATGTCTTTTACAGGTCTTTCCGTATTCGGGTCTCAATTGTCTTGTTGGAGTTTCTGTTGGGTTTGAATCAGGGGCCGAAGACAAAGAGATGTCAATATATTTAATTTTAATACAGTTTGTTGCATTCTATCCTAAGATAAAAACATGCAGATGATTTTCTGAAAATCAGAAACTCCCTGCCATTGTTGAAGCCTAGTGTCGTCCTTCAGTTTTGTTTTTCTTCTTTTTTGCTTGGCCCAATTTTTGGTTGTGTGATGGAAGCTCTTAATTTGTCTGACTCTGACTAATTTTGTCTGCTGGACTGAGCAGTTAAGAACTGATCATGATTTTTAACTCAGACTTTCATTAGCAGTTAGTCCTGCCATAAATCTAACAGTCCTTGGACAGTCCTAAATCATGGGTATTAAATTGGGTTTACTGTTTTAACAATTGACTTCTCTGTAATATGCTTCTTTTAAGACTGATCTTAAAATCCCTTTTCCTTTTGCTTTTACTATCTTGTAGCTTTCTGATCTTATCATGCTGAGCAGTATGAAACAGTTCATTCAGCAATTTTCCAGATTGCATGGACAGATTTTCTAATCCAATTTACTGGTCTTTCAGTCTGGTCCAACTCCATCTCTGCACCCTGACTGTTGCGCTTGCTTTCTGTCTGCTTCCTAGTGTGGAGTTTCTTTCGAAATACTTTCTCCCTACCCACTACCTAAAACTCTTCAAAATCTATCACAATAGCCACATCATGTTCTATGGATTGGTATTAAATCTCTCTGCACCTTTATAGTATTGGGCTGTTTGCTTGAAAATAATAGTTTAATTAGCTTTGTGCCCCACCTCTGAGAACATAATATCATTACTGACTGTTATGAGTGTATTCACAGCATGTACGTTTATGATATTCATTGGCTTGTAACTGTTAATCTCTTGTTGGTTTGTAGCAACCTAAGGATACAATGCGGCTTGATGAGACAATGCTTGTAAAACAGCTACTCCCAGAAATTTGTCAATTCATCCACATGTCCCGTGAAGGAAACCAGCTTGTAGCACAGCTCCGCAATTCTGCTTCCGGGGTACTCTTCTCTTTGAGCTGCAATAATTTCAATGCTGTCTTCAGTCGAGTCTCCACCAGGTTAGTGCAATCTACTTAGGCTCAGGTTCTAGTAATTAATGTAAAAGACTGATGCATGAAGTTAACTCCTGATAAACAAATTACATTTACTAAAGATAATGGGAACTGCAGATGCTGGAGATTCCAAGATGATAAAATGTGAGGCTGGATGAACACAGCAGGCCAAGCAGCATCTCAGGAGCACAAAAGCTTCTGAGATGCTGCTTGGCCTGCTGTGTTCATCCAGCCTCACATTTTATCATCTTACATTTACTAAACTCCCTTTTGAGTCATTATTGGTACTGTGGTTGCCATAGCTTAAACCTGGGATTCTTATCTAATTTCTGCCAGAAATGTCTCTACATTAATGCTTCTTCCTGTTGGTGCTATGATTAACTGTGACTGTGTGAAACTTGAAGCAATTTTGCTCAGTGTTAAGAATCTCTATCTTTTTTTCAATATGCAAGAGCCAACTCCTCTGGTAGTTGAGTTGGAAAATGTAGCACTTTGTATGTGGAGGGATGGAACAAAAAAGTCACTAGTATGGATTGATTAAGAGGAGACATTGGGGTAATGCTCATGGCTTTGGACTAGACGTCTAGGTGCTCAGGCTAATAATCTGGTAATCAGGTTGAGATCCCACCATGGCAGTTGGTGGAACTTAAATTGAATTAATACTTTTGGAATTGAAAGCGAGTTTCAGTAATGATCATGAAACTATCAGTGCCTCACTAACTTGATCACATTTTTTGAGGATGTCACAAAGACGATTGGGGGAAAAGTGGTTCATGTCTGTGTGGACTTGAGTGAAACATTTGACAAGGCTCCTCATGGCAGAACAGTACAAAAGGTTAAGTCACATGGTATTGGGATGAGCTGGCAAGATGGAAATAGAACTGGCTTAGTCATAGGACGCAGAGGATAGTGGTGGAATGAGGACTGTGACTAGTGGTGTTTCGCAGGGATCAGTGCTGGGCCCTCTGCTGTTCATGATCTACATAAATGTTTTGGAAGAAAACGCAGCTGATCTGATTTTGTAAGTCTGCAGATGATACAAAGATTGGTGGAGTTGCAGATATTGAGGAGAGTTGTCGGAGGACGCAGCAGGATTTAATCAGTTGGAGATGTGGGCAGAAAAATGGCACATGGAGTTTAAGCCAGGCAGGTGTGATGGGTGCATTTTGGAAGGTCAAGTACAGGTAGAAATTATACAGTGAAGAGCAGAACCCTTAGTAGTATTGATATGCAGAGAGATCTGGGTTTGCAGGTCCACAGATCACTGAAGGTGGCAGTGCATAAAGAGAAGATAGCAAAAAAAAAGCCTATGGTATGCTTGCCTTTGGAAACGGCATGGAATATAGGGATAGCCAAGTTGTGCTGCAGCTTTATAGAACTTTAGTTAGGCCACACTTGGAATATTGCGTACTGTTATGGTCACCACATTACCAGGAGGATGTAAATGCTTTGGAGGGGGTACAGAAAATGTTTACCAGCATGTTGTCCAGTATGAGGGTTTTGAGCTCTGCAGGAAGCTTGGATAGACCGGCCTGGTTTTCACTGGAATGCAAGAGGTTGAGGGGTGACCTACTAGAAGTTTATAAGATTGTGAATGGCATGAATAGAGTGGAAAGTAGTGTGAGGCTTTTCCATAGGGTGGAGGGGTCACTTACTTGGGGACAGAGGTTCAAGGTACAAGGGTGGTAGTTTAAAAGAGATGCGGGAGGAATGTTCTTTCTCACACACTGTAGTGAGTGCCTGGAATACAAAAATGCCAGAAGGTGGTGGTGGAAGCAGACACAATGGCAGCATGTAAGAAGCCCCCGGATGAATACATGAATAGAAAGAGATTTGAGGAATCTTATAAGTGAAGACAGTTTTAATGTGGAAGGGCAAAATGTGACGGTGCAGACTTGGACGGCCAAAGGGTCTGTTCCTGTACTGTGTTGTTCTTTGTTCTTCTTTGTTTCTGTCGTGAAAAATGAATCTAGTTCACTAATGTTGGCTGGGGAAGGAAATCTGCCTACGCATGACTCCAGACCCATAGCAGTATGCTTAACTCTTAACTGTCCTTTGGAAAAACCAGGCAAACTATTCAGTGCCACTTAGACATGGCATTGCTCGTTGCCCTTCAGTGGAGTGACAGGGCTGCTGGAATTCAGCTTGTCTCTGGTTTAGTGTACAGTAAAATCTGTTGGGATTCTTTGTACAAAGATTTTGACTCTGATTAATGTAGGAAAAGACACAGGATTTAACAAGTCAAGTGAAAAGATATACATGAGTACTTGTGAGATAGGAAATATTTGTTTTGTACTGTATGATTTTTGCATTATGAGTGGTAGCTTAGTGTCAGCTGTGGCTCAGAGGGTGGTACTTTTACTTAGTCACAAGGCAGGGTTGCAAAGTTAGTTTTAATCAATGTCAGAAAACAAGTAATTGCTGCAGAATTATTATGAAAACTTAGCTCAATACGTGTGCTCTGGCTAAGAATGACTTCACTCCTGCTGCGGTTGACTTTAATGTCCAAAACTTGCTAGTGTTGTCCACATCTTGAAGAAAAACCAGAACTCATGTTTAAATTTATTGTTATGTGAGTGACTGAATTATTACTTGAATGTAATGGAATAATTGTCAAGTTTGATTGTTTTGGCCACTATGACGATAATATTTTTTATGTTTGTGCCATATGCCAGATGGTAAATCTGACTTGTTTGTTTTTAACTGACACAGAAATATTCAACAAATTGAAGTCAGTAACAGTTAGAATTTGGTACAATTTTTTAAGAGCTGTGGAAGCATTGAACGCCATGCCATTGATTGAGCAAACCATCAGATTTGAAGGCAGACATGTCCCTAGAGTCTGATGGCTGATGTCCTAGGGTCTTAATGGAAGTAGCAGCAGAAGTAGTGGATCCATTAGTTATACAAGTCCAAAATTCCCAGGACGTGGAAAAGATTTCAGTTGTTTGGAAAGATGTGAATACAGAAAGGGACAGAAATCAGAAGCAGGAAACTATAGACCAGTCAGTTTATCAGGAGTTGTTGGGAAATTTAGAATTCATTATTAAGGAAGTAATACCAGGACATTTGGAAAGTCAGAATGCAATTCTTCACAGTCAATGTGGTTATGATAGGTAAATCATGTTGACAAATTTGCTCAGTTTCTTTGAAGATGCAAAAAGCAGTGTGGATAGTGAAGATCCTGTGAATGTATATAACTGGACTTTGAGAAGGCATTTGATAAGATGCTGCACAAAAGGTTAATACATGAGGTAAAATCACATTGGGTGAGGGTAAGAGAACATAGAACATAGAACAATACAGCGCAGAACAGGCCCTTCGGCCCGCGATGTTGCACCGACCTGTGAACTAATCTAAGCCCCTCCCCCTACACTATCCCATCATCATCCATATGCTTATCCAAGGATTGTTTAAATGCCCCTAATGTGGCTGAGTTCACTACATTGGCAGGCAGGGCGTTCCACACTCTTCCCACTCTCTGAGTAAAGAACCTGCCTCTGACATCTGTCTTAAATCTATCACACCTCAATTTGTAGCGATGCCCCCTTGTACAAGCTGAAGTCATCATCCTCAGAAAAAGACTCTCACTGTCCACCCTATCTAATCCTCTGATCAACTTGTATGTCTCTATTAAATCCCCTCTTAGCCTCCTTCTCTCCAATGAGAACAGACCCAGGTCCCTCAGCCTTTCTTCACAGGGCCTGCGCTCCAGACCAGGCAACATCCTGGTAAATCTCCTCTGCACCTTTTCCAATGCTTCTACATCCTTCCTGTAATCGGGCGACCAGAACTGCAGGCAATATTCCAAATGAGGCCGCTGTACAGTTGCAGCATGCAGCATGTAGGTGGACTGTCCAGGGTGTATACCAGCTACAAATTCTCTGACTCCATTTAGATCAAGTAGAACTCTTTTGCTGTGTTGAATCCACATACTGGCAGCAAATATAATGGCTTGCTGGCCTGGATCCTGAAGAAAGTTTTAACCATTTGGCCAAGTCTTGGCTTTGTTTTGAGGTTTTGCTGTGGGCTGACCTGGAGTCCATCTGTTCAGGGTGTGTCCTGAATGAGGCTATGCAATTACCTTCACTCAAGTAATATCCCCCAAGCTCAGTCAGACTGGTGAGGGTGTCCACTTCTATCGGAATACCCTGCAACTCATATGCTCCACTTGCTGCATTTTCCAATGAGAAAGCCAGTTGTAGTGCCTGTTTGAAGTCCTGTTGGGCTTCAGCTAGTAAGCACTTTTGCGTGGTTATACCATTAATCTCACATACCAAATGGCCCTTCAGCATCTCATTAAGGGTTAAACCGAAGTCACATGCCTCTGCCGGCCATCTTAACCTAGTCAAAAATCCCGAAATGGATTCCTCTGGTTCTCTAGCAGCTAAATAAAACCAATAGCATCTCAGAATTAGAGGAGGCTACGGGTCATAACATTCCTTAATTAAATATGTCAACTCTTGAAAGGTTTTAGTATGTGGTGCCTCAGGAAACATTAGGCTCCTACTATCTAAAAAAGCTGTGGGTCCACAAGTTGTCAGGAGAATTACTCATTGCTTTTCATCTGCCCCAGTGTTTTTTGCCCCCAGAAAAAAACAGCTCATTCTTTCCACATACTGGACCCAGTCTTCAACAGCAGCATCAAATGAGTCAAGCTTCTCAAATAACTGCATTAGAACATAAAACAGTTAAATGCTGCCTCGCCAGCCATGTCCTGATCTAATGAATGAATAAAGAAAAAAGTATCACTGACTTGAGAGTCATCTGTAAAACCTTTCATCTCCACTCAATTCTCAACTGTCCAGTGGAAATAGAAAAATGGCTGTATCCACCAACATGATGAATGGCAAACTCCTGCTCCAGGTTTGTGTGTTAATTTATTATACTTGTGTAATGTGGAGGATGGAGGGAATCGGGATAACATCCCAGTAATTCTACTGTACTTACAATCTCCTACTATGATTGTGCAATTTAGCTTATAGTGCACACATTAGAATAAGGTCTACAGTGTAAAAATGCATCCCCTGGCCCTGTTTTTCAGGGGGGTCCCAACCGCACTGTGTGAAGGACTATGGGAAACTATCAATTGCACGTGTGCACCATTGACTGCATGCTGCTTACATTAGTAAGGAGCCGTTCTGATAGTCTCATTAGAACTGTCAATGGATTCAGCTACAGTGGGGCTGGTTACTGTCCCTATGCCCACTACATGATGATAACACTGAGAAATTAACACAGAACACCTGTGTCAGTAAGATCAAGGCCACAAATCTCCAGATGCCAAACTACCTCATGTGAAGTGGCCACAGGCAAAGCTCCCCTCAGGATGTGGCGGGGGCACTGGAGGCTCAGAGTCTATTATCCCTCATGTTCATAGAATCCCTACAATGTGGAAACAAGCTCTTTGGCCCAACAAGTCCACACCAACTCTTGGAGCATCCCATTCTGCCCCATTCTCCTACAACCCACCTAATCTACACATCCCTGCGCATCTTTGGACTCTGCAAGGAAATCAGAGCACCCGAAAGAAACTCACGCAGACATGGGAAGAATATGCAAACTATACACAGACAGTTGCCCAAGGGTGGAATCGAACCCGGGTCCCTAGGGCTGTGAGGCAGCAGTGCTAACCACTGAACCACCCATGTTATCTCTTCACAGGTTGCTATCATCTGCTGGAGCACTCCAGATGTATAGCACTATGGACTTGCATTAAGACCAAAATGCAACTACTCTTATTAATAGTCTGTCTCAAGGTCATCTGTGATTTTCAGAACCTTAGAAGTCAGTACCAGGTACACTGGGAGCTGCCATATAGTCTATATCCTTGAGAATTCCTTCTATATTTCAAGAGCCAGATGCTATAAAATTTGTAGTTTGTGTCATTTACTATTGACCTTGACATCTGAAGTGTCTGAATTTGCAGCTGTTGCTGTGTTCCCTCAGGTACATGGAGCCATAGACTGCACACATCAGGTGCTCAGAGTTCCCTGGCATCATCCAGTCAGATTCCTGAACAGGAAGGAATTTCACTCCCACTGACCCATGAGCGATAGAGGTATCCGTAGAAGATTCAGCTAATCACTTCAATGTGAAACCTTCAGATTGATGTTGAACTCTGCTGCAATGCTCCCCCTGCATCTACCCAGCCCATCACTGAACAGCCAACTGGCCTACTGAAGATGCATTAATGTCCATTGCCTGGATTGCTGAAGAACAGCACTCCACTCCTTGCCAGACAGGGTCTCCCTCCTGAACACCCTTCACAAACCTGCTTAACAATAAGGAGAACATTGAGGAAATGGAGATGGGCCAGTCACCTGACTTTTTAAGCAATGCTGTAGTAGAGTCTGATTGAGATGCTGATGAAGCCAATATTGATAATGAGGATACTGAGGAAGTTGGGGCAGTAGTGAGACAAGATGGACAGGTCTGCAAAAATCTGATAAGGACTAGGTTGGAGGCTGAATTTACTTTGTATGAACATTTGTGGAGGAGGGAATTATTTGCCAAATCTGGTGGTCCTGCCTTGAAGAGAATTCTTGTTTCATAGAAGTAACTAGGAAGAGACTCTGACAGACATTGGTCATTTCTGAATTTGTTTCCTTTGTACTGTAAACTTCTGTTGAGTTTCTTGGCCAGATTATCGTTACGAAGCTTTGCAGGATTACATGCTTACATAACCCAAGATTATGTTTGCAAGGGCAGCTATTTTCACAGAAACATAGGGGACTGAACTATGCTAATAGACTGCCAGAGGCACCCAGTGCTCCCAATCCTGATAGGAAAATCTGGCCCATCACACATCAGGGCACAATAATAACCCCAATGAAATGTATAAACAAAAACAATCACTTAATAACTATAAGAGTGATGATTGGTTGGCCAGTGGACTTTGAATGTTAGAAGCGTTGCTGAGGAAAATGCACCAGTTGGAAGCTAATTCATAATTAACTGCCAAAACTACCATCACCGGTGTGTGTATTGAACTAGCTTCAATACGTGTGAAGGAATTTTTTTACAGATCCGCGCAATCTCATAACTAGGAACTAATCCAATTGTTCACAATGCAAGTTTGAAACTAAAATAGAGCACATCAAACTCTGCGCGATAAGGATAACCTCGATCTGATTATTTCTCACTATGTGTCTTGCAGACTCATAAGTGTATCTAAGAACTTTGCTCCTGAAAAGGACCCAATACACTTCAGATTACCCTGGATGGGATGCTGCACGATACTGGCGAACACGTATATGAATTTCAGTGTCAAAATGTTGTGAGGCATATAGGCAACACAGGGAGGGTTTATGAGCAGCCGACGTACGAGCGCAATCCACACTAGAATGCGTTAATTTTTTAAAAATCCAACAAATGAAGGATTTTTCGTACTTACGAATATCTATTTTATATCGTGCTCCGAATTTTATGCAAAGTGATTTGCGAACAGACTCAAAAATGGAACTCGTTTGCAACCCAGAGACTACCTGTTCGTCCCAAAGAATGACGAATCATATCAAGCAGGTTGTCTCTTCAGCTGTTTGCAATTTATAGCTTAGAGGATTGGCTAACCAAAAGAAAGCGCAGAATCTGGATAAGTGTTTTTGTCTTTTTCTGGTTGGTAACACGTAACTAGTGGGGTACCAAAGGATTTGGTTGTCAGACCCCAAGTCGTTACAGTTCAAATTAATGACTCGGATGAAGGGATAAAAAATACAATAGCTAAATTTGCAGATAACTCTACAGCTAGTAGGAGAGTACATTGCAATGGAGAAATAAATTTACAAATGGACATCATTCAGTTTGGTGAATTGGCCAAAATTTGGCGCATGAAGTTTAGCGTGGATAAATGAGGTTATCCGTTTTGGATAATAGTTTAGATAGGCAACTTACTATATAAATGGTGAGAAACTTCAGAGTGCTGTGGTGCCGAGGGTTCTGGGTGTCCTCATGCATGAATCGCAGAAAAGTTGTATTCTGAAACAGCAGGTAATAAGGATGTCAAATTAAATTTGAGTATTTATTGCTAAATCGATGAACTGTCAAAGTAGAGGAGTGTTGCTGCGACTGTATAAGACATCAGTGAGACTGAATATAGAGTATTGCATACCGTTTTGACCCCCTTACTTGGAAGGATGTTGTTTTGGAGGCAGTTCACTAGATTGATTCCAGACATGATTGGTTTGACTTGAGAGATTGAACAGTTGAGAAGAATGAGACGAGATACAATTGAGATATAGAAGATGCTATAGGGGATTGACAAAGTAGATAGGGAGGATGTTCCTTCACGTGGAGCAATCTAGAACAATACATGAGAGTTTTAGGATCGGGTTAAAGGATTATGGAGTGTAGACAGGAAAGTAGAGTTGAGACCGAGATTGTGGCTGATCTCATCGTGTTAATGGTTTAGCAGGCTTGAGGCCATGAATTGTTTTCTCTTCCTAATGCTTGCGATCATCCCTCGCTGCCTGGTCTGTAATATTCAAACAATCAGATTTCAGTTTATTTTAGCGTGTATTTGCTTTCCTTCACTTTGCTCAAATTTGGTGTTAATGTTTCAGCAAAGGAAAATTAAACACTTAACACAATCACTAGTTTCAGAATTAGACTAAGACTGAGTACACTGATCAGCTAATAAGCTATTCTCGTATGTTAGTGGCGCACAAGTGATTATGCCCCTGAACCTTGAATGTTTCATGTTTCTAATCTGGAAGCTCCATTGTTGTAGTAATAATATCCCTCATCATTCCGCAGTTCTTTTGATTTAATTCTAAAACCATAAAGAAATTATTTCTGCTTTCAAGACGGAAAGATCTTGAGTAAGTCTAACTTAAGTTTGGTTGGCTTTGTTAGCCTAGTTAGCCTCTTGAACTGCGCATGCTTTAGCAAACCTTACTGAGGAGCTTCATCTATTCAGTGACTTATTTTCAAACACTATTCATCATCTAATGCTTATTTTGTAACGGTTGGAACTTTTTATAATGCTGATTATTAAATATTGTAAAGTTATTTAATAGTTTAATTTTTCTGTCTCCTGATGGGGGCAGACTGTTAAAACAAATTTGCAATTTTTTACTTCAAACAATTTTAATTTGGTTCTTAACTTTAAGTGTATCTGTTCTCCATTAAAACTCAACACAAATGTTTGAGAATAGTTCGGGAAGCAGTGAAAATAAATATCTCCCACATGATGACACTGACTTGTGTTCAGAAGTTATCTTGTTGGTATCACACATGGAAGTGTTTATTTTTTTCTCGTAACTGAGCTTTCGTTGAATATGCAAGTTTGTGGATCTAAAAGCATGGCATAACCACTTCCTCCTCTTAGTGAAATTGTTGAATGGCAATGGCTTGGTGCAGATGCTTTCCTGTTAGTGGCATTGTTTCAGTGGGGTAGGTAGAGAACAAATCGAGTTAAATGGTAGCTTCTGTTTACTATAAAATGAGCAATGTGTTTTTACTGTTACTCATCATGCATAGGTCGCAAATCAGTAAGCGTCTAGTTTGTATTTAATGTTTATGCTGCTCCAATGGGCCTTGGAAGCACAAATTTGAGATAATCACAATCTTGTGTGATGTTTTACCCCCAAAGAAATGAGCCCCAGTGATAAAGCATAGACTTGGAAATAAGACTTGTTTTCTCACTCTTTCTACCTTTTTGAGTCAAAATGTTTGGAGGCATTTCAATTACTGGGTGAGCTCTCCTGAAAACCATTTATGCTCCATTTGATAGTCATTTAAACAGTCCTTGTAGTTTTGCTTTGAAATTCTGGCCGTTTGCTTGATTTCAGAGCTGAGAAATGTATTGGGTAAATGCTGCCTCCTTCCATGATGTAAGTCTCCCAAGTTTGGTCAGGCTCCTGACACAAGCATTGACCTCTTAACTAGCTTGCTTCCTGTTTGACATTTTAAGTCTTGTTGCCGGTGTAGCATGCTTGGCATGTCTCTGTACATTGCCACAAATGGATGTAGGTTGTGTTTTGAGTGTAATCCTGGTATTGTGTTTCAGGCTGTTCACATCAATAAGCTTGTTTGTTTTCATCAATTTTCTATCTGAGAGGTTAGGTATGGTGTTCATGGTTTATTAATGACTTTGGAAAATGATAAGAGTGAGTGGCCGTGGTTAGTGGTTCTGAGTATTTGAAGTACAATGTAAGAATTTTATTTTTAAATATCTTTTTGTGTTGTAACTAAAGTTTTCATTTTGGTACATTTCTTTCTATCTGCTATTCTGCTTTGTCACCATCATGGAATGTTAAAAGGATGCTACTTTCTAAATCTGTGCATGGGGTTAGTGAAGTTAAAGCATTGAATTTCTGCAGTGTGCAGTCGAAATGTCTCTTGTCACATTGACTTGGTTGCATTCTATTCCTTTGGAAGCAGATGGTTGTGGGTTCGAGTCTTGATATGATTGAAATTTTTTGAGTATTTTTAGGACTTAAGGGGAGGAAACTATGTGTTGGCTACAGATTGCTTTGTGGATGCAATGCCACTTTTGCTATGCATTCATATTACACATTTTATTCTTCATCATTGTGGCTGTTTGAACTTCTGCTTAATTCCCTACATACTGCAGTCCACAGTCATTGCTTCGCTAGATATAGGGGGGTGGGCAGGACATTTCCGTTGAGAACGTTGGGCCTTTGTTGACTTCATTTTTCTTTGTTCGAATCTTAGTGCAGTTGCAATGTCTGACCTGCAACTGAAAGACAGCAAAGAAAACTGCAGTAAATAATGGAAGACTTGTAAAAACAAGTCAAAAGAATTGGAGCCTATTCAATTGCTAATGTTGTCTAAAGTTGTGGAACCTCTTTGAAGCACTGTACTCTAGCTCCTGTGTCATCCCAGCTGTGATTAGCATCTTAAGATCTGATGGAAAGCAGTGTCCAAATGTCACCAAGAAGCCATATTTTAGTCCTGTTTGACCACTTCACAGTGCAGTGAGCCATCTCATTTTGTCACTGTCCCCTTGCACAGGAAATTTATGCAGCAAGTTTGAATCATAAATAGTTTCTGTATTATAAATTGTTATACACAGTATATTGATTTGGATCAAGCTGATCTATAACGCTTAAAAACAGAAACTGTTTTGAGCCCATCTTGTTACACAGTGGCATGAGCGCTACAGAGAAGAATCCAATTTAGTGATTACAAAATCTTAAAAACGCATGTATGCACACTAGAAAAAGGCCACTACAGATTTTTCACCATTCTGAAATTTGGGGTAAACAACATAAATTTGAAGGTTGTCTTTTATAGCCTTTGCTACTTCAGGCATGTCACCTTAAAAAAAAACTTCTCTCATACTTTTATTACCCCAGGACAGGATTTAAACACTGGTAAGGCTGTGGGGAGTATCGCTGAACAAAGATGTATGGATGCAGGTGCATAGTTCGAAAGTGGAGTTGCAGGGAGACAGGATAGTGAAGAAAGCGTTTGATATGTTAGCCTTTATTGGTCAGTGCATTAAGTACAGGAGTTGGGATGTCATGTTGTGGCCGTACAGCACGTTGGTTAGGCCACTTTTGGAATACAGTGTGTGGTTCTGGTTACCCTTCAGTAGGAATAATGTTGTTCAACTTGAGAGGGTGCAGAAAAGATTTACAAGGATGTTGCAGGACTTGAGTGGAGTGGGCATTGAGTTATGGGGAAAGGCTGAATAGACTGCGGCCTTTTGTCCTGGAGTGTTGGAGACTGAGGGGTAACCTCAGAGGTTTATAAAATCAGGAGGGGCAGAGAGGCTCAATAACCAAGGTTTTTTATAAACTAGGGTGAGGGAGTCCAATCTATAGAGCATTGGTTTAAGATGAGAGGGGAAAGATATAAAAGGGAGCTGAGGGGGCCAACTTTTTCATGCAGAGGGTGGTCTGCCTATGGAATGAGTTGCCAGAGGAAGTGGTGTAAGTGGGTACAATTACAACATTGTAAAAGGCATCCGGATAAGTATTTGAATAGGAGAGGTTGAAGGGGAAATGGGCCAAATGTTGGCAAATGAGACTGTCAGATTGGGATGTCTGGTCACCGTGAATGAGTTGGCCTCAGGGTCTGTTTACTGTATGATGCTCAGACTTTCGCTTTTAAAGATTGCACTTTTTTTTTGTTTAATTTGAATTGAGATCTAGAAAAGAACATCATAAAACAGTACAGCACAGTACAGGCCCTTTGGCCCACAATGTTGTGCTAAACTTTCACTCTAAAACTTAGGTCTATGAAACCTCCATCCCTACCTTATATTATCATCCATATGCCAATCTAATAGGTGCTTAAATGCCCCGAAAGAGGCCGACTCCATTACCCTCTCTGGCAATGCATTCCACGCCCTTACCACTCTGAGTGAAGAACCTACCTCTGACGTCTCCCCTATATCTATCTCCACTCAGTTTAAAACTATGCACCCTCGAATACACCTCCCACCCTAGGGAAAAGCCTCTGGTTGCCCACCCCATCTGTACGTCTGATCATTTTGTACACCTCTATCAAGTCTTTTTTAAACTTTATTTTGTAGCAAAGAAGGATGAGAGGTGACTTGGTAAAGTCTCATGCTAGATCTAGTGCTGATAATGTTGGCCCTGTTGGTGAAAGAAAACTCTTGATGACTACATCTGGTTGATGTGAAACCCTCAACCGTGAGGCGTTGCTGGATTTGGGCTGTTGTACCTAACTGAGAATCTGCTCTTTTTGGCATTGTACATGCTCGACCTGTTTTTCAGGTTTCACATTTTCCCCAAATTTGAAGAGATATCTGTTGTTCTGTGAATAAAATAAATACTTGTAGTTAATTAATTCTGCTCATACTGTCAAAGGATGGTGTTTATCAGTTTGTTAGAAACAAGACCCCCAATTAGAAAAACAAAACTTTGTGCTGAAATATTTTAATCAGCCTGTTCAGAGATGAGGTTACACGCTTCCACAGCCAGCAGGAATTGAACCTGGACTTTCTGGTTCAGAAGTCGAGGCACCATGACTGCGCTTCAAGAACTTCTGATGTAAGCTGTACATTGTTTGAAGCAACCTGTTCAAGTATGCTGTAATACTCCTCCGGAGCAGGTAGGACTTGAACCTGGGCTTTCTGACCCAAAACTAGAGCACTACTGGTAGGTTAAGGTCCCCAAAATATTCTGCGAGGTTGATTATGGGGTTGTGGTCAATCTCCAAGAGATGTTGGATGAGTTTCATTCTCTGCGTGGTTGTTATGTTTGAGCAAACAGATTTGCTGGTGATTTAGCTGCTTAATCATTCACATCTTGGATCAGCTCATTGGCTAGATAATAAATTACCATTCATTTGTAGGTTACAAGAATTGGCTATGTGTTCAGAAGACAGTACAGATGTCAACGACATAGAATTGATACAACACATCAATGTGGATTGTGCAAGACTCAAGCGATTGTTGCAAGGTGAGAAGTGAAATGTTTTTTCCACCCCCTCAATGTTCTTAAATTGTGGAAATGAGTCCCAATCTCTCGTTATCCTGTTAACATGAGTGGGAGAGGAGCCAAAGGCATGAGCAATTGTTTAATGTGTTGAAGGTATGATTAGAGGTAGCAAGGTGAGTGAATTTAGATGATTATGCTTAAAGCGTTGTGGAAAAATGACTGAAAGATAATTGCAAAGATTTTTCTTGGTGCCCACTCAATGGCTTCCTGGAGAATGTGACCCAAATTAGCGAGAATTTGAAGATCAGAACTTTGTCGATTTCACTGGGACATGATAATTTGGAAAAAGCCATGGAAAAACTAAGGGGGGGGTGGTGGGTGTGTATGTGTCTGGCCGACAACTTGGAAAACTGAGTTTGCGTAATATGGAGAGATTGTTTGTTTGTTTTGTTTGCATTTTGAAATAGTGTTTTGATTTTGGCTTCTGCAATGATGAAGGCTATACATTTAAAGATTGTCACTGGCTGTCCATTGGGAATCAGAAGATTGTCATGTCATTCCACGAACACACTCAGCACGAGATCATGTTTGTCTTTAGTGACAATAGTGGGATAAGTTTGTGCTTCTTAGCAATTTGTTTATTATCAACATCACAAATGAATTAGTTTTGCAGACCTAATAATATTTACTGCAGTGATGTAGAATATGGGGAATGAAAGGCCACGTTAATCAAATGATTTATGGATGGATCCACTGTAATGGGGGTGATAGTTTTTGTGCAAAAATGCTGAAGTTTTGTATATGGTAATAAAGCAATTTGCACCTTTAGCCTAGAAATGATTGATTTTCTTGTATACACAAATTTAGGGCTCTCAGAGAAATGGGAGTATCAATGGATAAAATGAATTTTGTGCTTGCTTTCTTAAGTGACAGATATGTACCTGTATCAGTGCTTGTGCACCAATTGAAATAATTTTAAATATTTTACTTAGTTACAGAAAAGCTACTTGTTTACGGCAGAGTGAACAGGATGCTGTTAAGGGGAGAACAGGGAAGCAAGATTTGGAACTGTGGCTGAGCTGTGTAACACACGGACGTACAAGCTTAATTTACTGTCAACTTGACCTCTTGGCAATATTGGGTCTGAATGCATGTGTGCTATATCTAAGTTCTGTTCCTATATGTCAGCCATCAGTTTTTCACACTACTTGTCTTTCAAATAAACACAGTGGTGGTGTGGTGGTGCGGGTGATATCATTCCAAAGGTTGGAGATTCGTACAAGCTTTGAGTTGTCAAATAACACCAAAGCAAGATGCTAAGAAGGACAACTGTGTGCATCGATTGGTAAATGTGTTAATTTAGGTGCCTTCAAGAAGCCCTTAAAGATGTGACTGAGAGCAAATCAGTTCACATTTGCTTAAAACATGAACAAGGGAAGCCAAATACTGAGGGACGCGAGCATTCAAAATCAAGTACTGCTTAATAATTTAGAACTCTGACTACAGATCACACAATTAGTTCTTTGACTTAAGCCAAACTACTGTATGCCTTCACTGTTCATTGCGTTTCCCACCTACTCATCACTTAACTTTTTTTCTGGCATTAGTTCCAAAAGGCCCAAGGAGAGGGAAAAAAAAACTAACGAAGACTTTTTTTGTTTGCTGCAGAGACAGTATTTAAATTCAAATCACTGAAAAAGGCAGCTCAGTTGGCGGTCATAAGCAGTCTTGAAAAGGTAAGTGAAACTTTGGTTTTTTTGTACTTTGATCTTGGGTCAGTTTGGATGCAGAGATGTGCTGATTGGTTGTACAGGAGGGCAGTATGGCATTGGCTCCCACTACTGAATCCATGCCTGTTTCAGAGAATTGTGCTAGAATAAACTTAGTTTAAGCGGTGTGAAGTTTACGTCCAAAAAACAAGTCAGGCAGACATTCAGAAATGCCTTTAACTTAAGTAAAATACTGCCTTGTTTTTCAAATTTGAATCTCTTAATTTAAATGTGATTTTGAAAACTAGTATTGCTGTTTTGATGCAAGATGATTTCAGATGACTGGGAAAATGTTGAAATTTTTGACGAGGTTAGTAGATCTGGAGTATTGTAGTTTGCATGAGAAATTGATCCTGTAAGCATTGTAAGCAAGTTCACCTGTTTTCATTATCGAGCCACTTGGTTGGTTCAAGTGAACATACAATATACAAGAACAGACCTTCTGTTCCACTGGAATCTGACCACACAGCCATGGCATGGTGTTCTTAACCTACCCAAGACTGTGTAATGTCCTGAGAGAAGCAAAAAACAGTTTAAAATTTACCTTCAGAGGTTGCAGGAACTGCCAATGCTGGAGAAACTGAGATAATAAGGTGCAGAGCTGGATGAACACAGCAGGCCAAACACCATCAGGGGAGCAGGAAAGCTGATGTTTCGTGTCTGGACCCTTTTTCAGAGATGGGGGAGGGGAAGGGGATTCTGAAATAAGTAGGGAGAGAGGGGAGGAGGATTGAAGATCGATAGAGGAGCGCATCGGTGGAGCGGAGACAGACAGGTCAGGGAAGCAGTGATGGAGCCGATTAAAGGTGACTGTAGATGGGGAGTTAGGGTAGGGGTTGGTCAGCCTAGGGAAGACAGACAGGTTGAGGATGTGGGGGTGGGTTTTTGATGTGGGAGGAGTGGATAGATGGGAGAAAAGACGGACAGGTGAGGGGGGCAAGGATGAGCTGGGCTGGTTTTCTTATCTGGTCAGGGGAAGGGAGATTGTGAAGCTTGGGATGTCCACATTGATACCACTGAGCTGTAGGGTTCCCAAGAGAAATGAGGTGCCGTTCTTGCAACCTTCAGGTGGCATTGTTGTGGCACTGGAGGAGGACCAGGATGTATATGCCACCCGATGAGTGGGAGAGGGAGTTAAAGTGGTTCGCGACTGGAAGGTATAGTCGTTTGTTGCGAACGAGCGGAGGTCTTCCACGGTGTTCTCCAAGCCCCTGCTTTAAAATTTACATTGGTCCTCAGAAAAATTAAATCTGAACAATTCTATCCATCAGAGGAGATCATTAATCACCTTTAATTGGAATTGGTCAGACACCACTTCCCAATAACTGAATTACATTGAGTGTGGGACACATTACCAAACACTTACTCCACCTACCCTTTGACTGTTGTGATATCAGACAATGAAGTGACGTATCTGGTTTCTTTGAATGTCTGCAGCAATTTGTGCTTTCACTACATGCCAGCTACTCGCTTGATAGAGCACTGTCTCTTTGCAAAGGAAAACTGGACAATATGCTACACGATGCTGCAATAATTTAGGTAGCTAACACATGAAAAATATTTTGGTCAACAAACTTTTTGTTGTTCTTGCCTCTACAAGCCTCATTTCTTTTTCAGGTTATGGTTGCATTGATCAAATTTTGAATGAAACAAAACTACGCATTTATTCTTGGGATATGGCATTGCTAGCTCAGCCATTGTTTATTGGGCCGCATCCCAATTATTTCAATTCAGACCTTGTATCCGTGCCTTGAATCAAGGCCGTAATGAAGTAAGGAGCTGAGGCAGGACCACTGCTCACTGTCCACATTGCTGAGTCAGTGTCAGTAATATTGATGTACTGTAATAGTTTGGCTAGGGACACAGCTAGTTCTAGAGCGTTAAGACTTCAATACAACTGCAGGAACGTTGTCATGGCCTGTAATCTTAGTAGTATCCAGTGTCTTCAACTGTTTCTTGATATCGTGTAGAGTTAATCCAGTTGGTTAAAGTTGGCATTTGATGCTGGGGACCTCAGGACCTCAGAACACTTCTGACTGAAGATGACTGCAAATACGTCAGCTTTGCCTTTAGGACTCGTAAAATTAGGCTCACATATCATTGTGAATGGGAATATCTGCGGAGCTGCTGCCTCCGATGAGTTGCTTAATTGTTCACTGATGCTCTCGACTGAATGTGGCAGGACTGCAGAGCTTAATTCCAATCCATTGAGTGTGGGATTACTTAACCTTGACAAAAGGTATACTGCCTTTTTCTTTGACCAAGGATTCTCCTCCACTGGCTGCCAGGGACCTCAGCCATATCCCACCTATTGCCTTATCCCATCCCTCCCTCCACAGAGCAATAAGGTTTCCTTCCTCACTTCCATCCATTAGCCTCCACATTAAAAAGATCATAAGCCATCATTTCTGCTTTATCTAGTGGGATGTGACCATCAGGCACGCATTCCCATCCCCTCCCCTCCCTTAGCAGCACTATTCCCTCTGGGACACCCAGGCCCACTCTCAGCACTTCGCCAGACTCTCATGCCTGCTTCTCATGCAAGTGCAGAGAAGTGGAATGTTTGCCTATTCACCACCCCTCACCGCACGATCGAGGGATCCAAACAAACCTTGCAGGCAAAGCAGTGATTTAGCTACGGTTCATTCATTTTAATCTACTGTATTAATTGATCACAATGTTGTCTCCCATACACCAGGAGATGAAGTGTAGCCTGGGTGACTGTTTTGCAGAGAACTTCGATTCCATGTGTAAAAGTGACCTGAACTTCCAGTCGTTTGTTGTTTCAACATGCACCCTTTTCCCCATGCTGACATTTCTCTGAGACCTGTGCAGTGCTCCAGTAAGGCTCAATGCAAGCTGGAGGACAACAGCTCATCTTCTGAGATAGTTTGCAGCAGTGACTCCCAAACTTGCCAGTATTAAAGGTGTGCTTCAATGAGACAAACAATTCCATGCACATGCACTTTTTTAAAGCTGAATGAATTCCTCATAAAAGTCACACTTAGTGCGTTGATTATGCTGCAGCAGCAATGGAAACATTGGTAAAACTCTTCTTCAGCCTCTTCACGCCTTGTCTGCCATCCATCCATTTAGCTATTACTGTTATGTCTCTTTTTTCAAATTTGACCCAAGTTGCAAAGATTGCCATGTAGTGAGACAGACCCTGGTTGCTGAAGTGAGGCAGTATGAATCATGTCTCCGATAAAGGGAATGTTCTGTCTGCTGCAGCTCCCAAACTTAGATTGTTCATGGCTGTCCTTTGGTGTGTCACTGGCAACCCACAGTTGCAGCTGCACGTGATCTGACCGGCTCAGCCCCGCAGAGTCTAAGGGTAGCAGACTCACTGTGTGCACAGAATTTCAGCACCATGCACTAATCAGATGGTGTGAACTGGACAGTACTTTTTATCCTCATCATTCAAATGCTGAGGCCCCCCACCCCCTCCACCTTGTACTATGACACACCAGAAAACCACTGCCCAACAGCCTACAGGGGTTCTACATAGAGATGAACAATTACAATGATGTGACACCCGAGTGTCATGTCTGTTGAGTTGGTCCCAGCAGAGCCAACTCATTTTCAACCACTGAGACTGATTGTTAGCACTCCTTGTCTGTCATAGCTTGTCAGCAGTCTCTTGGTCGATTCCTTCCTCTCTTCATTCTTCTCGTGCTTGTTCTCTCTTGAGTGCTCGCTCTCGCTCTGGCGCTCCCTCTCTCTGTCTGTCTCTCTCCCTCTCCCTCTCCCTCTCCCTCTCCCTCTCCCTCTCCCTCTCCCTCTCCCTCTCCTCTCCCTCTCCCTCTCCCTCTCCCTCTCCCTCCCGCTCCCTCCCGCTCCTCCCGCTCCCTCCCGCTCCCTCCCGCTCCCTCCCGCTCCCTCCCGCTCCCTCTCGCTCCCTCTCGCGTGCTCGTCTCGCGCTCCCTCTCGCTCCCTCTCTCTCTCTCTCGAAGCGCTCGTCTCGCTCTCTCCCTCTCTCTCTCGAGCGCTCGTCTCGCTCTCTCCTCTCTTCCCTCTCTCTCTCCTCTCTCTCTCGAGCGCTCGTCTCGCGCTCTCTCTCTCTCGAGCGCCTCGTCTCTCTCTCTCTCTCTCTCTCTCGAGCGCTCGTCTCCCTCTCTCTCTCGAGCGCTCGTCTCGCTCTCTCCCTCTCTCTCCCTCTCTCTCTCGAGCGCTCGTCTCGCGCTCTCTCTCTCTCTCGAGCGCCTCGTCTCACTCTCTCTCTCTCTCTCTCGAGCGCTCGTCTCGCTCTCTCTCTCGAGCGCCTCGTCTCACTCTCTCTCTCTCTCTCTCTCGAGCGCGTCGTCTCGCTCTCTCTCTCGAGCGCCTCGTCTCGCTCTCTCTCTTCCGAGCGCTCGTCTCGCTCTCTCTCTCGAGCGCTCGTCTCGCTCTCTCTCTCGAGCGCTCGTCTCGCTCTCTCTCTCTCGAGCGCTCGTCTCGCTCTCTCTCTCTCGAGCGCTCGTCTCGCTCTCTCTCTCTCTCGAGCGCTCGTCTCGCTCTCATCTCTCTCTCGAGCGCTCGTCTCGCTCTCTCTCTCTCTCGAGCGCTCGTCTCGCTCTCTCTCTCTCTCGAGCGCTCGTCTCGCTCTC